>NC_060283.1:11296102-11596102 GCF_021613505.1 Equus quagga | reverse complement strand
CCGAGCTTGTTGGCTGGTGTCTGAAGTGAGGGCAGTCTTGTTGGGAACTGTGCCCTTAACATGTGAAGTCTGACTTAACTCTGGGTAGTTAGCATCAGAATTGCATTACAGTCTCAAAGCAGAGATCACCAGGGAAGTGAGGGAGTGGGAGGCACAGGCAACTTTTAGGAATTTTAGAAATTCAGGGATTTCATCTCACATCATATCAAACATACTAAAATGTTATCACATTCTCATATCAAATATCGTTTTGCTTTGAAAAATCAAAAGGCTTTTTATAATTTTGTTTTTGGAAAATTATCTATGAATAACTCAATTTATTATTAGTTATACCGTCTCAGCAATCGTTGTAAATGCTTGGGAAATCTTGAGAAGTGAAAAACAATCTAACCTGTAAATTATTTTCAAATGTAATAAGGTTGTTGTGGAATCTAAATTTACCTATTAATAAAGTTGACCTGATGGTACATTTACAGACATATCATTAAACATGTTATTAATTTCAAAAAAAAAAGAATGTTATTGAAGTTGTAAGAAGAACCTATTGGGTAATAATGAAAAGATACCTATGTGTACCTCTTTTTGTTCTCAGTATGTCGTATCAGGAACTTTTGCAATAGAAGTGGAGAAGAAGCATTCCCCAAAGTTGGTAAATCAGAATAATTGAAGCAATTTCAAAGATAAAAATTTAATTTATCAAAAATAAGGAGAACAGGGGCTGACTCCATGGCATAGTGGTTAAGTTCATGCACCCTGCTTCTGCAGCCCAGGGTTCCCAGGTTCGGATCCCAGGCATGGACCTAGCACTGTGTGTCAAGCCATGCTATGGCGGCATCCCACATAAAATGCAGGAAATTTGGCAGAGATGTTAACTCAGCAGTGGTCTTCCTCACCAACAAAAAAATACAAGATCTGAGGTTGGCAGGCTCATTGATTCAATGTCCGAGATGTGATCTAGTTATGTGCTTCTCTTCAATGCCTATTACAATGCCTGGAACTTAATAGATGTCTAATAAGTGTTAATTGAATGAATGAACGTTCTTTATTAAACATCCCTCTAATAGTATTCCTAGATTAGCATATAAAATACTCCTGAGAATTGGTAATCAGAAATTCTCTGGACACAATAGACAAATAAGTCCCAAGTCCCCTGAATATGCCATAAATTCATCATTTCTCGACATGACACTAAGCATTTGGTTTTAAACTAAATATACTGGATATGGAAGTTGAAATGGAAGAAGGACAAGCATATTGGTCATTGACTAAATTTGCATAGAGTGCCCAGTTTCTTAAAGTTATGGAAGTGTTTATGTTAGTACACTAGCTCTTTATGATTTCAAAGACCTAGTGGAATTAGGACAAAGAAAGGAAATCTAAATCTTTTTCAGCAGATTTTCAAGATAACTGAACTGGTTGTGAATAGTCAACATTCCTACAGCAAAGGCTAAAGTAGTTTCCATAAAGCTGTTTCTTATTTTAAAAAAAACAAAAACTTTTTAAGTAAATACTAGGAAAACTCTATAAGAACCATTTCTATAAAGAGCCAAGAAACTGTGAACCAAGAATGGTGCTTCCTAATGTTCTGGTTTGATCAAGAGGAGAGCTGGGGAATTAATGAGATTGCATACACCAAACCATATTTGGTAAATAAATCTTGGGCCTTTGAGAAGAATTGGTTATTAAACCATTCTCAGATGTATGTTATTCTGGAATGACTCATATATGAAGATATTTGTAATGGCATGAAGGTTGTAAGAATGAAATAAGCATATAGTGAGTTTTATGTTCTTTAATGCCATTTGAAGAGCAAGATTTTCATGTAGATGAATGGCCGGCCTTCATTCACTCTGAAATAGTTATAGTTGGGACATTTGTTCAAGTCTGCTCCAGTACATAAATCAGGTTCCAAATATTTAAATCATAAATCATGTTTGAAAATATTTTAATCAGAATATTTAGGGGGAAATTTTATCACCCAAACCAGCCTAGAGGAAACACTTAATAACACTCTCTAAAAAAAAATTTGGATTCAAAGATTATAACTGCCTACTCATCTCATTGAGAAAATGGTTGTAAAGTTAATCAAAAATTAATTAAAGAGTACTCACTTCAGCAGCACATATACTAAAAAATAAGTAAGAAATTGACATTTAGGAAATGTATAAAATTATTAGATAAAAACAATAGAATTGAGGAACATTTACCCAAATTAATTATTGTGTTTTAAAATAATTGATATAAAATATTCTCAGTGTAATCATTATTTAACATGATGTCATCTATGGAGGCCACTCCTACTTTGTGACAACTAAACAATGTCATTAGCATTTGGGAAAATACCTGTCCTCTGCTTCAGGTAAGTATACAGCAGAAGAGAAGAGCATAAGAGACTTCCAAAAGATATTCCAATTATTAGAATATCATTTAAAACCCAGGAGAGACAAAATACAGCTCATTTTATGCCACTATCTATCAGATCTTTATTTCTCTATCTGTCAGAAGATCAATTTCTGTTCATCCTAATCATCAGCCATATTCGAAAGAAAGTTTTTCATAAGGATCACTAATTGTGATAAATATGTACAGTATAATCCATAGTTTGTTCCAATTTGCAGAGAATAAAAAAAGGCCATGAGTATTTCTCTTGAATGCAGAGTGAGGTGGAGAAACATACGTGAAAACAATTTGGGAATATTTACCATGAGCCAGGTTTCTTGAAATCCATTTTAATCATCCAAAACATGGAAAGAGTTGTAATGACCAAAAATGTGTAGCAAACTTAAATAAATTATATTTCTACTTAAATATTATATAGATATTAAGTATTATAATTATAAAGATTCTATATAAATGTAAAATAATGCTTAGAGCATGATTTTAAATGAAACGAATGGGATATACCATTCACAACTATAGCAATACTATAGAAACACACATAGGAGAAAACAGAAAGCACAAACCTGGGAGTGTGTCAGGACTAGGATGGAAGACATCTAAGAGCAAGAGTGGAGAAAAGGAAGTAAGGGGCCTGGAACCAAGTAGTGAGCAACTCCAACATTCAATAATATGAACTTTGTTATTTTTAAGAAACTATATATATTTTTGTGTGGGTGTGTATATGAGGAAGATTGGCCCTGCGCTAACATCTGTGCCAATCTTCCTCTATTTTATGTGGGATGCCACCACAGTGTGGCTTGACAAGCAATGCTAGGTTTGCACCTGGCATCCAAACCTGCAAACCCCAGGCGGCTGAAATGGAGCATGTGAACTCAACCACTATGCCACGAGCTGGCCCCATTGAACTTCATTATTTTAACCACCCCAAGTCTCATTTTCCTCTACTCTAAGATGAGAATAACAATGCTACCTACCACAAAAGGTTGTTGAGTGGACTCAATGAGATAATGCATATAAAACATTTAGCACAAATGCCTAACCGTACGGTGAGTGTCCAATAAATGTCTGTTGTTACAGTTATTATCATGGAAACAAGAAAAAATCATCACTATTAAGATGGTGGGATATTATAGGTAAAGTTTTCTTTTCTATTTTCTAAACATTTGAAATCGTATATTACCATTATGATGCTAAAAATTTTAGAAATGTCAAGATCTGTGAGGAATATAGATTTTCTGTTTTTTTTTTTTTGAGGGGGATCAGCCCTGAGCTAATGTCTGCTGCCAATCTTCCTCTTTTTGCTGAGGAAGACTGGCCCTGAGCTAATGTACCTGCCCATCTTTGCCTACTGTATGTGTGGGACGCCTGCCACAGCATGGCTTGCCAAGCAGCGCCATGTCCGCACCTGGGATCGGAACTGGTGAACCCCGGGCTGCTGCTGCACCACCGGGCTGACCCCTAGATTTTCTTTTGTGTTTAGCGAAGTAGAATGATTCTTTCTGTGTATTTGTGGATATTTTCCATCTTGGAGTTTTTCCTGGCAAATATGGTGGCCAGATAGGTCAACCAAGTATTTTATCGTGGCAACTATCACAGATAATGTGAGTATTTCATTTCTCCGGTAAATTAGGAAGTATTAGCTTCTGTTATGAACCCATGTTAAAGGGATTAAGGATTCAGTAGGAACTGTTTGTACTTAGAGTTCCCTCTAAACACTCAATATGAGCTCAAACAGTCTGGACTTCATATGTCTGTACACAAATGAAGATAAACAATTTCCTCTGGATAAAATTTTGGGATTAAAGGGGTATGTGTCTGTATCCTCATGAGAAAATACAGTAGGAGATGTATTGTTTGCTGGCTCAGGTCTATTTTATTTGAAGGTTAATTCTATGGAGATCAATCCACCGGGTATGCGGCCTCTAATTATCAAGTAAAGTTTAGATCCACAGGATGTGGGAGCTAATGCATGTTGGGAGGAAAGACAAAGTAGGTAAAGACATGTCGTATTATCAAACACTGCAGGTCCTGGAAGAAACCAGTGATACCCAAATAATTTATTTCTCCACTCCAAGCATCTCCTGGGAAGAGGCCAACAGCAGCCTTGCATTAAAGCTTATTTACAACTGACTAAAAGTGGGTCAACTTTTGATCTGAGAGGAGAGAAGCCATGAAAATAAAGAATTCAAATTATGTGAGGAAATAAAAGAAGTGCAAGAGAAACTCACATCAGAGCTGTGGACTGGTGGTTGGGATAGAAGGAGTAAACCCCAGTTATCCAGCATTCACCAAACCCTACCCAGGACCTGTGGGATTTGAGTGACGCATATTAAAACAACCTGAAATAAAGGAAAACTTCTCAAAGGGACATTCAGCATATGACTGGAAAAACTATCAATAGTGAGGATAAAGATTTAGGCGACTTAATTTTTTTTATTTTAAAGATTGGCACCTGAGCTAACAACTGTTGACAATCTTCTCTTTTTTTCTGCTTTTTCTCCCCAAATCCCCCCAGTACATGGTTGTATATTTTAGTTGTGGGTCCTTCTAGTTGTGGCATGTGGAACACCACCTCAGCATGGCCTGACAAGCGGTGCCATGTCCGCGCCCAGGATCTGAACCGGTGAAACCCTGGGCCGCTGCAGCGGAGCAGCCCCAAAGCAACTTAATTTAAAAGCCATCAGGGACTAAGAGATTAGGATCTCAAAGCTCCATATCCTCTGGAATTAAATTCAATCCACACATTTTGAGAAAAAAAATATTTTGGGCTGTGTAACTGAAGTTGTAGCCTCAGAACATTAAGGAAAAGAGGGAAATGGCTGAGTCCCTACGCAAGAAAACAAAGGTTAACATCTGATCCTTTCATTTCTCTACCTACATTTACCAAATGTATCAGGTTAATTCAAAATGGAAATAACTTAATTTTAAAAATCTTCATAATGAGGGGGGATATCTAAACTAGGTGTGGAGCTTGATGAGGCTGAAACAGGGTATGAGGGAATGAGTGAAAGGAAGTGAAAGTGAGCGGCTGCACCTGTGCCAGTGACCAGACTCTCGTGCTGTAATTGACGCCTGCCTGAGCTAGAATTGTGGGGGATGGAGAAAAGGCAGACAGAATTGAAATATGCTTAGGAGATGGTATCAAAAGGAATCTCTAAATATTTTTACTTGAAAGGAGTTCTCAACTCCCTGGCCAAGGCAATCAAGTGGGTAATGGTGCTCTTTTTCTTAATTTAATTTTTTAATTGAAATATATTTGATATATAACTTTGTGTTAATTTAAGATGTACAACTTCTTGATCTGATACATTTATATATTGTAATATGATGGCCATTGTAGTGACAGTTAGCTCCTCTATCACGTTACATAATTATCATTTCTTTTTCGTGGTTGGAATAGTTAAGATCTAGAATCCTGGCAAGTTTGACGATTATAATGCAGTATTGTTGTCCTTAGTCACTATACTGTGCATAAGATCTCTAGGACTTACTACTAGTTGCAAATTGGTGCCCTTTTAACTAGAAAGGAAAAGGGAACAACTTTGGATCAGATGATAGATTCAATTTGGGATTTATTTTATCTGAGGTGTTTTGGAGTCAAAGCATTAGTGAGAAGCTGGAAATATGCACCTACAGCTCAGTAGAGAGGCCTGAGATTCAGCTTTGGGAGTTGTAAATTTACACGTGGTAGACTAACCAAAATGCATTGCCCATGAAAACACTGTAGAACCACAGTTGAAAAAAACAACGGACATAACGGTGACCTGAATGGTATAAGAACATGAGATTAGACTTAGGTAAAGGGTCAGCTTTGTGACATTAGAAAGTAGTGAGCTGGGGAGTCTGAGGTCTAGGTAAATGCACTCAGTCAAAAACAGAAATCATGGCCCTGGCCAAAAGCAAAACAGACAACATATACACAGCAGCAACAAACTGCCAATGTCTGCGAGTTAATTTCAGTCCCTTGGGTTCCTGAGTCTGGACCCTCTTCTGGAGGGTTGATCTTATGGGAAGAGAGACCCAAAGAGAATGGAAAGTTGGAGAAACAAGAGAAGTGAGTCATCAAGAAAATTTTGAATGTTAAATTATGTTTTGTGTATTGTTTACAGTTACACCATAGCAAATGGCCCTGGATAAAATACAATTTTATATTAACAATAATGGAGTAATGAACTGCTTTCCATTTATTCTAAATTCTTTCACTGCATAGTAACAATTAAGCATAGTGTTAAACTCTTAATAGTTTAAATTTGATTACTTTGATGAGAAAACTAAATATTCATGTATGTTTAGTCTAAGTTTTTAGTGTTTATAAACCATGGTCGTTAGTTTCTAAACTAAACAAAAAAAAAAAAAGAAAAGAAAAACATCAAAAGCAGATGTGTTGATTCCTGGGGAAAAGAACCTCAGTGCTGAGAATATTCCCATTAACATCTCTTCCAAAACGATCAGCAAAAATCCTGTGGTCTGACATAGACACTCCTCTCTAATCAGCTTTTCAGATATGACTTATCTGCCCAGAGATGAGATGACTCAAGAGGGTTGGAGTCTCTCAGAGTCCAAGTAAGAATATTCTTATTCAAGAATAAGCTGAGAATAGTAGAGAAAAGAATATGCTGAGAGGAGTAATGTTTATTTTAACATTATTGGGCCCTTTCTTTCAGTGCCTGCATGCTGTGCCTCTGAATCACCCTACCAGGTCAGAATAGGTATTTAATTGGGAAGAATTTGGAAAGTCACTTAGTAGGAAAATTCAATGACTCAGAATAAGATCACTTTTTAGATCATATTAATGATCAATTTACTAACACTCTACTTATCTCAGGTTCATGATACAAGAGGGTCCTTTATTACATATTAAAGAACAGAACCACCATAGCCTCAGTCCAGAAGGAAAAAATTTAGTGGTGAATGAAGGAAGAATGTCATTGTTTTGTTCAAGCAGTTTTCTAGAAACATGTTTTAATAAAGTTTATCCCAATGTTTCTTCTTCCCCATTCTGTAATTAAATATTAAAACAGATGACTCTGGTTATATTTTCTATATGGAGGATGCTGAGTGTAAAGTTTTCTCAGCGTGAATCTAGTTGTCTTGAGTTAAAGAATTATTTCACTCAAGAAAACCCAGGGGCCACCGCTGCTGGCCACAGTGCTCCTGGGACCTTCTTCCTCCAACAGAGGTCCCAAAGCGAAAAGCAGACCTATGTGGAAGAGATGCATTTAGAAGACACCACCAGATTCTGTCCAAAAGAAGAAAGAGAAAGTGAACAAACACCTTTCAGCATCAAAAGCCCAGGCAAGACCAGAAAGGAGGTTTTTGTAGCTCCTTCTGCAAGCTCTTTAAAAAGAACAATAGGAATGCAACTGAAGATTTCTGTGGTCCTTGCAACTGGTGGTGACATCAAAGCTAACTCATTTCTGGATTTTAAGTCCAGTAGATCAGACTACAAGGGGCAAAAACTAATGAGAATCCCTCAATGGATCCTTCACCCACCAAACAAGATTTCTTCAGAAAAGCCTTGCTCTTGAAAATGACCTTGACCAAGAAACAGCTGTGCAAAACATACTTAAATCTGCATCGTCAAGTGGCAAGATGAGGATAAAAAGCTTGTACAGTCATGCCCTGCATAATGACGTTTTGGTCAACAACAGACTGAATATACAACGGTGGTCCCATAAGATTAGTACTATATAGCCTAGGTGTGTAGTAGTCTATACCATCTAGGTTGGTGTAAGCACGCTCCACGATGCTCGCACAATGACAAAATTGCCTAATGATGCATTTCTCAGAATGTATCCCCCACTATTAAGCAATCCGTGACTGTATATATCTGTGTAGGGATATAGGTAGGTAGGTAGGTAGGTAGATAGATAGATAGACAGACAGACAGACAGATAGATAGATGTACAAATCCATGGGAAAACTAATATAAATACTTACAGATGAAACTAAATCAACATACAAGACATGGAAGTGATGAGGATTAATTCATGGTTGAGAGCTGATTTTTTGAACTTCAACACTTGGTAAAAGGGAAACAGAGACTTTTCACAGCATTACAGAAAAATGCAAGAAATTTGGAGGGAAATAAACATTTGTAAGAACAAAAACTTCCACCTTGAAGTCATTCCCCCATTATAATCTTGAGCACGTTCATATTTGACATGGATGTGAATTTTACGCTTCCTAGGCATTTAGCTTATTAATTCATCCAAGTGTCCTTAGACTAACATACATTCTCTTAGGGGCCAGTTCTGTCTTGCCATGTCTTCCAAAAACCCCAAGGCAATACCTAACATCTGCTAAGACAAAGGATCAATGAACAGAATTGTATTTTACATGTTGCAAATCTGAGTTGTAGAGAATTTGTGCATATAGCATGACATAGAAGGTTCAAAGCTTAAAGACACGTTGATCCCAAATAGGAAGAGAACTTTAAGAGTAGTATTTCTCTTGTTTAAGCTTATGACGATCAGTGCAAGGAACAATGATTTCTCTAGAAACTGGGAAGCCAAAGAAACATTTTCCCTCCTGTGGGTTACTGCAGATGAGAGCAGCCTAGAGTCTATGTTTTGCTGAGTACTCAGGTCTCAAAGATCCACTGTTGACCCTGAGTGTCACACACACTCATGACCAGAGGGACTGGGAAAAAAGCACGGATTTAGCCACATCCTCTTAAAAAGATTTTCTTCAGTATGGAAAGAAGGGGGCAACAACATCAGTGTTTTAATGGCTCACACACAGTACGTGCTACAAACACCAGGTCAGAATGAAAACTTAGTGCTGGCAGTACCTTATTGTGTTTTCTAGAAATAAGTTGTAAAGAAACAAAGTTCTTACAGATCAGACAGAGGAATCATTACCATGAGGCTTCCCTGGTTATAGGGTAATGAAATGTGCTCTATTTCCACATGGTAAAAAATAAAGAAGGAAAGAAAATCCCAGCGATAGGGACAAGTTCTCCAAAGTAGGCCTAATAATAACAAGATGGAGGCAGAGAGGAGGCAGAATGTTGATGGGGTGATGTTTTAAATCTTGACTCAAGGAAATCATCATTTCATTTTTAAGAGCAACATTAGCGCAAAGTAAAAGCATCCGCATAGCCTGGGCAGTCTTTTCTGGGTCAATGATAGTGCTAAACACACTGTAGGCTAAATAAATTATTTCTGAGTAATTTCTCCTCAGTGAACACTATTGAAATTTGCATAGTTTTCGCTGGGAGAAGGCATAATTCAATTATTGGTATCTTTATCAGGTTGAGACTGCGTAAGTAATCCTGCTGGATTAATACCAAACCCTCTCTTAATAACAGTGTAGCCTTGAGTTTTTAAAAAGATCCAGATCCCAAAGAGTTATGGCATTCTTTATACCTAATACCCTAACTACAAATAAAGGTATCATATAGTTTTATCACAATATGAAACTTACAAAACACTTAACTGTAATTATCTCACTAGACCTAAGTTCCTACCCTATTTTTATTTCCTTTCATCTCTACACTCCCCTTTCAGTCATCTTCCCTCACGAGGAACCATTCCCTTCTGTTTAATGTATACGTTTTTTCTTTGCAAGTGTTTTATAAAAAATGCATAGCGTTCTTTTGTGTACATATATTTAAATCACATAGATGGTATAGTGTGTGTGTCTGCGCACATGTGCTTGTGCACAAACACGTGTACTCTTAGTTACTCAACACCACATTTTTAAAATCCATCCATGTTGCTAATAGCGTATCTAAACCGTAGACTCTAAGTGTTGGAGACTGCTCAGGAAATGCACCCTTACATATTCACCCTCGAAGTTATGGACGCCCCAGTAGCCCCCAACTCCCTGCCCCCCCAAAACAACCCTACAATGTATATCGATACCTACTTCTCTAATGGAAAACTCTCTATGAGCAGAAGGGTGGGCTAAGTAGTTTACACATATTTAGTTTACTTAAGCAGTGCCACAGGGCATTTCCAGAAAGGCTGCTATGGTGTATTTTCCCACCAAGCAAAACATGAGCAAACCCAAACTCCACATCATTCTTAACAGAATTATCCAGCTTTACAATTTTTGACACTCTTCTACATCTAAAGAGTTGCATCTCATTACTTTTCAATTTGAATTTCTCTGATTACCAATCATTTTGGCCATTTCTTTATGTGATTGTTAACTTTTTAGTTTTTCTCTGTATTTTAAGGGAATCAAATTCATCTATTACTTGTCATATGGTTAAGATTTTTACATTTTGCTTCAGAAGTCCTTCCATACCTCTGAGACACATATTCTCCTACATTTCTTTCTACTAACTTTGGAGTTTTACCTTTCACATTTAGATCTCCCATCTGTCTAGAATCCACTTCGTACATATGATGATAGACAGTGATCTAGGTTTATTTATTTCTCTTTAGCAAGATGGTTTTCCCAACAATATCTCCTAAATAATTCTTCTCTTGCCATTGGTTTTTGTCATTGTCTTTGTCATATGTTAAGCTGACATATATACATCTCAATAACTTATAGATCAAGCCCACCCTTCCTTATTCCTCTTTTTAATGGTTAACTTAGAATTCATGAACCTTTATTCCTTATATAAATTTTAGAGTTAATTTACCAAGTTTCTCAAAAAATCCAACTGAATTTTTCAGCAGATTAACATATTAATTTTGGAAGAATTGACATCTACATAACATTGAATTGTCCCGTTCAGGAGCATGAAATGTCTCTCCATTCATTCAAATCGTCTGAACCATCTTCCATCTCTGTTACTGAAGTTTGAAAGTTTTCTCCATAAAGATTTTATTAACACTTGGTTAAATTAATCCCTGGATATTTTATAGTTTTTATTATTATGAATATTGTCTTATTCTTACTACATTTTGTAGCTGGCTACTACTGGTGTAGAAAAACGATGTTGATTTTTGTAGGTTGATTTTGCTGAAAACTATCTTCTTAGCCCTAATCATTTTTTTGGGATCTACCTTTGAGTTTTCAAAGTAAATGATCATATCATTCACATAAATTTACTGTTTTCTTGCCAAATTTCACTACTTATTATTCTTTCCTTTTATTATTTCCTTTTATTATTTTATAAATAATGACCGTAATAGTGGACATCTTTGGATTCTCCAAATCCTAAAGGGAATGATTTTCAAATTTCCCTGTAATGCATATTTGGTGTAGGTTTTGGTTATAGTTTTCACTAAGTTAAAGAATTTTCCTTTAGACTGCACTGATGTGTTTTGGCAAGGGTCTGGGGAACACTCCAGAAATATAAGAATTCATTAGATCAAACTCATTGGCAAGGGTACACTAGTCCATGAGCTAAAACTTACTGTGTTAGCTTGAGCACCTGGAAATTACTTAATAGTTTGTTGCCTTCTAACTGGAGCCTGGCCTGCAGTTAATGGCATTTAACATACTGGAACTTCTTTCTGGGAACCTCGGAATGAATCTATTATAGACAACAATATATCCTAATGACATTCTCTGGAAGGTTCCAGAAGGTACCACCTTCACCAAGGCATTAAGTCATGCGTTAGTGAGAGAGCAGTGGCACACCGAGGAGTTTAATGTGGCTGTCATTGTAAGCCAGAGATGGCAGTGAGAAATGCAACAGTGGAATCCAATATTCTGATCTCGTTGGGAATTACGGGATCTCAAAGTGGTAGAGGGCTGGTGTTGGCACTTAACTATCAGAGACAATGGGGATAAAATTAGAATCCCCTCCCACTCATGTTCTGGAAACTTTTGCAGTTACAGATTGATGCAATCTTATAACTTTTTAGTGAAAAGACTAGGCAAAATCAGAGGGATGAGACTGATAAGTAGGAGGTAGTCTTATGATCAACACTAAGCCACTGGGCTGCCATAATTTTTTCAGAATCTGAACTTGCAAGTCTTACATACATACTTCTTAAGTTTAATAATAAAAATACAGATTTACATACCATTTATTGAGCATTGACTATGTGCTGCATGATTCCGTTACCTGCACGTGTTCTTTCTATCCTCTCTTTTCTTAGAAAATAATGCATTTGAGATGCCTTCTCAACCCAAAAGAATGTAGACTTAGCCAACTCTCTCTCCCTTGCATCCACCCCAAGGTACGTAAGAATTTGCAAGGTCTAAGGCTGTTTCCCATTAGACTATTAGATTCCAGAGAAGGTTTTTCGGATATGCTTGCCTTAGACCAGTCACAGAGCTCAGATGGAAGCACTACGTGCATCTCATTCTGATCAGTGCATCAGGGTGCTTGATAAGCAAACGAGCTTCAAGATGACTCCCCTATGAGCGCTCCCACTCCCCACCCCTCCAACCTTTTGCACCAGACTGTCTCCGCAAGCCCCTCCCATGTGGAAATTCCAGCGTCTACACTGGTTTGTTCCTAAGTCCTTCCTGCATTTCAAAATGTACTGCTAGTCGCCCCAACCCACCAAAATCACCTGTGTCATCCTTACTTCCCACAGGAATATCTCCGCCTCTTGTTAGCAGATTTTATGTCACCTCTTTCTATTTCTCCTGTATTTTAAATTCCTTAAAGGCAAAGGCTTTCAATGGATTCATTTTCTAGTTCTAAAAAGTTCTTGTCAATTGTGTCACTCTCAGACCCTTCTTTGACTTCAGAGACCTAGGAGGGTGTGTTTGCGTTAGCTCTTCCCTGTGCCTGGTACCTCTTTTTTCCAGATGTCTGAAATGCTCCAACCTTTACCTCCTTAGGGTTTTTGCTCAAATATCTCGTTAGCAATGAGGACTCCCCTACTAGCTTCATTAAAACTGCAACCACACACTCCCTACTCTTCTTCATTATTTTGTTGTCCACCATAGCACTTTTCTTTGGTCACATCCTATACATTTCACTTATAGACCTTGTTTGTCATCAGTTCACTTCCTCTAGAACGTAAGTTCACCTAAGATCAGGGCTTTTCTTCACTGCTGTATTCCCAGTACCAAGAACAGTATCAGCACGCGTAGGTGCCCGATAAATACCTGTTAAATAACTAATTAATTTGTAAAGCAAAACAAGTCCATATGCATACCTATGTTTCTAATCATCCTCCTATGTAAGACATTTAACTTTTTAGGCAGGATCAGAGTATAAAAGAGAATCTTTAGGGGCCGGCCCAGTGGCTTAGTGGCTAACTTTCCCTGTTCTGCTTCAGCGGCCCAGGGTTCGCCGGCTCAGATCCTGGACAGGAACCTACAAGCCCGCTTATGGAGCCATGCTCTGGCGGCATCCCATACACAAAACAGAGGAAGATTGGCACAGATGTTGGCTCAGAAACAATCTTCCTCAAGCAAAAAGAGGAAGATTGGCACAGATGTTGGCTCAGGGCCAATCTTCCTCACCAAAAAAATAAATAAATAATAAATTAATTTTTTTTGTAAAAAGAGAATCTTTAAATAAATAGATAGTTCTATGTTTCATTCATTCATTTGTTCTCACTGTGCCCTACACAGTACTATACACTAGTAATAACTCATTCACGGGGGCTGGGGGCAGCGATGGAATTGAACAGGGAAAGCACAGAAGTAAAGATGTCAGACAAGGTCTCTGTCCTCATGAAAATCACCATCTAGGAGGATTCTAAACATTTGTCTCATGGTTTTTCCTTAATCAGAATAAAATAAAAGGATGGTAAATGATAATAGTAGTAGGCTATATTTGTATAACTGCTCAGCTCTTCAAAGTTCTGTAGCATGAGCCTGTGAGGTACCTGAGCAGTATTATCTCTACTCTATGGAGTAAACCCAGGACCGCAGGAGTTAACTGTTCTTCCCAGTGTTGTACCCACCACATCCTGTACAAGATTCTTGGCGCAGGGAGCTTCCATGCAGACGCTTCTTCAAGGGGCGTCTCTGTAGAGTTAGCAGCCAGCAGGTAGCGTCCACCACAGCCTCTTCCCCCTGGGTGTGCCCAGGTTCAAGGACCGGGTATGATGCTGACACAGCCAGGAAAGGGTGGCGTCTCTGTCCGCCCACTACCTCCCCCTCCCCTGGGAGCATGCGGGCTCAGCAGAGCTCGCGGCAGGAGTCCGCGCGGGTCTCCTCGCGTGCAGCGCCACCAGTAGCCACGCTCTTGGCCACAACCGCAGCGTTGGAACTGCGCGAGGGGGGATGAGGGGTCCAACCTAGGAAGCAGCGCCAACCAAGCTCCCCGGGCTGGGAGGCCCCGAGCCGAGGGCGCCACCTGTGGGATCACGCCCCTCTAGCCGTGTGCTCAGGGCATGACACGAGGGTAGGCAGCCTTGGCCGGGTTGCCACTAGGACTCAGACCCGGTCTCGCTGACATCAGAGATTGCCGGACCCTGGTACCCTGGGTGGGACTTCCGCATCCTGGGTTTTCCCATCGCTAGGAATGTTTTACTGGTAACAGTAGTTGAGTTGAGAAGATCCATGCTCATCCTGCGCGTTTCAGCACCATTCGGACTGCTAGGTGACTTACCAAGCATTGCATGGGAGAGTCGTCTATCATTTTAAGTAAACGCCTTGGGGTAAGTAAGTAAACGCCAGCGGGACAGTCCATCTAGTGACTCTAGAGTGAGTTGCGGCAGCGTTATAAACCAAGGCCTGCAGTTGTGGCACCCACCCAATTTGGCTTCCTGTTTGAAACCACTGTTTGTCTTCTCTTTTCGTCCTAATATTCAGATCTCCATGAGATCCTCTTCAATCTGTTTCAGCTATTTTGTATGATAACTGTTTGTGACTTTGAGGTATGTCTCCAGGGTCCCTAAACGGAATTTTGTATATTTGTATAGCTTAGATTTAAATCATTCACTTCCAGACATACTATCCCAATTTGATGAAAAGTTATCTGGAGTTTCAGCTGACTCTTTAGGACAGTAATAATAATACAACCATGACTACATTTACTGCACACCTACTACATACCAAACACTTCTCTAATTTTTCTCTTTAATATTAATTTCATGAAGGCATGAGCGCATATACTAAGACCTATCACCTCAACTACCATGAAATGAAAGTCAGTTCAGTTATGTTTGCAGGCTGCAAGAACACATAGAAACTTGTTTGTGTTTATACAGTTATTCAACAAGCACTGAGTTCCAAAAATGTGCCACACACAGTACTAAAGCATACAGTTAAAAGATGAGGATGACACAAACATACAAAAAAAATATGACCTATTGGTGGAATTGGAGCTTATTAGAAGTGGTAAGAGTGTGGTTTGAGAAATCAGACTGGAAAGGAAGCCAGAGGGCACATCATGAAAGGCTATGTGTTTGGACTATTTTGAAGACAGTGGGGAGCCTCTTAAGTGGTATGATCAGATTTGAAAGATTGGTGTGACTGAGATGTGGGGAATGGGCCAAAGAGTCAAGGAGAGAAATAATAAGATATTGAAGGAAAGAAGACCAAACCAGAGACCTTTGTAATAATGCAAGCAAAATATGAATCTCATGTCAACTTAGCTACTGATTTCTTAGGTTTGTCTCCCATTTCTAGCTCTGCACCTATCCCTCAATATAGTAATAGATTTGGCTTTTGGCTTCTCCATGTTTTCGTTGGTTGGCTAATTTGGTTGAGTTGGGATGGCTTTGTAGGAAGAAGGATGAAGCGGAAGAAGTTGGAGGGAAGCAATGAGCATATCTATGTTTAATGATACATCAGTGGGTTTCTAGGCACCATTTTAATTCCACTGAGACACAGCAATTTACCTCTGATATAGGCAAAAGCTCAGTCAGTCTAGCAGATGGAGAGCTCACAAAGAAGATTATGGGAAAGCTGTGATGCAGAGAGCATGTGGGAACCCAAGAGGCTCATTTGTGGATATGAGACTTATGGCAGTGAGACAAACTTAAAAAGATAGGAGTAGAGGTGACATCAGTGAAAATGGCAGAGTAGGGAATACCAAGTAATCAATAAACTGGCAAAAACTGTCAGAACCACCTGTCTCCCAACTCTGGAAACGAACTGAAACTTGCAAAATTGCTTAATCAAGAAAACACAACTGAGGGAGTGCAAACTGGTGCAGCCACTATGGAAAACAGTATGGAGATGTCTCAGAAAATTAAAAATAGAAATACCACATGATCCAGCTATTCCACTTCTTGGTATTTATCCAAAGAACATGAAAACACTAATTTGAAAAGATATATGCACCCCTATGTTCATTGCAGCATTATTCACAATAGCCAAGACTTGGAAGCAACCCAAGTGACCATCAACAGGTGAGTGGATAAAGAAGATATGATATATATACAATGGAATACTACTCAGCCCTCAGCCATAAAAAAGATGAAATCGTCCCGTTTGCACCATCATGGATGGACTCAAGGGTATGATGTTAAGCGAAATAAGCCAGACAGAGAAAGACAAATACTGCATGATTTCACTCATATGTGGAAAATAAACAAACACACGGATAAAGAGAACAGATTAGTGTTACCAGAGGGGAAAGAAGTGGGGAGAGGCTGAAAGGGATAAAAGAGCACATATTTGTGGTGATAGATGGAAGCTAGACTTTTGATGGTCAGCATAAAGCAGTCTATACAGAAGCTAAAATATAATGATGTATACCTGAAGTTTACACAACGTTACAAACCAATGTGACCTCAATAAAATAAAACAAAGAAACTACAACTGAATCTTGGTAAGAGAGTTTTGTGGAATTTTGACTTATCTTATTCCCATTCCCCACTCCCACCTCATCAATGGCCTTGAAGAAAATAGCCTGCATTCCCAGTACAGGTACCGAGTGCCAGAGGGAGCAGAACAAATCTTATCCTCAAAGAATTTGAGCTGTTTCTTTGACTTGTCTGGGAGTTTCCCTGAAGGACCTGCTCAAAGGACCCACTTTGAGCTCACCCATAACTCAGAATTATCCCAATACTGAGGTATCTACCCGGGGAGTGTTTTTCAAAAACATTTAAAGGCAAATGTATGGTCATTGCCACCCCAGGCAAGGGATAACAGTTGGAGCAAACAATAGACTAAAAATCTTTTGAGAAAAGGCTAAAGAATGAGATGTTTTGGGGAAGAAAGGTCTTGAAAAGCTCCCACATATTTCTGAACATCTAGAAAGCCATGTTCAAGCCCTGTGCTGGATGCATGCTCAGAAAAGACCTGAGAAGAGCCTAAGTTCTCACCTCCGGCTGACGTTCAGGCTCTGTGCAAGCAGGAAGTGAAAGCTAAGCAGAGTTGTAAACTTCCTGAATGAGTGTTGAAAGCATGCTCCAACACATTGGATCCATCTGCAAAGAGTGAGTAGGAGGTTTTTCTTGTTATTGCTCCAGACATTTAAGGAAATCTCTCTCCACTCCCTAGCTGACTTCAGAGAATTCAGTTGCCATTCATGACAAAGTGCAGACTTTACAAAATTAGTTCACAAAAGTCACTAAGGAAACAAACAACAACTGCAACATGCAGCAACAACAAACCCTGGAAAGTCAGGGGCGAGGGGGGATCTGATTTCCAGAGTTGTAAAATTATAATATTCAAATGTCCAGTTTGAACAGAAAATTATGAGGCATGCAAAGAAACAAGAAACAATGGCACATACAGAGGAAAAAATATTTAATAGAAACTGTCCCTGAGTTATCCCAGATATTGGACTTACTAGATAAGGACTTAGGAGTCAACTATATATGCACAAAGAGATAAAGGAAATTATGTACAAAGTACTACAGGAAACTATGAGAACAATGTCTCACCAAATAGAGAATAAACAATAAAGAGAGAAATTGTAAAAAGAAACCAAATGGAAACTCTGAAGTTGAAAAGTACAATAACTGAAATTAGATATTTACTAGAAGAGCTCAACAGCAGACTTGAGCAAGCAAAAAAAAGAATCAGGGAATGAAGTAATTCAGTTACTTTAAAGATAGGTAAATTGAGATTATCCAGTCCAAGGAGAAAAAAAAAATGGAGTGAAGAAAAATGGATTGAGCCTAAGAGAGTTGTGGGGACAATATCAAGCATACCTGAATATATGTAATGGGAGTGTCTGAGGGAGAAGAGAGAAGGAAAGGACCACAAATAATATCTGAAAGAAATAATGGCTGAAAACTTTTCAAATTTGTTGAAACCATTAATCTACATGTACAAGAGCTTAAATAATTCCAAGTAGGATAAACTCACAGAGATTGACAAACACATCATAAGCAAACTGTTGAAAACCAAGGACAAAAAGAATCTTGAAAGCATCAAGAAAGAAGTGATTTATCACATATGAAAGATACTCAAGAAGATTAAAAGCCAGTTTCTCATCGGAAACCATGATGGCCTTAAAACAATAGGATGACATATTTAAAGTACTGAAAGAAAAGAAACTGTCAATCAAGAATTTTATATCTGGTAAAACTATATTTTAAAAATAAGGGAGAAATTAAGATATACCTACATTAAAAAAAGTAAAAAGACAGGGTTTTTCATTGTCCTAAACCTGACAGACCTGACCTACAAGATATGATAAAGGGAGTCCATGGGCATGAAATAAAAGGACACTAGATAGTACCTTGAATCCACATGAAGAAATAAAGAACACCAGTAAAGGAAACTACATAGGTAAATATAAAAGTCAGTATTAAAATATTGTGGGTTTGAAACTCCTCTTTTCTTCCTAAAGATTTAAAAGACAACTGATAAAACAATAATTATAAATCTATGTTGCTGGGCACACAATATATAAAGGCATATTTTGTGACAATAACAACAAATAGAGTGGAGCAAAGTTTTGTGTAATATGGAAATTGAGTTGATATTAATTTGAATGAGATTGTTATAAAGAAGGTGTCAATTATAATGATCAAGGTAACCACTAAGAAAATAACTAAAATATATATATAGTAAAAGAAATGAACTTTAAAAGGTACAATAGAAAAATTCATTTTACACAAAAGAAGGCAGTAAGGAAGGAATTGAGTAACAAAAAAAGATATGGCACATAAAAAAACAAATAGCAACTGCAGAAATAAGTCCTTCCTTATCAGTAATTATATTAAATGTAAATTGATTGAACTCTCCAATTTAAAGGCAGAGACTGGCAGAATGATGGATTTTTTTAAATGATCCATCTATATGCAGTATACCTGAAACTAACTTTAGATTCAAATATACAAGTGGGTTGAAGGTGAAAACGTGAGAAAAATATTCTCTGCTAACAGTAACCAAAAGGGAGCTTGAATGGCTATGCAAATATCAGAAAAGTAGACTTTAGGGCAAAATTGTTATAAGACACATCATATAATGATAACAGGGTAAATTCATCAAAAAGATGGAACAACTGTAAACATAGTGCACCTAATAACAGAACCCCAAAATATATGAAACAAAAACTGACAGAATTGAAGGGACATTGATAGTTCAACAATAATAAAAGGAGACTTCAGTACCACACCTTCAACAATGGATAGAAACTAAGCAAGATCAGCAAGGAAATAGAAGACTTGAGTAATACTATAAACCAGCTAAACCTAACAGATGTCTTAGAATGCCCTACCCAACAACATCAGAATACACATTTTTCTCAAGCGCACAGGGAACATTCTCCAGGATAGACTGTGTTAGGTGACAAAACAAGTCTGTATAAATTTTAAAAGATTAAAATCATACAAAATATCTTCTCTGACCACAATGGAATGAAATTAGAAACAAATAACAAAAGGAAATCTGAAAAGTTCACAAATATGTGGAAATTAAACAACGTACTGCTAAATAACCAACAGGTCAAAGAAAAAAATCATGAAAGAAATTAGAAAATACTTGGAAATAAAGGAAATTGAAAACACAATTTATCAAATTTTATGGGATGCACTGAAAGGAGTGCTCAGAGGGAAGATTATAGCTATCAGTGCCTACATTAAAAAATGAGAAAGAGCTCAAATCAAAAATCTAAACTTCCACATTAAGCAACTAGAGAAAGAATAAAGAAATAAACACGAAGTTAGCAAAAAGGAAGAAATAATAAAGATTAGAATGGAAACAAAAGAATTTGAGAATAAAAAATAAAATAGAATCAATGAAACCAAAATTTGGTTCTTAAAAAAATAAACCAACAGGGGCTGGTCCCATGGCCAAGTGGTTAAGTTCGTGCACTCCGCTTTGGTGGCCCGGGGTTTCGCTGATTAGGATCCTGGGTGCTGACATGCCACCACTCCTCAGGTAATGCTGAGGCGGCATCCCACATGCCACAACTAGAAGGACCCACAAGTATAATATACAACTATGTACTGGGGGGATTTGGGGAGAAAAAGCAAAAAAATCAATGAAATTGACAAAACTTTAGCTAGACTGACTCCCCAAAAAATGAATATTCAAGTTACTAAAGTCAAAAATCTAAGTAGGGACATTACTAGCCACCTTACAAAAGTAAAATGAATTATAAGAAAATACTATAAACAATTGTATATCAACAAATGATATAACCCAGGTGAAATGGAAAATAGCTAGAAACATACAAACACCACAATTGACTCAATAAGAAATATAAAATCCAAATAGACCAATGACAAGTAAAGGGATTGAATCAGTAATCAATAAAGCTTTCAACAATAAGAAGACAAAAGCTCAGGACCAAATGACTTCACTGGTCAATTATACCAAATATTTAAAAAACAATTAGCACCAATCCTTCAAAAGCTCTTCCAAAAAATAGAAAGGGAAGGAACATTGCCTAATTTGTTCTATAAGGCCAGTATCACCCTAATACAAAGACATTAAGACATCATAAGAAATGAGAACTATAGATCAATATTCTTTATGAATACAAGTGAAAAAAATCCTCAATAAAATAGTAGCAAACCGGGGCGGGCTCCGTGGCCAAGTAGTTGAGTTTGCACACTCCGCTGCAGCGGCCCAGGGTTCGGATCCTGGGCGCCGACATGGCACCACTCGTCAGACCACGTTGAGGCAGTGTCCCACATCCACAACTAGAAGGACCTGCAACTAAGATATACAACTGTGTACAGGGGGGGTTTGGGGAGGTAAAGCAGAAAAAAAAAAAAAAAGATTGGCAACAGTTGTTAGCCCAGGTGCCAATCTTCAAAAAAAAAAAAATAGTAGCAAACCAAATCTATCACTATATTAAAAGGATTATACACCTTAACCAAGTCGGATTAATTCTAGTAATGCAAGGGTGGTTGAATGAATGAAAATCAATCGACGTAACGCACCATATTAAGAGAATGAAGGGGGAAAAAACACATGATCATCTCAATTGATGCAGAAAAAGGCTTTGTCAAAATCCGATACTCCTTACATGATAAAAATACTCAACAAACTAGGAATAGAAAGGGTCTTTCTCAACCTGATACAGGACACTTATGAAAAATCACAGCTAATATCATACTTAGAAGACTGGAAGCCTTCCTCCTAAGATCAGAAACAAGAAAAGATATCTACTCTCTTCACTTCTGTTTCACATTGTACTGGGAGCTCTACCCAGGGCAAATAGGTAATAAAAATAAATGAAGTGCATCCATATAGAGAGTAAGTAAAACTCTCTCTATTAGCATATGACATGATCTTGTATGTAGAAAACCCTAAAGCTTTCAAACACAAAAAAATTACAGTTATAAGTAAGTTCAAAAAATTTCAGGATACAAGGTCAATACACAATAATCAGTTGCATTTATATACCCTAGCAATGAACAATCCAAAAATGAAATTAAAACGATTCCATTTACAACAACCAAAGAAATAACATACTCAGTGATAAATTTAATAAAAGAGGTGCAAAACTGGTACACTTAAAACAATAGAACGCTGTTGAAAGAAGTTTAAGGAAACCTAAATAAATTAAAGGACATCTTGTGTTCAACAGATTGGAAGGTTTCATACAGTAAAAATTCAACGCTCCCAGACTGATGTACAGATTCAGTGCAGTCCCTATCAAAACCCCAACTGGTTTTTTCTGAAGAAATTGACAAGCTCATCCTAAAATTCATGTGGATGGCAAGGGAACCTGAAAAGCCAAAACAATCTTGAAAAAAAGTACAAAGTGAAAGACTTGTATTTCCTGATTTCAAAACCTGCTTCAAAACTATAGTAATCAAAACAGTGTGGTAGTGACATAAAGAAGGACATAAAGAAGATCAATGGAGTAGGATTGAAAGTCCAGAAATAAATCCAGGCATCTATGATCAATCTATTTGGAAGAGTGACAAAACCAATAAGAGGGGGAAAAGATAGTCTTTTCAACAAACAGTGTTGGAAAAACTAGATATTCACATGCAAAATAATTAATTTGAATCCATACCTAACACCGTATATACAAACTAACTCAAAATTAATCAAAGACCTAAATGTAAGAGCTAAAAACATGAAAAGCTTGGAAGAAAACATAAACATAAATCCTCATGACCTTGGATCAGGCAGAGGTTTCTTAAATATGACACCAAAAGTATAAGCAACGAAAGAAAGAAATAGATAAATTGGCCTTCATAAAAACTAAAAGCTTTTTTCCCAGCATTCTTGAGGTATAATTGATAAATAAAATTGTAATATATTTAAAATGTATGACATGATGATTTTATATATATGTACTTTGTGAAATGATTACCGCAATCAAGTTAATTTAACAAATCTATTACCTTACATAATGATTTTTTTGTAAGAATGCTTAAGATCTACTTTTTAAACAAATTTCAAGCATATAATACAGTATTATTAACTATGGTCACCATTATAATTACCTATACCACATCTTTTGTATCCATTCATCTGTTGATGGACATTTAGGTTGTTTCTGTATCTTGGCTTTTGTGAATAATGCTGAAATGAACGTGGGTGTGCATATATCTCTTTAAGATAATGATTTCATATCTTTTGGATATATACCCAGAAGGGGGATTGCTGGATAACATGGTAGTTCTACTTTTAATTTTTTGAGGCACTTCCATGCTGTTTTCCATAGTGGCTGAACCAGTTTACATTCCCACCAACAGAGTACAAGGGTTCCCTTTTCTCCACATCTCCACCAACGTTTATCTCTTGTCTTTTTGATAAGATACATCCTAACACGTATGAGGTGATATCTCACTGTAGTTTTGGTTTGCATTTCCCTCATGATTAGTGATGCTGAACATCTTTTCACGTATCTGTTTGCCATTTGTATGTCTTCTTTGGAAAAATGTGTATTCAGGTCTTTGCCCATTTTAATTAGGTTTTTTTTTTTTAGTTGAAAGAGTTCCTTATATGTTTTGAATACTAACTTCTTATTTGATACATGGTTTCCAAATATTTTCTCCCTTTCTGTAGGTTGTTCTTTCATTTTATTGATTGTTTCCTTTGCTGAACAGAAACTTTTGAGTTTGATGTAGGCCCACTTGGGGGTTTTTTTCTGTTGTTTCTTGTGCTTTTGGTGTCAAATCCAACAAATCACTGCCAAGACCAATGTCAAGGAACATTTCCCCTATGTTTTCTTCTAGTTTTGTGATTTCTTATGTTTAAAATATTTAACCCATTTTGACGATTTTTATATATGGTAGAAGATAAAGGTCCAATTTCATTCTTTTACATGTGAATTTCCAGTTTTCCCAAAACCATTTCTTGAAGAGATAATCCTTCCCTTATTGTGTATTCCCAGCGCCTTTGTCAAAATTTAGTTGCCCGTAGATGCATAGGTTTATTTCTAGACTGTCTACTCTGTTCCGTTGATCCTATGTGTCTTTTTTTATGCCAATACCATAATGTTTCAATTACTATAGCATTATAAGATAGTTTGATATCAGGAAGTGTGATGCCTTCAGCTTTGGTCTTCTTGTTTAATACTATTTCAGCTACTTGGCGACTTTTGTGGTTCCATACAAATTTTAGGATTGTTTTTCCTATTTCTGTGAAAAGTGTCATTGGAATTTTGATAGGAATTGCATTGAATCTATAGATGGCTTTGGGTATGATGGAAATTTTAACAATATTAATTCTTCTGATCCGTGAACACAGGAAGTCTTTCCATTTATTTGTGTCTTTTAAAATTTCTTTCATCAATGTCTTGTAATTTTCAGTGTACGGCTTTTTCACCTTCTTGGTTAAGTTTATTCCTAAGCATTTTCTTTTTGATGACATTGTAAATGGGTTGTTTTCTTCTTTTTATTTCAGATAGTTCATTTTTAGTGTCTATAGAAGTGCCTCTGATTTTAATCAGTTAAATGTTAGTTTTGAATCATGCAACTTTAGTGAATTTGTTTATCATTTCTAACAGTTTTTTTGGTGAAATCTTTAGGGTTTTCAATATATAAGATCATGTCATCTGGAAACAGAGTCCATTTCAATTCTTCCTTCTAATTTGGATGTATTTCCTTTTTTTTTTTTTCCTTGCCTAATCGCTCTGACTAGGACTTCCATTACAATGTTAAATAGAATTGAGAAGAAGGGGCACCCATATCTTATTCCTGATCTCAAGGAACAGTTTTCAGCTTTTCACTATTGAATATGATGTTTGCCATGTGCTTGTCACATATGGTCTTTATTATGTTGAGATACATTTTTTCTACATCTAATTTCTTGAGTTATTATTTTGAAATGATGCTGAATTTTATCAAATGCTTTTTCTGCATTGGTTGGGATGATTTTATTGTTTATCCTTCATTTTGTTAATGTAATGCATCACATTTATTGATTTGCATATGTTGTACCATCCTTGCACCTCAGGGATAAATTCCACTTGATCATGGTGTATGATTCTTTTAATGTGCTGTTGAGTTTGGTTTGCTAATATTTTGTTGAAGGTTTTTGCATCTATGTTCATTGAGGGTATTGGCCTGTAATTTTCTTTTCTTGCAGTTTCCTAGTCTGGCTCTGGAAACAGGGTAATGCTGGCCTCTTAGAATGAGTTTGGAAGTAGCTCCTTCTCCTCAATTTTTTTGAAAAGTTTACAAAAGATTCATATTAATTCTTCTTTAAGTGTTGGGTAAAATTCACCGGTGAAGCTATCCAGTCCTGGACTTTTTTTGTTGACAGGTTTTTGATTACTAATCAATCTTCTTACTCTTATTGGCCTCTTCATATTTTCTGTTTCCTCATGATACTGTCTTGGTAGGTTGTATGCTTCTAGGAATTTAACCTTTTCAGAGTACCTATCTCACAGGGTTATTGAGAAGTCTATATGAGTTAATACTTGTACAGAACTTAGAAAAGTACCTGGTAGAGTAGGCACTCAGTAAATTTTAGTTTCCTTTTCTCTTTATATTTCCTAGGGTAACAGCAGCTTTAACAGATACTATTTTTAAACATACTAGGATTGCAAATAATCTTGCCAGACCCAAAGAAAGATAAAGTTCTTCAGGCCAAGCAAGTTTACAGTCTATGGGTTGTCAGATCTATGAGTTGTTGGCAGAGTCATGGGACCTGGTTCTGTAACCCAAAGTCACTCATATCTGAGCACTGGTTGTAAACTGAGTCTGTTACATCACAGAACATTTAGTTCCTTGCCTCTCACATGAATGAGGAAGGCTTTCAGTTTTGCCTGGCCATTGCTACCCACTCACTCCTTTCTCCCACTGTTACAGTAATATCGAGCTGGTTAATTAGAATAAATGGAAACATGCGAATGCCCTCTTAAACTTTCATTATAATATGTAGCCTCATCTAGGGTTTACACTGAATAAATGATGGCAGACTGAGTCTGAGCAGTTAATTCTCTTCTACAGGACATTTGACTGATTCATCAACTGGAAAGGCAGTGCTGGACCTATCTTTAAATTAGCGATTGTTTGTAAATGACATTCAGTGCTAATTGCTGCCCTCCTCGTCTACCTGGGAAATGAGTGACACCTGAGGTGCTGGCCAGCCCTTTATACCAGAAATGCCCCTTATACCAGAAATAACCGCCAGTGGACAACCGAGCCCACTCACGATGTTTGATTCCCTCTTTCATGTTTATACGTGTAAATACCCATCTATTTATACACTGATTTGTGCTTTAAAAATGAATATCCACTTAAAGGAAGAAACGAAATATACATATGCATGTTTATACTCCCCTATCACTTCAAACCAACGAAAACTGAAATGCATCCTAACGTGTTCACATTTTATAAGTGCTACAATCACATTTGTTAACACTTTAAGTTTTCTCTTTTGTGTATCATGATGAACTCATGGCCTTCTGTAGACAAGTCATTTTAAATGATCATGATTTTTTTTTTTGGTTATTCAAATTGTTACAACTTAACCTGGTTTCTTTGCCTTTGTGCACTCTCTGTAACATTCTCAACAGCATCCTTACTTTCTTTCAAGAAGAGGATGTCACATACACATTATTATTTCTACAACTACCCTCCTAGCTTAATAGTGAGCAAAAGTGCTTCTTCTGCTGCGGCAAATTTTGGGAAGCAAGCTAGAAAAGATATTTATTTTGAGGGGCCTGAGTTCACATTGATTCTTATGGTTTGGGACTCTACTGACTACTGAAACTCTCTACTCTATTGATCACATCTGTATTGATGGAATCCAGCTATATTCCTCATAAGCGAGCCCCTCTTTGGCTGTCTTTGGACCCTCCCCTCATACTGCCAGTATTCTCTGCAAAACGGTGGACCCTAGTCTCGTCTGTCATCCCAGGACCACCAGAGGGATATTTCTCCCAAAAGTTTATGACTGCAACTACAACTTAGAAGGATGTCTTAGTCCTGGCCTTCTCTCTTTATGGAGGTCACTCCCTCCATATAATTTCTCTCCAATTCTCTCTACTTTCACTGAGCCAACACAAGAGCAAGCCACCATATCTTCCGGCAAACAGACACCAACAGGGAAGTGAAAGCTAGTCTCACATTCTTAAAGGACCCCCTGTGCTCTGACTGGTCTGCTTCTACTTCCCATAACTTCACCAATACTTTATTTCTCAAAATTCTATCTTCTCTCATCCTGTCCTTCTCCTACATTGCCCAGAGGTGTTGGCTGATGCCAGGATATTAGACAGTTTTGCTGATGTAATAACCACAAAATGTTAGGCTTACAAGAACCAACATTTATTTTTCATTTACTGGCACTTTGTTCAATGCTGCAGATAGGCTGTGGACCTGTTCCACATATCTTCATTCCAGGATCCACACTAGGATTACAGCAAAGTCTTGGGAAGGGATATTTTCACAACAGAGGAAAATGAGCGAGAAAGCTGACAGAAACTTACAATACCTCACAAGGTTGTGGCTCAAACACGGCATGTGTCATGTCCCTCACATTGTATCAGACAAGGTCAAATCCAGTATCAGCGAGGTAGTGAGGTATACTTCTCCATGGAGTGGAACAGGAGACACTGCAAGTCCCAAGGCAACACATGCAGGTGTATAACTCTTTAATAGGGAAAGGAGAAAGAATAGTTGGGGACAATAATTCAATTGCCCACATCCACTTCCCACTTCTCTGAACCATCGCCTACCAATAAGCCCTTGGAGAAGGCTACTAGCCACAACCTCTGGCAATTTTATGAACTTAAGATGTGAAATATTCCCTTCTGCCCAAAGCTTTGAGACTCAGCCATTATTCTGGAACACTATGAAAATTCTCACTTGATGTACATCCTCTTACATTCGTTTTAACAAAATAAAGAGGAATTTACTTTAAAGATGCAAGTGTGTCTCATAGACAGGCATAAAAAGCTACAATCAGGAAAGTGAGAACCGTCAGAACTTTTAGGGTGTGCTCTCCCTCCACCTCTTGACTCTGGTGTTCCTCCACTCTTCTTTCCGTAAGGTGGAACAAGGCAATGCTACTACTTCTTTGTTCAAGAAACAATCCCAGATTGGAAGTGTATGTTCTTGCTGCTGAATTCAATTTTCTGGGAAGGGAACTGTGATTGGCTCAGTTAGAGTCAGATGTCCACGCCTTGTCCAATCAACTATGGCCAGATTGAGAGACGTTCTTGTGAAGACCAAACGTGGCAAGCAGGAACCCAAACTTGGGTGACCCTGGGGATTTAGGGGAGCAGGTAATTCCTAGAATAGGTGAAAATGGTGGGAGTGGGGCACCTATGTCAAAAGTGTATCTACTCAGTCTCAGTTAAAGGCCATTATGAAAGCATAAAATCTGAGAAGAAGCTCTTGGTTTTTGACAGGAAGTTGTTAGCTAGGTAGCAGAGAGAAATATCAGCAGATTGAGCCAAAAGCTTCTTTCAAGGAAAGTAGTGGAAAACCAGAGGCTGCAATCTTAAGTCTGATCTCAAAAATAATTAGTATGACTTTTTCTCTATATTTCTCTACAGAAAAGAAGTACCATTCATTATCTATAATTTATATACCATATCTTAATTAAAATGCAAAGAAGATATGCCTTAAGAGTGGAGACCAGAGCATTAGGGGTAAGGACTAAGTGCTAATTGGGTTAATAAATGATGAGTGCTGCATCTTCCTAATATAACTGGGAAGAGACGTTAACACATATACAATGAATACCCCAAAGGAAGGAAAACTGATGGAAGTGTTCCGAGCTGATTCTAATCAGTCGAGAGCTAATTGGACACAAATTATGGATCCGCAAACCATTTCTGAATAGTTCAACATCATCACAATGTACCCATGGTTCTAGCATATACATTCTGAGATTGCCTATGAATTTTATAAGCAATGGACCTTCTGCCTTTGTATATAAACAAGCTTATAGATCATAAATGAGGCAGTCAGGCAATGAGCTTAAAACTAGAAGAGACTGTAGACACTGGAGCTCTGTGGTCAGTGACCATTTGGTAAATTTGTGCTCTCAGCATGCTCCCCCTAGATTCAGCTCAGAGGTCATATTCTGCATCAGTGTTCTTTCTCTCACCTCTCCTCAACCTTACAATGCTATACCCTTTTGTATTAGCTACCAATATTTGTGGGAGGTCAAAGCATATTTTGATCTAAGCCAGCAAAATTAAAGCTTATACTAGGAAAATTCCCAACATATCAAGCCTATGATTATCTCTAGCTGGTTGGTGGCTACCTGGCCTACTGCCAGAATGCAGGGCACACCTTAATGCAGCAAAGCCTCGTATATAGCAAGGGCAGGAGGCTAGCATTTTCCCTGCCCCATCCCCCATTACCATGATGTTTTAGGTCTGGATTACTTTCTCCTTATCTCCTTATCTAGGCTGGAGAGTGGTGATGGCAATGTGTGTGAGAAGGTACAGGCCTGTCACTGACCACCCACTGACCTACCAGTAAGCTCCACCACCTCAGAGAGGATGAAGTGTTTAGGATCTTCTATTAATTCTTCCTACTAACTCCTTTTGGGTCCTTTACTGAACTCAGAGTAAGTCAGTGGATTCATGGCTGAGAAAGGAGCTGAAACTGAAGAGTGTGGAAGTAGTGGGCAAGTCCATTGGATCCCATCCCAAATTGCCATCCCCCATGTACCACATTGAGGCAGAAATCACCAATAAATGCTTGCTTTTGTGTTGCCTGAAGGTCAGGGTAATCTTCAAGGACGAGGGGTATCATCACCCAAAAGCCACTTCTTGACTTTCTGTGATGGCTCATTTTATATGTCAACTTACCTGGGCCACAGGGTCACATAATTTTGGATATTTCTGTAAGGGTATTTTTGGATGAAAGTAACATCTGAATCAGTGGATTTTGAGTAAGGCAGATTGCCTTCCATAACGTGGATGGCCCTCATCCAATCACTTGAAGGCCTGACTCGAACAAGAGGCTCACCTTCCCCACCTGCTTCAGTGATTGCAGGCACTCTTGTTACTGGTGTGTGTATGTGGCTCTACTCCAGCTGGAAAATAAGACCCAGCTCCACGCATGGACCCTGAGAACACTTCACATGAGAGTTAGGGAAAACCAGGGGTCATTAGAAAGCCTTCCTTTATGCTTTTTTGAGCAAAGCCTCGGGCTCTGCTCCAGACTGTGGTTACAAGAGTCAGCACAGGGTGTGGGAGTGGGCAGAGCAAAGGAAAACCAAACTCCAAGTCCCAGACAAGAGAGGATGAGAGAAGGAAGGCAAGGTCAAAAAGCACCTAGTCTGGGTGGTGGTAGAGAACAAGAATTGGATCTTCCAGCTGGAGTTGGCCTCGTAGAACCAACCACAGGAAGGAAAGGGGCGTTAAGGCAGAGCTTGAGAAATCCCAGAGACAACAGATCTCCTTCTCTTTGTGTGTCCTTCTGAACCATACAGACAAATAGGCCTCTGCTTTTTACTTAACTGGAACCAACTAGAAATTTAAATATTAATGATCTCTGAAGATTGCGGTGAAACAAAAGCAAATACTCACTATTGAAATAAATGTGGAGACCCCCCCCACCACCACCAAATTGTGGCCACCCTTTTGTTAATCCACCTTGATTCCTGCCTGACACATAATTCTTTCATTGAATTATGTGTCGTGTGAGCTGGACATCCCATGACCTTTCAGTCACCCAAATTATAATTGTCAGTGATCGATTTGACTTGATAGATAATGATGGCTCTCTCTTCTCACAGGCTGCACAAATACTTCTTGGCTTTTTTCACTGTGCACTGGGGATTCTCTGTGAATGTTTGTTTATCAGAGAGGCGGGCTTACAACGTGTTGGTTACATCCCTACATTTGTTATAATAATTTACGCATTTTGGTCAGCACCATATGTGAGTAAACGGTGGTATTATTAATTTCAACTTATTTTTTTTCCTAATGTATCAAGTGAATTGCTCAGAGATCAAGCAATGGGCTAAAGACTCAGTCTCTGACTCTAAGGAGCTCATTTTAATTGGAAACAGCCTTAACAAAATGGGGGGCAGGGGTGGCCGTGGGAGTCAGGAGTGGATACTTAGGAAAAGTCTTTTTATGTTTGTTGCATGTGTTGATAAGTTCTTTGGGAAGACGGAGTGTGCATGCAGAAAAGACATTGAATGGGTGTGCTTGAAGGATAATAGAGTGGCTATTTGGATAACTGTAAGGCTTTTCTTTGGCAGAGTGAAAATCCAAAGGCCTGAGCTTCATGTCTGGGGCTATAGTGGTGATTTTTAGAGGGGTTATATAAGGAAAGAGAAAACAAGAGATGTGGAGGACCCAAGAGGAATTTGGGGAAATTAAACAGATTTCTAAAGTGGGTGTTTGGAGTAAGGATGTTGTAATAATTCCATAGACATGGTTGTTAAGGTCCCCACCAGGGACATGCCCAATTACAAGCTGCTACACTCAGGGAAGCCCAAAGCCATGGCTTCCCACAGGTTATTTCTGGCTCACAGTTACAACCAATCCAGAAGCAATTTATCAATATTGCTTTTATTCATAAGCAATTTATCAATATTGCAATTATTTGTAAGCAAGGTGGCCTAGCAACACAACTGATAATCCAATTGTATCAAGTTTCCAGCTGAACAGAGGTAGAAAGCTAACCCCAGGCCAAATTTCTCCTTAGAGGAGAAAGGGTTTTATTAATTCCTTTCCCACCCTTTGGCACTCCTCAACCAAAAACAGGATTTGAATGTAACCCAGTCCCTGTGCTTTGTGACAAGGCCTCTGAGATAGGCAAGTACAGTAACTTCACCCAAGGAAGGGCCTGATCATCAGTGCTCTGGATGAGAGAACTTTCCTATAGCACAAGTCTTCAAGTGAAGGGCATTATACCAACACTGAGAACTTTCTGGAAAGGGCTGTATGTCATAAAAAGAAATGCTTTAAACTTAAAGAATCCAATAAATAACCCATTAGAAGGCATTTAGAAAGGATCATAAGTCCAAGATGCAGAACAGAAGCTGATGGCAGAAATTAGCCACAAATAGTAATCATTCAGTTTTATATTTATTGTGTACCAGGCAGCTTCCCGAAAGTGCTCGCCTGTTTTATATAATTGCCACAACCACCCCCCAAGATAGCTATTATCCATCCCCATTTTACAAATGAGGAAACCAAGACTCACAAGATGTACGGGAATTTTACAGAGTGACCCAGCAATAAAGCGTCCGAGATTTTAAAAAATCAGTCTAAGCTGCTTCTGCTTCCGTGGCAGGATCTCATTTTCACGGGCTGCAAGATTCCCAATTCCCTTCAAATGAGTCATCTTTTGTTAGCACTATGGGCTGATTGAAGGCAGGCTGATCTACCATCGGAAAAAATATTAAATTCTTGGTATACCAGAAACAACAACCCTTTCAACTGAGGCCAGCAGGTGGTGATAGTCCTTAGGACGTGATGTTGTGGAAGTCAGCCTTCAACTGTTCACATCAAACGCCTTCTGCAACTATTTTCTATTGATGAACTATGTTTTTCTAGAGCATTTTGGGGGAAAAGTGTTGCACGTGAGAACCATCCCCTAGTCAGTAGGGATTACTTTCTAATAATTTAGGTCATGAGTTTAATAAATGACACTCAAAACACGTGACGTACCTACTGCTGGTTCCTCGTAAAATCATCATGTGATCCCTAAGCCCCATCACCAATACAAAGGTTTCATTAATGACCAGAGACGTTAAAATATCTTTTTGCCTCTATAACAGAGAAAGAGTGAGCCCATTTCTTAAAGAGCCTACTGGCAGTCACCACAGAACTGAAATAGCAAAAACCTCTTTCTTCAGAGAATGGAGGGAACGAGAGAATGAGATCCATCAGATCTCAAGAATGCCACTGGCATTAGGAAAATTACGTGTTTAAGGGACCATCAACAGGAATGGGTGTTTACAAATGCGTGTTTCTACCCTCAGTACATCACCTCGGGGGCCATCAGCGTTGCAGCACAGAGGAAGGGTTCACAATATCAGGTAAGTGGGGATGTTTGGAGCGGCGCCAAAGATAGAAGGATTACCGGTCACAAACTGAGGAGGAGAAATTATTGCTTCAGAGCCAAATTTTGAGGGGTAAAAAACTTTTCCAGATATTTGAATGGAAAAAAATCATTCAATGCTTCTAAGGATGCACTCCAGTGCATTTTTTGTGTATGGGTGTTGAGGAGGCTACAGTGTGAGGAATAGGTTTTCTAAGGCATCAGGTGTGAGGGTTTTGATGGAATAAATCATTTCAAGCTATCTAAAGGGGTAATTAAAACCAAAGGAAACTCTGACCATGGACTCAAAGCAATAGGAAAGAAGGAGATATAGGTGTGTTGAGGAATATCCTAAGGTTTTAGGATGTCAGTGTTTATTTAATGAAAAGGATAAGACAAAATAATGTTTGAAAAGAGAATTGCGTTCAGCAAACCCAGGTCTAGATAATATCACTAGAATACAAATCAAATATCACTAAAATAATCCAACAGAAGATAGTCACTTCCTCCTTTAGAACTTCTCCCCTTGTGATTAGCATCGTAGCTCTGCAGGCAAATTGCCTGAATTCAAATTTTGACTCCCCTACTAATGGCTGTGTGAGTTACTTTACTCAGAGCTTCACAGTCCTCATCTGAAAAAGTGTGGCTAGTAATACCTCAAAGGACTATTGAGAGGATGGAATAAACGAGTAGATACGCGTAAAGGCCGTCCCTGGCACATGGTGAACGCTCAGTAGACGTTAGCTCTGTTTCTCAAAACCTACTGAGGAAAACAATGTGCTTTCAGGGATCGAGCCAAGAAACTGAAGAAATTATGTTTCCTAATTCAGTGAAAGATCTGCCTACTTTTTTCTTCAAAGAGACACAAGAGGTTATTTTGCTCAGCAGCAGCTTGCTGGCTATAATTATGGGCGTCTGGTGTTCACACCTCTTTTTTAACTTCTACCACCAGCTAGGTAGCCACTGCTCACATCATCTTCCATTCCAGTCCTTTTTCTAAGCTTGATTCTCCAATGTCTTTACAAACAGAGTGTCCATGTGACCCAGACATTAATCTGATTCTGCTTTTCTCCCAGAGATATAAGTACAGTTGACCCCAAAGCCAATGAAGCGCCCTTGTGATTTTGCAAATCCCTGAACTGACATTCTCATAGTTCTGTTTCTCCATTTGCACATCCTGACCCAATTTTGCTTCACCACATCCAAGAAAACAGGTGTGAATAAACTTGGCCTCTAGACTGGTTTTCACAAAAACTCACAAAAAGTGTTTGGTTTTTTACTTGAGGGATGGTGAGGGAAAACTAGGACTGTAATTTCTGGGTTCCAGCCATGACCTGGCTCCCCTTGAAATTCTTCCCCAACCTCCAACATCACTCAATTTTCTGCCCGCCCTTTTCCCTCCCCTTTCTCCACCTCAAGAATCAAAAATAAACCCCTCATCTTGTCTCATGCGGAGTAATTCTATTTCCCAATCAATGTGGCTCAACTCACAAGAGGAAATCAGTTATAATTCTATATCAAGCCATGAAACAAATGCTTTGGAAAAATTGCTCTAGTGGCAGCATAATATTCTATACACTTAAGTAGCATAATACACCTAATATAATGTACCTAAATTCCAATAATTTAATTCAGAAGTATTTATGGAGTATCAGGCTTGTGCTGGGCTATGTAGGATGCATCAGTGAGCTATATTCTAATAGGGGAATAAAGACAATATACATGACCAATAAGGAAATAATATAATGTGTTAGAAGGTGATAGCTGTGACGGAAAAAAAGAAAATGTAAAAGAGGCTACCACTGAGAGGCTGTGTGATTAAGATGATCCAAATAAGTCTTACTGAGAAGGTGGCATTTGAGCAAATCTTGATGGAGAAAGTTAGCCATGCAGATATCAGAGGGAACAGCATTCCAAGCAAAGAGATCAGCCATTGGAAAAGCCATAAAGTGAGAGCCTGTGTGACATGTTCTGGCAAAGAGGCCAGTGTGGTGATGGCAGAGTAGCTCAGGAAAGAGTAGGAGATGAGGTCAGTGTGCTAAGGGGACCAGATCATGTAGGGCCCTTTAGACCAGCTTTTGCCCTAAGGAAAATAGGGAGAGACTGGAGTAGTCTGAGGAATGATACGATGAGGTGTGTGTTTTAAAAGGATCATTCTGGCTGAAATTCTCTGACAATCACCTGTAAGGGGGGCAAGGTTAGAAGCAGGAAGGCCAGTTACAGGGCTATTATTGTCAGCCAAGTGAAAGACAATGATGGTTTGCACCAGGGTAATGAAGCAGAGGGGATGATGAGCACTTGGATTGTGGATGTATTTGAAGGTATTGCCAACAGGGCTTCCTAATGGGCATAAAATGCAAGAGAAAGAGAGGAATCAGGGATTAAAATTTTAGAAGGGTTAAATTGGTAATCTCAGACTTGAAGATTATGTTTAAAGCAATCAGATTTGTCAAGGTCTCCAAAGGAGAGGGAATAGCAAAGAAGAAAGGAGAAAAAAGACCTGAGCCCTAGGGCACTCCAACATGAAGAATAGGAAGAAGAGAAAAAAATAATAATTTTTTTAGTTGAAAAGGTTTTGGTTCAACATCATGTCCTAAAGAGTACAATGTTATTTATGTTTATGTGTAAGTTTTCCAATTAAAGCAGAAAATGAATGTAGGGTATATGTCTTTTGCACTAAAATCTTTTAAATTATATTTTAAAAATAATATGCATTAGGTGGCCCCCTTAATTGGATGCAGATATTTGAGTTCCCCAACTTTTATTTTCTGAAAACATACCTATTTATTTTCATTTTAACCTGGAAAAGTCTTTAGCCGCCTAGGTAAATATTTACTGTATTCTTTGATTCTGGTTTAAGTGTACAATTCAATGATTTTTAGTATTTTCACAGATATGTGCAACTCTCTGACCACAGTCCATTTTAGACCATTTTCAATACCTCAAAAAGCAACCTTGTACCACTTAGCCCTCACCCCTCATACTACCACTCCCCATTCTCCCCAGCCCTAGGAAACCGCTAATCTATTTTCTGTCTCTACACATTTGCCTATTCTGGACATTTCATAAAAAGAAATCATATAATATGTAACTTTTCATGAATGACTTCACTTAGCATAAGGTTTTCAAGGTCCATCCATGTTGTAGCATGTATCAGTACTTCATCCTTTCTATGACTAAATATTGTGCAGCTATACTACATTTTGCTTATCCATTCATCAAGTGCTGAACATTTGGGTTGACCCCACCTTTGGAGTGGAGTCGACTATTATGAATAGTGCTGCTGTAAACATTAGTGTATAATTTTTTATTTGAACATATGTTTTCAGTTCTTTGGGGTATATAACTAGGAGCGGAATTGCTGAGTCATGTGGTAAGTCTGTTTAACCATTGGAGGAAATGACAGACTATTTTTCCAAAATGACTGTACCATTTTATGTTCCCACCAATAGTATGTGAGGGTTCCTATTTCTCCATATCCTCGTCAACACTTGTTATTATCTGACCTTTGACTGTAGCCATCCTAGTGCAATTGAATTGGCATTTCATTGTGGTGTGGATATGCAAATCCTTGATGACTAGTGATGGTTTTTCATAGCATCTTTTCATACGTTTATTGGCCATTTGTATTTCTTCTTTGGAGAAATGTCTATTCAAGTCCTTGGCCTGTTTTTTAATTGGTTATTTGCCTTTTTGTTATTCAGTTATAAGAGTTTTTAGATATTCTAGATACAGATTTTCAAGGATTTGCAAATATTTTCCCATTCTGTGGATTGTATTTTCACTTTCTTGATAGTGTCCTTTGAAGCATAGAAGTTTTAACTTTGTTAGAGTCCAACTTACCTATTTTTCTTTTGATGTTTTTGCTTTTGATGTCATATTTAAGAATCTATTGCCAAAACTGAGGACAAGAATATTTAGGCCTGTCTTCTTATAGGCATTTTATAGTTTTAGCTCTTATATTTAAGTCTTTGATCCATTTTGTTGATGGTATGATGTAAGGGCCCAATTTCATTTTTTTGCATGTTAATATCCAGTTGTGCCAGCATCATTTGTTGAAAAGACTACTCTTTCCCCCGCTGAATTGTCTTGGCTTCCTCATGAGTTTATTTCTGAACTTCGAATTTTATTCCATCAATCTGTATGTCTATCCTTATGCCAGTATCACAAAACCTTGATTACTGTTGCTTTGTAATAAGTTTTGAAATCAGGAAATATGAGTCCTTCAATTTTGCTCTTCTTTTTCAAGATTTTTTTTTTTTTTTACTATTTGAGTCTCCTTTAACGCTGTGTGACTTTTAGGATCAGCTTGTCAATTTCTGTAAGAAAAAACAGCTGAGGTTTTGATAGGGATTGCACTGAACTGTCGGTCAATTTGGAGAGTATTGCCTTTGACGATATTAAGTATTCACATCCACATGAATGTGGATGTTTTTTAGTTTTCAAAGAACAAGTTTTACACTTCGTTTCTTAAATTGATTCCTAAATATTTTATTATTTTTGATGCTATTGTGAATGGAATTATTTTCTCAGTTTTATTTTCAGTTGGTTCATTTTAAGTATATAGAAATACAGTTGGTTTTTGTATATTGATCTTGTATCCTCTTATCTCGCTGAACTCATTTATTAGTTCTAAGAGTTTTTAGTATATTCCTTAGGATATTCTATTACAAAAACATGAATAGATGCCTTTTGTTACTTTTAATTGCCTAAGTGGCCTGGCTCAAACTTCTAATACAATGTTGAATAGAAATTGTGAGAGCAGACATTCTTGTCTTGTCCCTGATCTTAGGAGGAAAGCATCTGGTCTTTCACCAATAATTACATTAACTGTAGCTTTTTCATAGATGCCCTTATCAGGTTGAGGAAGATCTCATCTGTTCCTAGTTTGTTGGGTGTTTGCGTCATGAAGGGTCTTGGATTTTTGTCAAATGCTTTTTCTGCATCTATTGAGAAGATTATGTGGTTTTTTGTTTCGTATTTTACTGATATGGTGTATTACATTAATTGAGTCTTGGAAATTAAACTGACCTTGCATTCACAGAATAAATCCCATTTGATCATGATGTATAATTCTTTTTCTGTGTTGCTGGCTCAGGTTTGTTAGCACGTTATTGCAGACTTTTGCATCCATGTTCATAGGACATATTGGTTTGTAGATTTTTTGTTGTGATGCCTCAGTCTGGTTATGATGTCAGGGTAACACTGGCCTCATAGGATGAGTCAGGACATGGCCACTCCTTTTCTATTTTTGCAAGAGTTTGTGAAGAGTTGATGTGAATTCTTCTTCAAATGTTTGGTAGAAGTCACCATTGAGATGACGTGGGACTGGCTTTTGCTTTAGGGAAGGTTTTTGATTATTAATTCAAATCTCTTAATTTATTATAGATCTATTCATATTTTCTGGTTCTTCTGGAGTCAGTTTCGATAGTTTGTGTGGTTTCTAGGAGTTTGTCCATTTCATGTAGGTTATCTAATTTTTTGCTGTGTAATTGTTCATAGTCAACATTGTCAACAAACTTTCCTTTACTTCTTCAATAGTGGTTTACTCTAGTTCTCTGACTGTCTTTACAATGACTACTTTGAAATTTTTGTCTAGTAAATCTGACACGTGGTCACTCTCACAGAGGGTTTCTGTTGCCTGCTTTTTTTCTGGTGTATGGTTCAAACTTTCCTGTTTCTTTGCCTGTTTCACAAATTTTTTTGTTGGAAACTAGGCATTTTAGATAATATATTGTAGCAATTCTGGGTACTAGTGCTCCATCCGAGGGCTTGTTATTGTTATTTGCTTGATTTTTTTTTTTTTGAGGAAGATTAACCCTGAGCTAACTACTGCCAGTCCTCCTCTTTTTGCTAAGGAAGCCTGGCCCTCAGCTAACATCCGTGCCCATCTTCCTCTACTTTATGTGTGGGACACCTACCACAGCATGGCATGCCAAGCAGTGCCATGTCCGCACCCGGGGTCCGAACCAGGGAACCCTGGGCCGCCGAAAAGTGGAACATGCAAACTTAACCGCTGTGCCACCTGGCCTGCCCCGCTTGATTTTTTTTTTTATGACTGGCTGAAATATTTTAGTGAAGTCTATTTCTCCCTCTCAGTGTTATGTTGCTCTTGGGCCCTGGGGGCCGGGGGTGGTCTGCAGCTTTGGGGATACCCATGGACACCCTAGAATGAGATTTATTTTGGAGGGGTGACTATAACCTCCTGTTAAGCTCCACTAATTTCCTGCTGATTCTGCTATTGTTTTCAACAATACCTGGGGCATAAATTGCTTCATAGATTAATCCAATCAAATTTGGACTCCTTTAAAGGAATAGTCCCCAAAATCAGTATTTGAGATTTGTTCTGACCCCAAGAGGGCTCCTTCTAGCTGTTTCCTTCCCCATCTCTCTGACAAACTAGCTCGCCTACCGTTAAGACTGTGTCCGAAATGAGTCTATCAATCCCTCCCAACTGCATTTCTCAACTTCTACCGTTTTCGAAAGTACCCTTAGGTCTAAACTTCTGCACACTCTGTTGCAAATGAAGCCATTTCCTTTGGGGAGATTGGAGCTCTCTGTTTTAAAGCCTACTTCTCCCCTGGACAAAATCTCTGAGCCAAGGCTCTGGTGCTGGGATGTGAGGGGACAGGGACAATGGAGTGCTTCTCTCTGAGTGACACCCCCACTTTAACAGCTGAGGGCTTGGTGAACGGAGGCAGCAGCCCCAGATCTCCCCCAAATCAACTCTCATGATGTGGAGTCCCTTCCCCATAAGCCAGAGTAGGGGTGATCAGGGCCTGATACCTCACTGGCCCCACACCCAAGGTACAGTCTCCATCCCACAAGTGGAGGCTGGGCAGAAGAAAACAGCCCCCTCTCTCTTGGCTGCACTCACTGGGACTTAGCCTCAGCAACAGGTGGTAGGGAGCAGGATTCAAATTCTGAGAAGATGAACTGCCCCTCGAGAGGAGAGCACTTGATAGCACTTAACTGGGGATCCACGGGAAAAGACAGCCCTGTGTTCTTAGCTGCACCAACCTCGAGTGGTCTTGCTAAGCCTTGGTGGGGGGCGGCAGGCAAGAGGGTGCAGGTCTTGGTTCAGATACCACATACGCCTAGAGTTTTTATGAGTTTTAGTATATTTTCTTGACTAAATGTTTCTGCATTTGTTGTATACCCTTAGGATTATTTCTAGAGATTTTAAATGATTGGGGGTTTATTTAGTAATTTCACAAGTTTGGCTGGAGAATTGATCCATGGAGTGCCTCACACTCTCATGCTGGAAGTGCAACTCTTCAAAAGTAATAATGTATATTTAATTCAAGTACTTATGGAATTTTTTGGAACATAAATGTCTTTCTATAGGTGGTCCTGGTTCATAAGCCTCTCTGACCTCATAAAAGGACATAGGGTAGGTGTGCAGAGGCATTAGAAGCATGCATTTTCTGGAGCATACCATAACCTGGCTTGGTACCAAGGAAGAGTATTTCTAGCTGACACTCTGGCATTATAGCTCTACATATCCATAAAGATAAAATTGAAAATCCTTAGCACGGCATACTAGATTCTTCATAATCTGTCTCTTGACCCCTTCTCTAGCCATATTTTATCCTACAGTGCTCCACGTTCCAGCCACACCAAATGCCAGGTATTTTCCTGAAGATCTGCTTTCTTGTGCTTCTAAAATTTTCTTTCTTCCATAATATACTTTCTTAATTTTGCCCACCACTGTGAACTGAATCTGGCTATATCAAAGAAAGACAGGATCCACCGGGAAAATGCCAGGCTTATAGCATCCACTGGAGGTGAAAGACCAAGCCTAGAAAACAAATAGGATCTGAGGAAGTTTCCGAGAGCCAGAAACAGAAAGCACAGAGGTAAAATAGCTTCTTTGAGAAGGAGAATCTGGCCGGGTTCTTACTACCACTACACATGATAGCTTCCCTGTAGGACCCAAGACTCTCACTATCCCCACTGCATAACATCACTGCTGCCTCTGCTGGGAATGAATGCCAATCTTTCATTCATCTTTAAGCTGCTTGCTCAAAATCCACAATCCTTAGGAGGAGTGTTTCACTGGCCATGTCCTGGCCCTGGCTCTTGGAGATTGAAGAGAGGGAAGACCTCATAGTTGAAGTTTGATAAACTTCTTTATACAGACTAAACCAATGAGGAGAGCCCCTAAAATAGGAAGGGGGCTGCCTGCTGGACAACCAAACATTCATACGTCCACTTAAGTCCTTTCCTTTGGCTGACCAGCACCAAATCACATCCTTCTTCTCATTATTAAAAAAAAAAATCCTCTTTAAAATGTAGCTATCCATCACACATACATGCAAAATACCTGCAGCTCCTTCTCAAAGGGCACAGCCTCCCTTCACACCTCATGCAATGCCCTCAAAGGCATTCAAAAGAGTTTGGATGCAGTCTTGAGGGAAGTTAGGAACTGTGGAAAGGTTTTAAGCAGTAAAGTGACCTTAGTGGAATAGGAAGGACACTGACAAATCCTAGACCTGAAACTTATCCATATCATGACACTTATCCAATTTTATTAAATGAACTTAAGTGTTTGTCATGTTTCCCCTATTAGATTGCATGATTATTGATTAGAAGCCTAAGCCTCTCCCTAGCACAAAGTTAGCATGTTGTAGGCACTGCATCATTATTTGTTGAATGAATAGATAACTACCGCATCTGAAAAAAAATTTTCATCCTATTGGGTTCCAGACACATTTGAGGCAGAGTCTTGCTATCAACCACAGTAAGATTCTAAAAAATCAGATTAAAAATTTCAACTTGAATGTTGTAGCCAGTATAGCAGACTGATTGCTTCATCAAAATCTATTTATGCTGCCTGTAACCAGTGTTTTTTGTTTATCTATTACAGTGTGTTTCTGGCATTGTTATGAATATCTTAAGTGCCTGCTTTGCTGCACTTGGTGCAGTTGCCTTAATCATTGCGTGTGCAAGTTTTCAGTCAGAAGAAGATTACACTTGGACACAGGTAAGTGCTAAGTTTAACAATACCTGGATCAAAATTTTAGATATAAATGAAAAAACTAGGGTGAATGATGTATGTTGCAGTGAGCAAGGTATGGAAAAGGCCACCAAACTTGTCAACCATCTTTGACATAGAAAAAGAAAAACAAACTGTATTTCCTCCAAATCTTTGCCATGGGAACATTTTAAAAAATCAATTTTCTTCCAAAATGTAGAAACACTAGAAACCTCAGAGAAAGATCAAAATTATCATATTTGAAGATAAAGTGATAAGATACCTAGAAAACCCCAAAGACTCACCTGAAAAACTACTGAAACAAGTAAAACAGTTTAGTAAAGTGACTGGATAAAAGAAAAGCTTACAAAAAATTAACGAATTTTCTTTACACTAGAAATAACCACTTAGATATCAAAGTGGGAAAAATAATGACTCAATCACAATAACAGCAAAACTATAAAAACATAATGAGAGGCATAAAAAAAAAGAACTGACTACTTTGAGAAACTATATTCTTGAATGCAAATTCACAATATCATAAAATTGCAAGATTCTGAAAATTAATACATAAATGTGATGCAATTCCATTTAGAATCTCAACAAAGTTTTGAGAGGGAATACAACAAAATTACTCTAAAATGCATAAGGATGGAAGAAAAATTGTGTAAAAATTGCCAAAAAAGTCTAGATGGGGGATGGCCAGACAACTTGCTGCATCAGATATTAAAACGTTATTAGGCTATTATGATAAAAATAGTATAGTATTTATACATTAAAAGAAAAATTGATCAAAGAACAGAATAGAGAGTTGAGTGATGAATCCAAGTATAGGCAGAAACATTATTCTATGGAAGATAACTTTACCAGCCAATATGGAAAAGATGAAACTTAAATAAATAGTATTAAATCAATGAGTAGATTAAATGAGTGAGCATAGAAACTTTAAAAAAATAGCCGTAGTACAGAATTAGTATAGAATTATATAGAATTATAGAATAGATCTTAATATAGAATTATAACTAAGTTATAAAAGCAAGAGAGAAAAACGAGAATAAAAGAGGAAAAAGAGACAGATTTCATATCACAAGTATTTGCCTTTTTGATATAGTACAGACTGAGACAACAGTGGCTGAAAGAGTGAGACCTCTGCCCCAGTGGGCTGAGACGGTAGGGCCACCACCCACATGAGCCTAAAAATCAGGGCCACCTCCTCAGCAGGCTCAGAGGACAGACCATTGAGCCACAGAGAATTATTCTCAGATCTTGAAATCTAAAGAAATTTGCCCTGCTGGGTTTTGGACTTGCTTGGATTTCATGACCCCTTTTTCCTTTCTTATTTCTTCCTTTCGGAATGGGAGTATCTATCTTATGCCTGTCCCACCATTATATCTTAGAAGTAGATAACTCATTTTCTGGTTTCATAGGTCCACACATGGAAAGGAATTTTGCCCCAGGATAGACCACATTATGAGTCTCATCCATAACTGATTTAGATCATTTAGATGATGAGATTTGGGGCTTTTTGATTTAATGATATTTAGATCAGATTTTAGACTTAGAGTTCATGTTGGAATGGGTGAAAAGTTTTGGAGTTGTTGGGATCAGGTGAATATATTTTGTACATGGGAAAGACATGAATTTGGGGGGTTGGGGGCGGAGACAGACTGATACGGGTTGAACTGTATACCCCAAAATGATATGTTGAAGTCTTAACCCCCAGTACTTCAGAATGTGACGTTATTTGAGAACGGGGTCTTTGCAGATGTAATTAAGTTAGATGAGGTCATACTGCAGTGGGGTGGACCGTTAATTCAATATAACTAGTGTTTTTATAAGAAGAGAGAAATTTGGACACAGACACAGAAGGAAGATGGCCATGTAAACATGGAGGCAGAGATTGGAGTTAAGCTTCTACAAGCCAAGGAGCACCTGGGCTACCAGAAGCAGGAAGAGGCAAGGAAGAATCGTCCCCTAGAGGCTTTGGAAGGAGCACTGTCTTGCCAATACATTCCTTTTGGACTTTTGCCCTCCAGAACTGTGAAACAATAAGTTTCAGTTGTGTTAAGCCACTCAGTTGTGATACTTTATTACAGAAGCCCAAGGAAAGTAGTCTAGGAGACCAATAAATAGCCATCCATTCTCCTCCTCTCATGTTCTGAACCAACTGAGATAAGACACAAGAATCAAGCAGATGTAGATAAAACTATCAGCTTTATTGTTGATTATTATAGTTGGAGAACAAGTTTTAACTCTTTGGACAAATGAGTTTGCTGATAGCTCCCTTCATGAATTAGACTCATGCACCTAGGTACAGGTAGACCACAGGCCCCCCTATGCTGGGGCCAGACAATTGTCAGATGCTGAGGAGAAGAACTTGTGGTCATAAAAACAAACCATTCTGAGAAAAGAGAGCCCTGAAGGATATGGGTTCCTTCTCTGGAAATCACCAATTACATAAATCTCTGCTTCTCACATGGGGAATTGTAAGTCAAGAGCATTGAGAAGCACCGGAAGCCATTCTTCACCTATTTCTAAGACAGCGAAAGCTCCTACTTTGGGTCATGCTAGGAATGTAGAAAGAGAGAGAGAACAGTTCCCCCTAAGATGTGTAATAATGCTCATGATACATAAGTTAAAAGAAAATAAAACATGCAGATTATATGTGCACTGAATGGAAAAGCAAAAAACACAGATTATACTATCAGACTCACCAAAAGAGAGAGTATAAAGAGAGAGAAAAGAAAAAGTTCCAACAGCTCAGGGTCCTATATATTCTCTCTCTACTTTTCAGTCTCATCATGTGTAAAATAGAAAAAAAATTATCCAATCTGTAGGATTGTTGCTAGAATTAAAGTGTTTGACATAAAGCATGAGATATACATATATATATATATATATATATATATACTTGATAAATTTAAAATATATTTTGTTGTTATGCAAAATAGCCAAAAATAATCATAGTTGTGTGAGACTGATATGATGAATGATATTTATGCTCTGTTTTCTAAATGTTGTTCTCCTATCATTTTTAAATGGTTAATTAATGTGAGAAATATTTCTTTTGTTTTGAACTCAGTTGGCTGGTACTATGCTTTTACACTATTTACTCTTCATTGCTGTCTCAGAACTGATCATTGCAAGTATAACTATCCACTGGATTGTGCAAGCATTGCAGTATCAAGAATACGGCGACGAGAGTGAGTAGTTTTGTTTCTGGCTGGCAGCTCAGGATAACACAGCTTCAGTTAAGACCCTCTCTGAGGGACTAAAGTTTAGCTGGAATTGGGGAACAGAAGTGTTGCTTCTAAACGAAGGTCAAGGGCAGCTGAAAATATGCTGACATATCTCTTGCTTGATACTGTGTAAAACTGAAGTTAACTTGTCAGGCAAAACTATGTGGGAGAATTGTCTTTTAGACTTGCATCTCCCAGGAGATTAATAGAGGAAATATACAGACTGAAGTGATTTCACAGGTCATACCAGTAATTTGGGGACACTGAATGCTATAGACTGAAATTCAAATTTAGTTATGAAATGTAGGTTTCCAAAATTTGAGATCTTCAAATGCCTTCAGAAAACAAAGATTTTAGAGGACTGTAGAGGAAGAAGGCAATTCCTCTACGCTTTAGGTCCTTCTGGCTGGGCTACAAGTTAAATTGACATGACAGAATAATAGGAGAAAATCAAACAAAACTTTATAACATGTATACATGTAAGAAACCCAGGAAAACTGAGCAACTGGCTAAATGGCTGATGTCACCACGTTAAACACTATCTTCAGCTAAGGACAAAGGAGGATGTTGGGGGTAGGGGAGTCAGTTATGGGAGATTACCAGAAAAAGCACAGTAAACAAGAATAAGGTTATGATGCAGATTTAAGTACTTGCCTTCCACATTGATCAGAGTTACTAGAGATAAGGTCATCCCCCTCTTCCTGGTACAGAGAGGGAGATATCTTTACAAATGAAGATTTCCCTTACAAATGTAAATGTCTCTTATGAAAGGTAAATTCTGCTCAGTTTTCAGAGCTTTTCCCATGTCTGCAGTTTTTTAAAAAAAAATAACCAGCCCAAAATAATCCTCCTGCCAAAGAGACATCTTGAGGTGGCAAATTCTGATCCCCGACAGGATACTGAAGAGAGTACTTCTGGAATAGAATAATAAGGACCTCTAAAAATCCCTTCCTCCATAACATAAATGAGAACAGTGCAAAAGTTGTCAAAAGCAACGTTTTCAGAACTCTAGAAATTGGTGAAAGACTTGCAGTGATCCAAGGAACACTTATTCGAGAAAAGTGGTTGAATCTTCGTAAGAACAGTGAGTTTTACAGTATTGTAACTTGCCCCATTCTTATCCCACTTGCCCCATCTGCAAAGCAGCCTTTAAATGCAATAACTTTGCAACCACAGTATCTGTGAAAAACACCAGCCTAACAACCACAAGAGGGGGAAAAATGGGATTGGAGTTCCGGAAAAAGCCCCATTTCCAGAAAATTGTTACTGATTTGTCCTGCAGCTCCCTGGAAATCCCCACTGGCAAGCCTCTTCGTAATTTGACCTCATTCAGAGCTCCATCACTGTGAGCAGCTTTTTCTCTGGGATGTTTGTCAGAACAATCAGTAGCATTTAACATCACACCTGCCTAAAACAAGGATAACAGTTGGGGAGAACAAGAGGCTGACCAAAAAACTTAAAAGAAAAAACTGGAGAGTAAGATGTCCATAGAGGACTTTGGAACTATGACAATACCTGGAAATAAGGAAGACCATGTGCACGTGCAGGGATGTGGACATGCCAAGAAAAGACCTGAGAATCCCCTAATTTTCCACCGCTGGCTGGCCTGAGGCTGTCTGCAGGCAGGAAGTGATGGCTAAAGCAGAGTTGCAACTTGTCTCCTAGAGCTTTGAAGACTTACCCCAAACACACACACACAGCTTCTCAGGAAAGACTGGGAAATTTATTCATTCAATATAGTTCAGGAAATCTATGTCCAATCATTTAATGACCACTAAGCTAACAGAGCAAAGACATCAATGTCCACACATGACAAATATGAAGACTTTACACAATTAGCTCAGGAAAGCCACTAAACAGAATAAGAAAAACAACAACAAAACCAACTCCTAGGAGGATCTGATTTTCCACATTGCACATTATATTATTTTAAATATGCAGATTTTAACAAAAGGACTTAGGAGATAAGCAAAGAAACAGAAAAGTATGGCCTAAACACAGGGAATAAAGCAATCAATAGAAATTGTATCTGAGGAAGCTTAGGTGTTGTACTTATTGAAAAAAAACACTTTGTCAGCTATTATAAGTATGCTCACAGAACTAAAGAAACCATGTCTAAAAAATCTAAAGGGAAGTGTGAAAGCAACATCTCACAAAAAAGAGAATATCAATAAAGACAAAGAAACTATTTAAAAGAATCAAATAGAAATTCTGGAGCAGACTTGGATTGGAAGAGTTAACATCGTTAAAATGTCCAGACTTCCTAAAGCAATTTATAGATTCAACGCAATCCCTATCAAAGTTCCAACAATATTTTTCACAGAAATAGAACAAAGAATCCTGAAATTTATATGGAACAACAAAAGACCCCAAATAGCCAAAGGATTCCTGAGAAAAAAGAACAAAGCTGGAGGTATCACACTCCCTGATTTCAAAATATACTACAAAGCCATAGTAATCAAAACAGCATGGTACTGGCACAAAAACAGACACACAGATCAATGGAACAGAATCGAGAGCCCAGAAGTAAACCCACACATTTATGGACAGCTAATATTCAATGAGGGAGCCAAGAGCATACGATGGAGAAAGGAGAGTCTCTTCAATAAATGGTGTTGGGAAAACTGGACAGCCACGTGCAGAAGAATGAAAGTAGACCATTCCCTTACACCATGCACAAAATCAACTCAATGGATTAAAGACTTGAATGTAAGACCCGAAACCATGAAACTTCTAGAAGAAAACATAGGCAGTGCGCTCTTTAACATCGGTCTTAGCAGCATATTTTCAAGTCCCATGTCTGACTGGGCAATGGAAACAAAAGAAACAATGAACAAATGGGACTACATCAAACTACAAAGCTTCTGCACAGCAAAGGAAACCATCAACAAAACGAAAAGACAACCTGACAATTGGGAGAAGATATTTGTAAACCATATATCAGATAAGGGGTTAATATCCAAATTACACAAAGAACTCATACAGCTCAACAACAAAAAAACCAACAATCCAATTAAAAAATGGGCAAAAGATCTGAACAGAGATTTCTCCAAAGAAGATATACAGATGGCCAATAGGCATATGAAAAGATGCTCAACATCATTGGCTATCAAGGAAATTCAAATCAAAACTACAATAAGTTATCACCTCACTCTGGTCAGAATGGCTATAATTAACAAGACAGGAAACAACAAATGTTGGAGAGGATGTAGAGAGATGGGAACCCTTGTACACTGCTTGTGGGAGTGCAAACTGGTGCAGCCACTATGGAAAGCAGTATGGAGTATCCTCAGAAAATTAAGAATAGATCTACCATATGCTCCAGCTATCCCACTGCTGGGTATTTATCCAAAGAACTTGAAAACGCAAAGGCATAAAGATACATGCACCCCTATGTTCATTGCAGCATTATACACAATAGCCAAGACTTGGAAGCAACCTAGATGCCCATCAAGGGACAAATGGATAAAGAAGGTGTGGTATTTATACACCATGGAATACTACTCAGCCATAAGAAATGATGAAATCCAGCCATTTGTGGCAACATGGAGGGAACTTGAGGGTATTATGCTGAATGAAATAAGTCAGAGGGAGAAAGTCAAATACCGTATGATCTCGCTCATAAGTAGAAAATAAAAACAGCGACAAACACATAGCAATGGAGAATGGGTTGGTGGTTACCATGGGGGAAGCACGGTAGGGCAAAAGGGGTGATTAGGCTCACATGTGAGGGGATGGACTATAATTAGTTTTTGGGTGGTGAGCATGATGTAATCTACACAGAATTCGAAATATATTACCATGTCCATCCGAAAGCTATATAATGTTGTAACCCAATGTTACTGCAATTAAAAAATAATAATAATAAAATTAAATTAAAATAAATAAATAAAAAGAATTTGAAAAAAAGAAATTCTGGAGCAGAAAAGTACACTAAGTAAAATGAAAAGTTAACTCAAGGGGCTCAATAGAATATTTGATCTGACAGAAAAAGTAATCCAGAAATTTAAAGATAGGTCAATTGAAATTATCTAGTTTGTGAAATAGAATGAAGACAAATGATGAAAAAAGGACAGAGCTTCAGATGACTTTGAAACAGCACCAATCACACCAAAGTGTGCATAATGAGAATCACATGAGGAGAGGGGAGAGAGAAAGGGAAAAGCAACACAAAGAGTTTTTGAAAATATATTGGATGGAAACTTCAAAAATTTATTGAAAAACCTTCATCTATACATCCAAGCAGCTCAACAAACTCCAAATAGGATAAATTAAGACACCCAAACTTAGACACGTAATAAACAAAATGCCAAAAGAAAAATACAAAGAGAAAATCTTGAAATCAGCAAGAGACAAGGAATTCATCTTGTAGAAGGAATCTTCAATGAAATTGGCAGCTTATTTCTCAGCAGAAATGAAGCAGAAACTGACAGATTTGATACGAGAAACACAAAATTTAAAAAGTCGAATTTTGAAACTTCAATACCCCACGTTCAATAATTTATAGAATAACTTATGCAGAAGAAAAAAAAACATATAGGAGAATTGAACAACACTATTAACCAACTAGACCTAACAGACATCTGTAGAAGACTTCAGCCAACAACAGCTATAAAACAAATCTCAACAAATTTAAAAGGATGGAAATCACACAAAATATGCCTTCTGATCACATGGAATTAAATGACAAATCAATAAAAGAAGGAAATTTGAAAATATCACAAATATATGGAAATAAAACAACACATTCCTAAATTACCAAAAGGTCAAAGGAAAACTCAAAAGGAAAATTAGAAAACATCTTGAGATAAATGAAAACAAACACACAACATACCAAGACTTATTGGATGCATCTAGAGTAGTGCTTAGAGAGAAACTCATAGCTGTAAATACCATATTAAAAAGAAGAAGAAATGTCTCAAATCAAAAGCCTATCTTCCCATCTTAAGAAACTAGATGAGAGGAGAAAACTAAACCCAAAGTGAGAAGAAGAATAGAAATGATAAAGACTAGAGTGGGAAAAAATGAAATAAAAAAAAAAAAACAGAGAAAAACAGTTAAACGAAAAGTTGATTCTTTTAAAAGAACCAGAAAAAAAGAAGACAAATCTTAAGCTACACTGACCAAGAAAAAAAGAGAGAAGACTTAAATTACTAAAATCATGAATGAGAAAGGGGACATTACCAACATCTTTACAGAAATAAAAAAGATTAAAAGGATATACTATGAATAGTAAAATGCCAACAAATTAGATAACTTACATGAAATGGACAAATTCCGAGAATCACATAAACTACTGAAACTGACTCAAGAATAATAAAAATCTGAATAGACTCATCACAAGCTGAGACTAAATTAAAAATTAAAAAAAAAAAAAATCGGTAAAGAATAGCCCAGTCCCAGATGGCTATATTGTGAGTTCTACCAAACATTTAGAGAATTAACACTAATCTTTTGCAAATTCTCCAAAAAAAAAGAAGAGGAAAGAACTCTTCCTACTTATTCTGTGAGGCTAATATTACACTGATATCAAAACCAGACGATGACATCACAACAAAACTATAAATCAATATCCATTATGAATATAGATGTGTAAACCTCCAAAAAATTCTGGAAAATGGAATCTAGCAACATAAAAAAAATATTATACATCAGGACAGTTAGGATTTACCCTAGGAATTCAGAGTTGGTTTAACATATGAAAATCAATCAATGTAATACACCATTTTAATAAAATTAAAGACAAAATCACATGATCATCTCAATAGACATAGAAAAAGCATTTAACAAAATCTTATACACTTTCATGATAAAAACACTCAACAAACTAGGAATAGAAGTGAATTTACTCAAGCCAAAGAGGGGCATTTAGTTGTGGAAAAATCCACGATTAGCATCATACTTGATGGAGAGATACTGAATCCTTTTACTCTAAGATCTAGAATAAAATAAAAATATTTGCTCTTCTGCTTTCTATTCAACATTGTTCTGAAGGTTTTAGCCAGGTAAATTAGGCAATAAAAAGTATCCAGGTCAGTAAAACTAATTCTTTTTTGTAAGTGATATGATGTTATGTATGTAAAATGCTAAGACATCCACAAAAAAATCTGTTAGAACTAATAAACGAGTCCAACAAGTTGGCAGAATACAAGATCAAAATACAAAAATCAGTTGTATTTCTATACACGGGAACACAATTATGATAACATCAAAAAGAATAAAATACGTATCTTATATTCAGAAATAAACTTAACAAAAGAAGTGCAAGGCTTCACCACAAACTAAAAACCATTATTGAAAGAAATTAAGGAAGATTTAAACAAATGGAAAGACATCCCATGTTCATGGACCAGAAGACTTAATATTAAGATGGTAAAATGCCCCAAACTAACCTGGAATTCAACACAATCCCTACCAAAATCTCAGCTGATTTTTTTACAAGCTTATCCTAATACTTATGTAAAAATGGAAGGGACACAAAATAGCCAAACCAATCTTAAAAAACAGGGAAACAAACCACTACACACATATTAGAAAGGCCAAAATCTGGGATGCTGACAACACCGAATGCTGACGAGGATGTGGAGCAACAGAAACTCTCATGTACTGCTGATGGGAATGCAAAATGGTACAATCACTTTGGAAGAAGACAGTTTTGATAGTTTCTTACCAAACTAAATATACTCTTGTCATACAATCTAGCAATCGTGCTCCTTGGTATTTACCCAAAGGAGTTGAAAATTTGTGTCCACAGAAAAACCTGCATATGGATGTTTATAGCAGCTTTATTCGTAATTGCCAAAAGTTGGAAGCAACTAAGATGCCCTTCAGTAGGTTAATGGATAAATAAACTGTGTTACATCCAGACAATGGAATATTATTCAGGGCTAAAAATAAATCAGCTATCAAGCCATGAAAAAGCATGGAGAAACCTTAAACGCATGTTCCTAAGTGAAAGATGCCAATTTGAACAGGATACATACTGTATGATTCCAAATGTGTGACATCTGAAGAAGGCAACGCTATGGAGACTTGTACTTTTTATGGAGTAGAAAGATCAGTGGTTTCCAAGGGGAGAGGGAGATAAATAAGCAGAGCATAGACAATTTTTAGGGCAATGAAAATACTCTGTATGATATTATATTGTTGGATATATGTCATTATACATTCGTCCAAACCCATAGAATGTACAACACCAAGAGTGAACCCTAAGGTAAACCATGGACTTTGGGTGATTATATATGCCAATGTCGGTTAATCCTTGGTAACAAATCTACCATTCTGGTGAGTGATGCAAATAATAGAGAGGCTATGCATATGTAGAGGCAAGGGGTATATGAGAAATCTCTGTTCCTTCCCTTTTTTGCAAACCTAAACCTGCTCCAAAAACAAATAGCCTTTTTAAAAAAAAAGGAAAATAAAGTTGGAGGATTCATGCTTTCCAATTTTAAAAGTTACTACAGAGCTACAGTAGTCAAGACGTTGTGGTACTGGCACAAGGAAAGATGTAAAAATCAGTGTGCTAAGATCAAGAGTCCAGAGATAAATCCTGAATAAATCTGAAGAGAAAATTACAAAAACAATTCCATGTATACTAGCATCAAAAAAGAATAAAATACTTAAGAATTAACCAAATAAGTGAAAGACTTGTACAATGAAAACTACAAAACATTGCTGCAAGAATTAACAAAGGTGTAAATAAATGGAAACATATCCCATGTTCATAATTGGAAGACAATATTGTAAAGATGTGAATACTGTCCAAAGCAATCTACAGATCCAGCGCTATCCCTACCAAAATCACAATGACTTTTGCGCAGAGATAGAAAAACTCATCCTAAAATTCATATGGAATTTCAGCGATCCCAAACAGCCAAAACAATCTTGAAAATAAAGAGCAAAGCTGGAGAACCCACACTTTCTGATTTCAAAACTTACTACAATGATACAGTAATCAAAATAGTGTAGCACTGGCATAAGGACAGACATATAGACCAATGGAATAGAATAGAGAGTCCAGAAATAAACCTTCACATATACGGTCAAGTGATTTTCGACAAGGGTGCCACCATTCAATGGGGAAAGGACAGTCTTTTCAAAAAATGGTGCTGGTAAAGCTGGATATTCTCATGCAAAAGAATGCAGTTGGACTCTTACCTTACACTATATACAAAAATTAACTAAAAATGGATCAAAGACCTAAATGTAAGACCTGAAACAATCAAATTCTTAGAAGAAAACATAGGGCAAAACTTTCACGACATTGGATTTGGCAGTGATTTCTTGGATATGACACCAAAGGCAACAACAAAAGCAAAAATAGATAAATTAGACTTCATGAAAATTAAAAATTTTGTGCATCGCAAGACAATATCAACAGAGTAAAAAAAACCCACAGAATGGGAGAAATATTTGCAAATCATATATCTGATAAGGGATTAATATCCAGAATATATAAAAAACTTCTAAAACTCAACAAGAAAAAAACAAACAACCTGGGGCTGGCCTGGTGGCATAGAGATTAAGTTTGCATGTTCTACTTCGGTGGCCTGGGGTTCACTGGTTCAGATCCCAGGTGTAGACCTACATACTGCTCATCAAACCATGCTGTAGCAGGTGTCCTACATATAAAGTAGAGAAAGATGGGCACAAATATTAGCTCAGGGCCAATCTTCCTCATCAAAAAGAGGAGGAATAGAGAACAAAGAGAAGAGGATAAATTTGAAAGATATGTAGGGAGTTTACTAAGGTTTCATATATTAGTTTTACACTTGATGTTGCTAGATAACTAGGGTCTTAGTTTAACTAAAATTAGTTTCATAAACTGCTTCTCCTTTATTTCTAACTCCTATACTGCTCAGTTACTATTGAGCTTAGCTTTAAATATTGATCTGTATTTCACGCGATTACAAAACTGTTCAAAATGCTCATGTATTTTCCGTTTTTTTGTCTGTGCTAATACCATACAATATTCTGCTGGGAACTTAAAAACAAAACAAAAAAGCAAAAACACAAGAGTTTTACTCAGCAAAATAAATGATGCTGTTCCCATTAGGATGCCTTCTGCAATGACTCCCCAAAATCCCGTAGTTTGAGCCAGCTAGCTCTCCAGGCCATGGGTTGTCCAGATGTTTCTCTTTCTGACCTAGAACACAGAGTAGAGGACCCAAGAGGAAACGTGGAACCCACCAGAATCCAGTCAAAGGTTAAAGTCATTTTGTGAAGAATAATATTCTGGTTTAATATGGTTGTTGTAATTCATTGAAACTTCTGGTTTCCAATGGGCTGCAGGTCTGATGTGCCTTTGATTCTCCCCCAGGACAGAGTAGGAGCTATCTTCTCAGCACGGTTTCAACATTCATGTTCTAGGTTTATGTGATTGTCAGTTTGTTGTTGCTATTGTTTTGTCTTGTTTTGACTCAATAGCTCAAGACAAGGCTCTTATTTTGGGATATAATAATGATCAATTTGCTATCACTCAACTCACCTCAGGTTCCTCACTATCAGAATTCTCCATCTCTTCATAATTTGCAAAGAACCAGTGTGACTCTAGTCAAGAGCAAAAGATGAATCGTGAATTAGTGAAGAACTCCGTAATTTTTTTCAAGAGGCCTGATGGAGAATGCATTTTAATGAAGTCCTTTCTAGTACTCCTTTTTCCTACTTCTTCAATAAAGGATGCAATTTGATCACAAGTTGACTCTTCCTTTTTTAAAAGCCAATCCGAGTTGACGTGGATAAATATAGCTGGTCCGGGAGATATAGGAAAGTAAAGTTGAATTCCCACTTCATCTCAAGTTGGAGGATACTGGCCTGAGTGAAAGGTCTCCTTCATCTGAAAGGAGGAGATACTCTGACTTTGGAAGCAGGCATAGTGTCAGGGTAGTAATAGCAAGACTCCTGATCGCTCTGTTTTTATTTCCTCATCTGTAAAACAGAAATAATAGTCCCTAGCCCACAGAGTAGATGCAAGGGTTAAATGACAAGACATCACTAAGAAGATTTAGAACAGCTCCTAACTTATGGTGATCTCCCAATAAATTATTATTCTTTACCACTTCTTAGCTCTTATCATTATATCTGTAGCATGATGATATAGGAGGCTAGATGGAATTTTTCCTATTTTTCAAGAATTGGTGACCAAAGTCCACCTCTGAAAGCAGGTGTTCTCAACATCCTAAGTCCGAAAAACCAATTGAGAGCTTACTGAGAGGTGCTGTTACGGGTCAAATTGCGTCCCCTAAAAAAGATATATGAGAGTCTTAAACTCCAGTACCTCAGAATGTGACCTTATATGGAAATGGGATTTTTATAGAGGTAATAAAGATAAAATGAGATCCTTTGGGTGGGCCCTATTCTGATATGACTGGTGGTGTCCTTACTAAAAGGGGAAATTTAGGCACAGAAGCAGATGTACACACAGGGAAGCCTATGTGAAGACACATAAGGAGAACATTATGTGAAGACGGAGTAGTGGGGTGATACATCTACTATCTAAGGAATGCCAAAGATTGCTGGAAAATCACCAGAAGCTAGGAAGAGGCCAGAAAGGGATCCTGGTTGTTCTGGAGCAGTCTTGCCTAGGTCTCAAAGACTATCGGTGGGCAATGGGGTTCTATCTGTAGACACACAAACTTCACAGCGGCTTGTCCTCTCCCTCACCTTCAGAGAGTAGAACGATTCAAATGCCACACTCTCACCGTGGGATGAGAACCCTCTTCTACAGGTTTCAGAGGGAACCTGACCCTGTCAACGCCTTGACTTTGGACTTCTGGCCTCCAGAACAGTGAAAAAATAAATTTCTGTCGTTCTAAGTCACCCAGTCACACCCAGTCACGCAGTTCCAAGTCACACCACCAGTGTGTGGTGCTTTGTTACAGCAGCTCTAGAAAATGAATGAAAGTGGCTTTTCATTATAATGAGCACCATCCTCCCCCCATTCCCTCGAGGGTGTTAGGTTTATGAAGGGAGGCTAGCCTCGCACCTCAGCATCCCACAGTCAGGAATTTATGAGCATGTTATCGGTTGTCACTGTGAGTAGAGGAGGTGACGGGTCACTGAAAACATTCAGAGAATAGAGCCAGGGATGCTAGACTTTCTGCAATGTTCAGGGCAGTCCTAAATAATGAATTGTCTCTCATGAGTTTTGAATGTCCCACCAGACGTTCATCAAGAAGATAAACCTATTTATAGTTGTCTCATTCCAGAACTTAATGAATAATATTCAGTCTTTATTCCATATCCGTGTTTCCAGGAATGTAGCTGCCATAGACTTTGTTTTACTTGGGATTTCACCAAGAATGATTCACCATGCAAAATAATAGGAAAAAAGACAATACTTCTGTGGCATTTAAATCACCAGCACAACACAAACATATCAGTCTACATTTGTAACTATCTCATGCAAACATGTAAAAGAAGAAATTTAAGACACCTTTAACATAAAATCAATTATTATTAAATTGGAATAAACACATGAAATACACAGAGCTCATTTCATGTCATTTTAAAAAACAGTAACAAAAATTGTGTTAAAAATGGTTCATATTATTGCCATCTGTGATGGTTAATTTTATGTGTCAACATGAGTGGACCACAGGATGCCCAGATGTCTGGTGAAACATTATTGCTGGGTGTGTCTGAGAGGGTGTTTCCAGAAGAGATTGGCACTTGAATTGGTGAACTGAGTAAAGCCGATGGCTGTCCCCAGTGTGAGTGGGCATCATCCAGTCCACTGAGGCTTGAATAAAACACAAAGGCAGAGGAAGGTTGAGTTTGCTCTCTGCCTGACTGATGGAGCTGGGACATCGTACCTCTGCCCTCGGCGCGCTGGTTCTCAGTTCTTCAGACAACTATCCCACCAGCTTTCCTGGGTCTTCAGCTGGCAGACAGCAGGTCTAGAGCTTATTAGCCTCCACAATCATGTGAGCTAATACTTCATAATCAATCTCTTTATACATATGCCTGAAATATACAGACATATTGTGTTTCTCCAGAGAACTCTGAGTAATACCTCATCCTATATGCATATTTTAATATTTCATAACACAAGATAAAATATCTCTATTGTGTCATTAGTATTGAAGTTATATATTTGGGGTTTTCCCTACTGTTTTTCAGTTTTACTCTGATGCTATCTCCAAGGGTCCACCATACAACTTCTGCAAAGCCTCTTTTATAACCATTTCTTCTTCCAATCCCTCCTTGATACCCCATTGCCTTTTGAAGATCATGGCACCCAAGATCACGTTAAGACCATCATATGAACGTGTGTCTCAACCTATGGTGGGATCTCTCATAGCACATACATTTTCTGGAATATTTTTCACTTCCCCATTCCATGTCATTAACACAGGGACTTAACACTGTATTTGCCCTGGTTAATTATAAAAATAGTCTTCAATTTCTGTGTTTCAAAATTCTGTAATTGGCCTTGCCCTGGTCTGCCTACATAGATTAACATTTTATCCTTCTTTCTCCTATCTTATACCAATAAGTCTGTTTTTTTATTACTTTATTCTGTTCTTTATTCTTACAGCAGTGATACTCACTTATGCCTACGTTCTTTCTTTGTTTTTTTTTTTTGTTTGCATTTCTTGTACAGACGGCCTCTGATTTTCTTGCTTTCTTTAAATCCAACTTCTTATTATAAAAATGTACAGGCATCTAATTATTATATCTTCTAATACACTGAGGCCTGAAATTTTACACAATGAAATAGATACTTTATTATAAATATTTTTCTTTTTTTGCCCTTTTTTATTACAGTGAAAGCATTACCCTGGGCTAGAAGATAGCAGGACCGTCCTGGTTCTGCCACGAACTAGCTGGAGGTGGCAAGCAAGTCACTGCCTTCTCTGGGTGTCGGTTACTTCATATGGAAAGCAAGAGGGCTAGACCAAATAATTTCTAGATTTTCTCCCAAATATTTCACTCAAAATCTAATATAGGCTAACACAATGGATACAGGAGTCCACTTTCTAATTTCATGCTATCCTTTTGACCTTTTTAGGATTGTTTTTTTAAGTTTTATGTACAGTGCTTGATCTTCTGTGGCCTTATCTAAACTCATTTTCTGACCAGTATTCCTAATACACAGTGCTGGTGAGCAGTCCTTGACTTTCAAAGAAGAGTTGTTCATCACATGGCTTATGCAGTGATTTTCCCCTCCGTAATGTAAACACAGCGTTTCCTGGCTATGAGGGAATCATTCCAGAAATGTCAGCTTATGAAGAATTCGATAAATATAGACAGAACTGTTAAGAGCCACAGAAGCATCTGGATTCCCCAGAGACCACTGAACACTTAGTTGAAGTTTCTTGTGTATATGTGCAAAGAAGGAATTGACCTACAGAAAGGAAAGCATTCTAAAGGAAGAACATCTTTGGGAATTAACAGGGCAAGAGGAAGCCCACTGTTGTTTTCAAGAATATGAAAAATTGAATTAGCTGTATAATAAGCAAATATTGAGATTTAATTTCATGTCATAAAACTGCATTCAATTAAAAAAAAAGAGTATGCTGCAGTCACTTGTATGTGTTTGTCTTCTTTTTTTATTCTCATTTTTATGACTAAAAATTGTTAGCCTGTTGTCAATTTGCAAACTTTTGTTCTTTATCTTATAAGAAGGCAGAGAACTGGAGGCCATGACAGTGTTCGACTGTCTCTTATTCTCATAAAAAAATAAAGTTTGGCAAAGAAAGTTCTTAAGCTTTTAAAAACTGAATCTTGTTTAAACTTTTTATTCCGTATGGTATTTACACATTATTTCATTGTACGATTTCCAAGTGTAATCTTTACTTTTATTATTCATTTAGTTATTTAATTTTTCACTTGGGAAGTTCCTTTTTCAAGTAGAAAATCATTATAAGATTCAGTCATCTGACAACTACGTTTTTAACCTATTTAATATATTTGTACAAATTACAGAGTGTAATTCACTATTTGGCTCTCTTTGTAAACAGTGACTACAGGGCCTATATTTTAGTTTTTTCCCAGCATGGAAAGATTTTTGTATATAATTTCTTATTATTTTTCTTCTTAGGAGTTTTTGAAAGCCTTTACCTTATATTTGCATATAAGGGCTAAATAGTTTCTTGAAACCAATCAACATGGAGCTCTGCTCACTGTTTTGAGAGGCTTTGCAGCCTTTATTCTTTCATGCCCTCCAAGGATGGACTATGAATCCAGTTCAAGCGAAACCTTCTAAAGGAAAGGTTTCCTTCTTCATCCTTCATAAACCTATCTTAATCTTGGAGAACAGGCATCTTCTGCAACTGCATTGCTTCAGCATTAGAAATCCTTGTATTTATTTGGGGACAGGAGAATCTAGGCCTTTAAATGTGAAAATTCTAGAAATCTATAAACTTAACTGACTTACCTCTGTATACCTTGGTTCTCTTCAATGTTCTTTTCTTGGAAAATATGTAGGTCCTGTAGATATGATGGTTTGAATCAAAAAGACCAAAGTCTCTACTGGCATTCTAGCATCCTCATGGATTCCCCACTCTCCACTCTCAATTCACGAGAACTTTTATAAGAGGGAAAAGAATTTGCTGTAACAGTGAGAAACAATTTTTAATTATGGGAGGAATTGGAGATTACATAAACTCCTTTCTATCCAAAGAGAAAGTAGAAAAAAATGTATCAAATGGATGGAAATGTTGATGGATCCACATGGATACAAATGGATCCAAATGTTTCAAATGGGAAAAAAAATGATATTCATACACTTACCCTGAGCTTTACATGAGCCAGGCCTTCTCCAGGGGAAGACCGGTGGTAATGTATTTATTGGGAGTCCTGCGTTAATTTCCATGAGTAAGACTCCAAGTTCATCCTTTAAATAGAAAATAGAGTCATAGGTATCATGTTTTCCTCCATCTGGGGCAAGGTGGGGGAGAACAAAGAGGGAGACAAAAGGCCACTTTGATAGGCATTGTGACCTTTGGTCAAGGAGCTTGCCAGCCCTTGGCAACACCCCAGGGAGGAAAGTGAAAGAATAAATAATTTGCCCTTTAGCTCCTCCAGTCTCCTAGTAGGGTCTCGTGTTGTTTGAAACCAATTGGAAGCCAGCCAGCAAGGGTCACTGTGGATGAAATCCATATAAAGATTAGTCCCCAGGGACGCAATAGAATGGAGAAGGATGGAGAGGAGATCTGGAGAGCCAGGTGAAAGAGCCAGCACAGCCCTTCTCTGCCCTGCTCACGCTCCCCTTTTCTGGTCACAATTTCAACAGTAGCTGAATTCCTCTATCTAAGGCCTCAGCTCATATTACACAGCTCATGTCCTTAGCTACAGCTCTTGCTGATACAGGAACATGGTTCCTGCCCCTTGCCCCTTAAGGCTGAGGGGAAATAACAGCTTCCATCTGTTATTGGTTACCAACTGTGTCAACATCCCTTTTGGTTCCCATGACCCTGCTCACATTTCTATAAATAATTCCTTCATTAATCTTCCTTCAATTAAGCACTTTAAGACTGCCTTCTGTTTTCTTCTGGGACCCCAAGTGATACCATAATGCAGAAAAGTATGCCTAAGCCATCAGCATGCCCAGAATGGGTGGGATCACTGTAAAGAGACTGAATCTTTTAGGGATACTCTGTTCTCTTTAGGTCAATAGATAAGGGGAAGATAATCCATTCACTACCTTTCCCTAAAAAGAGAACTTAGAGTAGCAATGAGTTCTCCACTCCTAAAAGTGTTTAGCACTGGCAGAAATGCCATAGAAGGGACATGGGCATCACTTGGGGGGTGGGGAAGGTTAAACTACACCAACAGCCTCCATAACCTATCTCAATCTTTAGAGTCTCACATGCTCTTACACTTGGCAGTTATTTCAGAAACTAAGTCAGTGGGTGTCGTATTTTGGGTTCCCCCAAAAGCAGATGCTGACATAACGATTTAGAGATTGTGAGAAAATGGAAAAGTGATACAGGAAGGGAGGAAAGCCAATAAAGTATGCATTAATGAATGGGGGTTCTGTTCCAGAGAATGAGGGCTCAATCTTTTTTTTTTTTTTAAGGTTATGATAGTTAACAACCTTGTGAAATTACAGTTGTACATCACTATTAGTCATGTTGTAGGTACACCACTTCACCCATAGTGCCCTCCCTCCACTCCCCTTTCCCCTGGTAACTACCGATCAGTTCTCTTTGTCCATATGTTAACTACCACCTATGAGTGGAGTCATACAGAGTTCGTCTTTCTCTGTCTGGCTTGTTTCACTCAACATAATACCCTCAAGTTCTATCCATGTTGTTGTGAATGGGACCACTTTGTCCTTTTTTATGGCTGAGTAGTATTCCATTGTATATGTATATATATATATATATAGCATATCTTCTTTATCCAATCATCAGTTGCTGGGCACTTAGGTTGGTTCCATGACTTGGCTATTGTGAATAATGCTGCGATGAACATAGGGGTGCATGGGACTTTTGGAATTGCTGATTTCAGGTTCTTAGGATAGATACCCAGAGGGCTCAATCTTTATGAGGACTTTCTAAGAGACAGATGGAACACACTTCAGGATTATCCCTTGGGGTGTGAGCAGTAAAGAGCTAGAATAATTATCCAGGAATACCCACCTTTCATTTGTTAAGAAAAATTCCTGGAGTATTAACTTCCCAGCACTTTTGGTCTGCCCCCACCCAACCATCCTTAGGAAGAGAGAGGCAAGAATTATCTGTAGGCACAGAAACTAAAGATGACTTCCAGAGCAGGACAAGGCATTATGGATGGGGCAATCAACAGCATTTCTACAGTAGATTTGGACAACAATCTTCTCTCCTGTATGTCTCTTCCTTCTAGGAAGTTGATGTCATTTCTGAGAAATCAATAAAAACGTGGACAAGTCTGTCCTCTACAATAGCTGCTTAAGGCTGGTCCCAAAAAGAACTCGGGCTTAGTCACCTACATGTCTCCATTCAAATGCCTCTTATTACTTCCCTCAATATAAGTTGATTCATGTCATTCATCTTTTCAAAAACTTGTCAAGCTGCTTTATGGAGGTATACAATTAACACTAAAGTTCATACGGAAAAAGAAACATGCAAGAATAGCCAGAAAAATAATGAAAACGAAAAACTGAGGAGAGGATAGCCCTATCAGACATTGAAACATACTAAAAAGCCTCCATAATTAAAACATTGTTGAATTAACACATAGGTAAATAAATAGACCAGTGGAATAGAAGAAAAAGATCAGAACTAGGCCCAAACACATATGGAAATTTAACATGTGACAAAAACGTCATTTCAAATCGCTGGAGTAAAGAGAGACAGTTTCACAAGTGGTGCTGGGACAACCAAATAGCCTTTTGGAAAAATATAAAATTAGATCCATATCTCATATCATACAGGAGAATAAACCCTAAATGTATTAGGAATCAAAATGTAAAAAGTAAAATCACATACTGCATTATTCAGTAAAACAAAATTAACAGTTTGGAGAAAGAAAGCATTGTGGTAGGAAAAATGTACCTTGACACCAAACACCTACTGTCAGAGGAGAAAATAAAGGCTATTTGGACTACCTACAAAATGGTTAAAAAAACAAACCATACAAGTACTAGAAGAAACTCCAGGTGAATTCCTATTTAATCTTAGTTTTAGGAAGTCTTTCTAACAATGACTCAAACTCCATGAGTAATTATCTTAGTCCATTTGGGGTGCCGTAACAAAAAGACCATAGACTAGGTGGTTTAAACAACAAACGTTTGTTTCCCACAGTTCTGGAGACTGAGAAGTCCAAGATTAAGGCATCTACAGATTCAGGGTCTGGTGAGAACCCACTTCCTGGTTCATAGACAGATGTCTTCTCCTTGTGTCCTCACGTGGCAGAAGGGGCCAGAGAGCTCTCTGAGGTTATAAAGGTAGTAATCCTACTCATGACAGAAACAGGAAGTACTTACTAATCCCATTCATGACAGGAACAGGAAGTACCAATCCCTCTCATGACAGGAACAGGAAGTAATAATCCCACTCATGAGGGGTCCACTCTAATCACCTCCCAAAGGCCCCATCTCTAAATACCATCACATTGGAGATTAGGTTTCAACATGTGAATTGGGGGTGGGGGCCAGGGACACACAAACATTCAGTCTATAGCAGTGATAAAAGAAAAGATTGATAAATTTTACCACATAAATTTTTTTCAATTTGTATGATTTTAAAAACCACCATAAACAAAGTCAAAAGACAATTGTCAAATTTGGAGAAAAGATATCACAGATAAAAGGCTAATATTCCCAATATGTAAAGAACTCTTAAAAATTGAGAAACAAAGGTCCAGAAATCTGATAGAAAAACGAGTTAAAGACATGAGGTTTGCCTCCATCTATCTTTTCATCCTTATTGCTTTCAATGCCCTTCACCCACAAAATGCTTCAACCACCATTAGCCATACCCAAAATGTGTCCTACACCTTCTCTCCTCCATGCCTTTGCCCTCCTCCATACCCTCTGCCTGTAATAATGTTCTTTCTCTTGACATTTTACAAAGTTCTAGCCAACCTATCAGCTTCACTTCTTCATCCAGTGAGCATTCGTTGGTTGCCTATTATATGCCAGTAGGAATACAAAGGTGAATGTGTCATGGACCATTCCATCCAGAGACTCATTGCCTATTACAGCAGTTCTTGTACATTTTGCCTGTGCAAGTCACGTGACGTACATCATGCTTACGTTGGCTGTGCACCTGTGGGCGTTTTCTGATTTTCTTTAGGCTCTGACTTACATAAAAATAGACTTGTAACATAGAGCATGACCCAATTTATATTTTTAAAAACTCACATACAAATAAAAATAATAGAAAGATTTTAAAAAATAGACTTAAGTTGATTGCAATTTTCATTTCACATGTTGGGACTCCCCTTTTCTCATGTAATTCACTGATTTCAAAACTCCACCATCTGTTTGAAGTCTTCCCTATTCTCTTCAAACCCAGTAAATCAGCTTCTCCTCTGTTCTCTTGCGGGGGACTCTTGTTTCTCTACTGTGGCATTTATGTAGTTCTGTCTTGCATTACAGCCACACACACTACACCTGAGTGCCCAGTTCATTCCCCGGTCTCCCCCAGAGCACCAAGCACAGCACTTTCACTTTCTTCTCCACACAGATATCATTAAACACTTACCCAACTGAATTGCATTTAATTGTCTCCTTGGCCAGAACAGGAAGTAAATATGGGTGGGGGAGCTGAGCTCTAAGCAACTCTTTCTAAACATATCCAACTGAACTCAGTGCACTCAGTCTCTCGAGGGGAAAACAAGAGTTGCCTGCAGTAAAGCGTTGGGAACAGGATCAGGAGGAACTTAGCCACTGGCACAGCAAAGTGAGTATGCTTAAACGAATGGTTTCTATGGATAATAGAGGGATGGTTATAAGGTTTTTCTGCCACATGAGATTTACAGTGAATCTGGGTGTGGGTTGGAGCACGTGGTAGGGTTTATTGTACCAGTTTTTTTGGCGTCTGATCCAAAAAAGACAGAGGAAAAGAAAAGAAAGGAAAGTTTTTAAACCAGACCAGAACTCACAAGTAGCCTAGAAAATTGAGCAGCATGAGACATCCAATTAATATACACTACACTGGCAACAGGGCTTCCTTGAGAAGAATGATCTCCATTGAACTAATACTTATATGACTGGGACGTTGGGGAATTCATATCCACTCTCCCAGCCTCAGTTTCCTTTTCGAGAAGTTGAAAGAATTGGACTCAACGTTCTCCGAGAGACTTTTCAGCTCTGAAATTTTGTAACCAGATAGTATTGCTATTGCAAAATACCACGTGAAGCACTATGAGAGACACAAACATGAAAAACACACAGCCCTCACCCTCCATATTGCCTAACCTCTTTGGGTCTTAGTTTTCTCATCTGTATAACCAAGCAGCTGTGAGGATTAAAGGAGATGTCTTTGTAAAACACTGACTGCCCGGCACTTCATAAATGCCCTGTAACTGGTACCTAACATTATCTCTAAAACAGGATTAGTAAACTCATAGGGGTGTTGAGATGCTCACATGAGCTAATGGAGGCAAACGTCCTTTTTCAATGTTGACATTAGTGCATACATGAAGGATAACTCTATCGCATTTATTTTTTAGCAGCATGAATTCGATGACTTCAGCAGGCCCCACGGCCAATTCTGTGTTTGTGGTAACACCCCAAAACGGGTATCCTGTGATCCCAGGGGGCATGCCTCAGGTGTCCCTTTATCCAAGCAACCAGCCCCAAGTCCACGTAATTTCCAGGAGCCCACCTGGTTTGGAGCCATCTGTGAGTGTGCAACCTGCCCAGAGAGCCTTGAAAGAAGGCAAAGCCTTAGGGGTAAGTGCTGTTTCCCTCTGCAGGCCAGCAGTCACAAACGGCTGGAGCTGGAGGAGTGATGAGGTTTGGAAATACAGAAACTCCAAATCTAGGAGTAGGGTTGGAGTTGACCCGGCCTTGCCAAACTCAGGTCTATTAGAAAGCTCAGCTGTGCAACATCACCAGGGCCTCTGTATGGGGCCTTGTATTTTCTGATTTAGGCATTTTAAGAAAGAAGAAGAAAAGCAACAAAAAAGCAGTAAGCTTGAACACTGGTCCTGTTGCCAACATCCATGTAGCCTGTGGAAGAAAGTGGGTCTAGCGAGCCAGAGGGTGGTATCTAAACCCAATGTGATCAAATGGAATTTTTGCCCAATAGACAGCCAACAAAACAAGAGTTCACAACAGTTGGCCCCCTGAAAGGCTGTCCTTGGTAGGGGAGGCCAGTTTCATTATGCAGCTGAATGATGACAAGCGTGGATTCTGATCCAGATGCCCAAGCTTAAATCCTAGCTCCACTCCAGTACATTGCTCATGGGAGTGTCAATCGATGCATCCCATGTGGATGGCAATTTGTATCTAGCAAATTTGCAAAATACCTAATAAGTCCCTTTCTGAGACATCATCCTCCAGATATGCTTGTGCACATGAGAGATGTGATATGTATGAGCTTATTCCTTGCAGCAAGTTGGTGATAACAAAGGATGGAAACAACCAAAATATTCATTAATATAATACTGGTTAAATCAATGTACATATCGTGCATCAAAAGAAGGAAATGGAGTGGAGCTATAAAAAGAACAAGGAAGCTCCTTATGTAATAATACGGACATAGTCCAAGATATATCATTAATGGAAAAAAATAAGGGGCAGATATTGCATATAATTTGCCACCATTTGTACAAATTTCAGGAAATAAAATATTTGTGTATATATATACTACAAACACATGTATGTTTATACATATATGCATATGGATGTATATACACCCTTTGTGCAAGACAATATCTATATTTGTTTCCCATGGCTGCACTAACAAAGTACCACGAATTGAGTGGCTTAGAACAACAGGAATGTATTGTCTCAGTTCTGGAGGCCACAAGTTCATAATCAAGGATCCACAGGGCCATGCTCCCTCTGAAGGCTTTAGGAAAGAATCGATTCCAGATCTCCTAGCTTCTGGTGGTTCCTCAGCTTATGGCAACATAACTTCAATCTTGGCACACATGGCTTTCTCCTGTGTGCATGTGTGTCTCTTCACATGGCATTCTCTTTAAAAGGACAACAGTCATAGGATTAGGGGCCCGCCCTACTCCGGCATACTTCCTATTACTTAATTACATCCACAGCAACCCCATTTCCAAACAAGATCACGTTCTGAGGTACTGGGGCTTGGAATTTCAACGTATTAATTTGGCAGGGGAGAGGCAGACACAAGTCAATCCATAACCATATCCTAAAGAAATAAGAGATGAGCACAAAGGTTTATCCACAAAGATGTTCATCACAGTGTTATTTATAATATGAAAAAATAGAAACAATTTTACCTGTCCAACATTTCTGTCCCAATTACTCCACGGAATATTTACATGATGGAATCTTGGCAGCCCTTAAAAAATATGTTTGAAGAAAACTTAATACCCTAGGGATGTGTTGATGATGAAATATTAAGCTAATTATACAGAGCCATTTGTATTATCAATGTATATATTTGAAAAGAACAGAAAATTATACACCAAATGTAAGCTGTTGTTTCCTCTGAGTGGGGAGAAATTATGGGAAGTTTTTATTTGACTTTTATGTTTTACATATGACTTTGTAGACTAGGGAAACAACAGGTTTATTCATATAAAAAGGAGGCACAAAGGGGACGCAGGATCCAGCTTCAGAAACAAAGTTTTCGGTTTGTATCTCTCCTGCAGACCGTCCAGATCCTGATCGGCCTGATACACATCGGCCTCGGCTTCATCATGCTGACTGTCCTTTATGGGTACTATGTAGCTATCTCATTCTACGGAGGCTTTCCCTTCTGGGGAGGCGTCTTGGTGAGTAAGGAGAGTCACCAAGCAAGTGAGCTCCCAGAAGTGTCAGCAGACTCAGGGCACCTTGTCAAGTTGAGCAGCTTTTGGCCTCCCGAAATCTCCCCTCCAAGACAGCACATGTGTGAATCCAGCTCAGGTCTTGTTCACCAAGTGTATTTGTCTGCTTGGGCTGCCATGACAAATATCACAGACTGAGTGGCTTAAACCACAGAAATTGATGTCCTCACCGTTCTGGAGACTGGAAGTCCAAGATCAAGGTGTCAGAAGAGTTGGTTTCTTCTGAGGCCTCTCTCCTTGGCTTGTGGATGGCCGTCTTCTCTCTGTGTCCTCACATGGTCTCTGTGTGTCTGTGTCCTCATCTCCTCTTCTTATAAGAACTCTGATCATATTGAATTAGGACCCACCTTAATGATCTCGTTTAAACTTGGTCATCTCTTTAAGGCCCTATCTCAAAATACATTCACATGCTGAGGTACTGGGGGTTAGGACCTCAAAAGATGAATTTTGAGGGGACACAATTGAGCCCATAACACCAAGTGACAGCCCTGCAAGGCTCCATCCACCCAGACGGGGTGCTTTTTCTAATTGGCCCACCCCAGAGGTCAGGGAGCCTTCTTCTAGTTCATCAACCCAAAGGGGGCATCTTTTTCCAATTCACACAAAAACACCCATCTGGACAAAAGACGTTTGGGGAATAACCCTCAACTGTTCAAAGTAAGCCCACAGCCTGAGCTCCAGGAGAAAAATATTTCCCCCAATGGTCAAGAGTGACTGCCCAGCCACAGAGCAGTCATTAAGCTCTGAGGACTCAACCTAGAGTCCACAGATGGGCTTCAGAGTCCCTGTTTTAATAAAATATTTGCTATGTTAGATTTTTTTTTTCTAGAAAAGTCCATAGCTTTCAGCAGATTCTCAGGGTGATCTGTGACTCCATAAAAGGTTAAGAACCAAAAGTGCTTTCTCCCCTCCAATCTCTTGCCTTTATGATTCTTTTGCATTCCCCCAGTGTCCTCTCCCCTACACACACCTCCACACTCCGCCCCCCACCCCAACACACACAGTCCCTCCTTCTCCCTCTCCACCCACCCATTTCCTTTTTCTTCCTGCTGTTACACAGACTGTCCCTTGACTCACACATCTATCCGTGACTCAAATGCAATTTTTCCCACAAATAGCATAACTCTGGAGTAACCTAGATATCAGCCAAAGTCACCCTATCCCATGAGACTTAAATAAAATAGCCTAGAGATATCCTCCACCCTCGCACTCACGCAACATCTGCAAAATGGCAGGGCTTACGTTCTTGGAAGCCTCCTTCTGAGCATCCTCCACTAAGGCTGTGGTCTTCTCTCTTCTCGACTCAGACTCAGACTTGGAACTCAGTCCCTATTCCTCACCCAGACCCCTTACCTGTGTGCATATGACCAACTTTCATGGAGTTTGGGGCAATGGAAAGGACTGACACCACAGCTACATTGCTAATGAGTGTTAGATTCTAGTGAGTATTCTTAAGTGTCCAGTGGCTGCCCTGACATCTCAAATGCCTTGCTAGCCATCTCCCCTTCTGCCAGGTGGCTCAGCTCCCTCCAGCCCTGAGGGCCCTCCTCCCTTTTTTCTGCAGGGCATTTTTGTTCTCTGTTACCTTCTTGACTCCTGAACTATCCATTTCCTAAAGATCATTAATGTCTTCTTCCAGAATAAAGGCCCATCTCCCTTGGCACCTCAAAAGGACTGGCGGGGACAACAGAAGTCCAGCCTTCTGTTCCCTTCCTTCCTCATCCAGTCTCTATAAACAGAAGGGTGTAAGACCGAGATTTATTTTTCCACTTATAGGAAAAATGGCATTCCCCTTAGAAGGCATAAGCAGCTAGAGTAAGTTTTCATTGTAAAACCATCTGCAATCCACAGCACATGCATCCACCCTGAGTGGGAGGGGGTATAGGGTGAGGGTTAAGAACACGGGGTCTGGAGTCAACTGCCTAGATTTGATTCCCAGCTCTGCTATTGAAATGGTCTTGGGTGAGTTATTTAAGAAATCTCTAAGCTTCAGTCTGCCCTTCTGTAAAGTAGGGATGATAATAGTGCTTGATGGGCCATCACACAGTTAAATAAGGCAAGGTGAAAAAGACACTTCATGTGGCAGTGCTCAGCAAAGCTTTTATCAGACCATAGCTGATGCCCTCACAGACCACTGCAGTGACCCACCATCCACGAGGCCTGAGGAATACCAGTGTTGAAATAAATTCCCACGATCTACCTCATCATCCTCTTTTTGATGCTCAGCATCCTAGAGACGTAACTTTTTTTGAGTGACTGAGGTATATAGGCAGGCAAGGACTAATGTTGGCCTTATATCTAAAAGCAGTGGGGAGGCTGGTAACGCTTTCCCTCCCCTCTCCAGAGCCCCCATGCCTGACTGCATCCTTAGATAAAGATGGGCAACCAACAAGATGTGCATGTGGGAAAATAAAAGACAAGGAGGGAAGTAACCTTTATTGACCACCTACTATGTATAGGGTCTACTAGGTGCAAGATATACCAAATGCCAGATGCAAGGCATCAATTATCTCATGACAATGACATTTAGGAAGACATGCAGCTTTTTGAATTTTTCAAGTGAGGAAACAAAGACTTAGAGAAATTAATAACTTACCCAAGATCACATGAGTTTCAAGCCAGGATTTAAAACCAGGTCTGCTGGGTCCTAAAATCTTGGTTTATCCCACTTCACTACCCTGTCTTGTGGTGCAAAACAGCTCACTCATGCATTCGTTCATTCATTCTTTTCCTCGTGTTGAGCTGGAGGTCCCAGCAGAGGAACCTAGTGTGTGCGAGAGAATATGTGTGGGACCAGAATCATGGAAGCCTGAAGATGGGTCCTAACCTTTGACCTCTTTCTAAACCCCCTCTCTCCTGTGCCAGTTCATCATTTCAGGATCCCTCTCAGTGTCAGCAGAAAATTATCCAAAATCTTCCTGCCTGGTAAGTCATATCTGGAGACTGGCCCTCCCAGCTGGGGACCCATAGGAGAGAGACACAAGGCAGGGAAGAAGGTTAACATGCAATCCCTTCCTCATCCTTGTGCTTACTTATAACTAGACACAGGCACAGACACACAGGCTCGCCCCTACTCACACCCAGGACCATGTGAACCCAGCCAGAGTCACAAGGAGGAAAGAGTCCAGAGGATTTGGAGGAGGGAAGGGCAACACAGCCACCTTACTTAAAGCTTCAGAGTGTGGAGACACAGAGACAGGGAATAGCTTCCCTAACTGGGCCTTAGAGGAGGGGGTACAAAGCTCCCAGGGGCTCAGGGCACCCCTCCAGCAGAGCAGAGCACAGAGTAGGCCTCCAGCCATCTCTGCAGGGAAATCAGGGGAACCCAGGCACCTGCCTGCTTCCTTCCCTAAGGAATCCAGCCAAGTGAGCTCAGAAAATCAACACGGACAAGGCTTTGTGGTCCCCTAGCAATGGATCAAGAAAGTACCTCTGGGAGCCGGCCCGGTGGGGTAGTGGTTGAATTCACGTGCTCAGCTTTGGAGGCCCAGGGTTTGTGGGTTCACATCCCAGGTCCGGACCTACATATTGCTCATCAAGCCATGCTGTGGCAGCATCCCACATACGAAATAGAGGAAGATTGGCACAGATGTTAGCTTGGGGACAATCTTCCTCACCAAAAAAAAGGAAAAAAATAGAAAGTACCTTTGTTTCTCTCATGAGCAGGTGTTCTAGGGTAACAAGCCTCAAAGCGGCCAGGTCCCTAGGACCAGATGAAATCCATCTGAAAATCTCCAAAATGAAGCTCAAAATTCTGGGCATTATCTTTACACACATGGCCCAGAATCATGGAGCGTCAGAGCCTGTCACCTCCCAGGACACTGGGGGTGAGCCTCCTGCCTATCTTCTATGGGATAAATGGGTTGAGTGCTTCCCAAAGATTATTCTTGGGGACACTTGTCCCACAAGATGCTCTGTGACGATGGTTAGGTAGAGTTGGAAAATCTCTATTTTGTATTCCACTCTGGAAGATCCATAATCCTTGTTAAAGGCTCTGAGAAGTCCTGCAGCAAAGACCTTTTTAACTTTGTTCAACCCAGCTTTTTTCAAAATTAATTTACCCAAAAATTTTTTTGCACAGAACACCTCTTTACTTGCTGCAGAACTAGGTTTCTGGGAAGCCACATTAAGAAACACTCGTTGAGGCCGGCCCCGTGGTGTAGTGGTTAAGTTTGGTGCACTCCACTTTGGCGGCCTAAGTTCATGGGTTCAGATCCTGGGCACGGATCTACACCTCTTGTCAGGAATGCTGTGGCGGCAACCCACATACAAAACAGAGGAATATTGGCACAGGTGTTAGCTCAGGGCTAATCTTCCTCAGCAAAAAAAAAAAAGAAAGAAAGAAACATTTGTTGAGTCTCTGCTCATCTCAGCTATGATCATTTTCTCTCCCACCCTGACCCTCTGTGTATTCTTCAGCTGAATGGCAGCTTGAGCCTGAACATCGTCAGTGCAATCTGTTCTGTGATTGGAATCATACTCTTCATCACAGATTTGAGTCTCATCCCCACCTATGCCTACACTGACCATTTTCCTTACCCAGACACCTGGGGTGTGGTGAGTATGCCCCTCAACCCACGCTCCTCTGGGTTCCGACTTAGCTATATTTAGGAAATTGTTGGACAGGGCCCAACAACCAAGCTTCTTCACTGAGCACTGTAGGAAAAGGAGGTGCTGTCAGACTCAGAACAGAGTCTAAAGTCCCTGACCTGTAGCTTTGTTTCTGGGTTACTTTAAGCACGTGACTTTTTTTAGTCTTAGTTTCTGTCTTTGGAAAACCACACCTATCCATGATGTTGCTAGGAGAATTAAAGGCAATTACACATATGACGCATATGTACCCACCAACCTGTGCCCCTCCTCCATTCTTGCCTTTCTGCCCATTACTATGGAGAGGAGGTCAGCAAACATTTTCTGTAAAGGGTCAGATGGTAAATATCTAAGACTTTCAGGCCATCCAGGCTCAGTGGCAACTACTCAACCCTATCCTATAGCACAAAAGCAGCCATGGAAAATACACAAACGAATGAGCAGGGCTGTGTTCTGATAAAACTTTATTGAGAAAAGTAGGCAGCAGGCACAATTTTACCCATGGACCGTAATTCATCAAACTGTGCTATAGACTGATGCTGTCCAGTGGAAATAGCACGTGAGTTGCATAGTGTGATTTTAAATTTTCTAGTTGCCACCTTTAAAAAGAAGAAAAAAAATTTGCGACAACATGGATGGTCCTTTAGGGTATGATGCTGAGTGAAATAAGTCAGAGGGAGAAAGTCAAATACCGTATGATCTCACTCATAAGTAGAAAATAAAAACAACGACAAACAAACACATAGCAATGGGAATGGATTGGTGGTTACCATAGGGGAAGGGAGTAGGGGGGAGGGCAAAAGGGGAGATTAGGCTCACATGTGTGGTGATGGATTATAATTAGTCCTTGGGTGATGAATGATGTAATCTACAGAGAATTTGAAAAATATTATGATGTACATCCGAAAGATTTATATTGTTATAATCCAATGTGACTGCAATCAAAAAAAAAATTAATTTTAAAAAAAAGAAGAAAAAAAGAAATGGGTGAACTTAATCTTAATAACATTTTATTGAACCCAATATATCTGAAGTGTTGTCATTTCCACATGTAATCCGTGTAAAAAAATTATTAATTCGGTATTTTGCGTTTCGGGCCCCAAGTCTTTGAAATCCAGTGTGTATTTCGCACTTACAGCGCATCTCAGTTTGGGACTAGCCACATCTCAAGTGCTCAACAGCCAGACGGGACTCACGGGTACCGGGAGGAACAGGGCAGCCACAGATGAGTCCCATGTAAACGCAGTCTCTCCATCTGCACACAGAGGGCGTCCGCTCCCGGTCACTCAACGTTATCACTCCACCTTCTCTCCCCTCTCCCTCGTCCCGCCTCTCTTCTACATCATCGACTGTCCCCCTTTACTAGAGCTTTTCCATCTGCATACAAACATGCTTTTGTTTCTTCCATCTTGAGAAACAATCCAACCAACCTTCTACTTTCCTACTTTCCTGCCAGCTACCACTCTATTTCTCTAGTCCTCCTTTCAGAGAAATCCTTAAAAAAATTGTCTACACTCATTGTCTCCCATTCTCTCCTCTCCTATTCTCTCTTGAACTCACTCTAATCAGACTTTCAGCCTCATTTCTCCAAACACCAAGTCTGCTCAAGGTCCCCACTCGTTTCTCCTGTTTGGTGGACTTCGTGTGGCTTCCAGGCTCCACCCTGGGGCTGGTTCTCCTCCACCCTTGCTGGTCGCTCTCTTCTCTGTCTCCTTTGCTGGTTCTTCTCTCTTCCCCAGTCTCTTAGGCCCAGTCCCAGGTCCTCTTCTGTTTTCTCTGTATGCTCACTGCCTTGGCGTTCTCACAGAGAAACAACTTCTCTAGGACAATGACTCCAAAGGCAGAGCTCCAGCCAAAACCTCGCTCCCAAACTCCAGTCTCTTGTATCCAACTGTCCACTCAACATCTTGAAATTAACACATCCAGATCTGATCTCCAGATTTTCCTTCCCAAACTTTGTTTCCTTGTTTCAGCTAATGGCAACTCCGTCCTTCCAGTTGCTCGGGACAAAACCTTGGCGTAATCATTGACCCCCTTCTTTCTGTCACACCTCCCAGCCAATTCTTCAGGGAATCCTGGTGGTTCTACCTTTAAAATACATCCAGAATCCAGCCATTTTTCACCAGTCCCTCCATTATCACGCTGGCCCGAGCCACCACCACCTCTCAGCTCAGCCACTGCAGCAGCCACCAAAATGCTCCTCCTGCTCCCACCCTAGTCTCCTTGCAGCTGTTGTTAGCACAGCAGCCAGAGTGACCCTTTTTGAAATGTAAGGTCACATCACTTATCTGCTCAAAACCTTCCGCTTCTCCTGTTTTACTCAAAAAAAAAAAAAGCCAACATCCTTACAGTGGCCTAAAGATGCTGGTCCTCTGGTGCCCTCTGCTCCCAGGCTCTATACCGACTTCTGGCTCTCCACACTTGAGCCACACCAAGCTCCTTGATGTTTCCTCGAAAACCCTAGGCATGTTTCCATCTTCAGACCTGGAATGTTCCCTCAGCTACCCGCAGAGCTCCCTCCCTCCCTCGCCACCTTCAGGCCATGGCTCAGGATTCACCTTCTCAATGAGGCCTGCCCAAATGACCCAACACCGTACCTAAAGTCTCAAGCATCGACATGCACTATCCCAGAATCCCAACTCCCCTTCCCCTAATCCACTTTTCCCATAGCTTTAAACATCTAACAAACTCTACAATTGACTTGTCTGTTTCGTTTCATGCTTACTGTCTGTCTCCTCCCACTAGAATATAAGCTTCCTAAGGGCGGAGATGTTTTTCTGTTTCATTCACTGCCATATCTCAAATTCCTAGAACTGTGCCTGGCACATATCTGACACTTCATAGACATTTGTCAAATGAATATATGAATGCACCAGGTATGGCTTGTACTGCATACATGGTAGCTGTTAACTGTTACCTATATTTGATCAGACTGTCCTTCCCAGGACTTTTCTCTCCAAGATTCCTAAGAAAAGCCTCTCCCCAGAGAACCTATGGACCAACTTCATGTCATTTATCAAAAGTACCTTGAGTTCCTCCCCTCCTGGAAACATTTTATGGCTTCCAGTTGCTTTAGGATTAAAGTCCACATTCCTCAGCCAGGTGTTCATTGCTCCCCAGAGATTTGGTTCCAACTCCCTGTGCCCTACAGCTCACTTCCCTTCTAACCCTTTACTCACCCTGACCTCCAGCTACTCCCCTCCAGTGAGAGAAGCAAGCACTGAAGAACACTCCGGTCTTTTCCTACTGGGAAAGCACGGACCAAGGAGGCATGAATTGCCCAGTGTAAGAAATGAGGGAGCTCCTCCTGGTTGAGGAGCTAAGGAGGGAGAAGTGGGGGAGAGATTTAGGAAAGATTAATTTCAGCAGGCCAGCCAGTGCCCTGAAGTATAAAGATCAGTAACTTTTGAGTCGGAAAACTTGGCTTCTAATCTCAGTTATGGCAATGTCTGATCTTAGAGAGACAATTTTCCCCATCCTGGCTGCCCCCGACCTGACCAAGGAGGACTGGGCTTCATCAGAACTTTGCAAATGATGACCCAAGAGATGGGGCACTCCAGGAGCTCAACGAGCATGAATCATTGCCCATCGAATTATAAATACCAAAGCTCTTGGGGGAACCCTTTTTCTTGGAAGGTCTTATTGATGAAAGAATTTTATTGTTAAAAATATATTTGGAAAGGACCAGTAGAATGAGTAAAGGCCCTTCTCCCCTAAGCTTCTGAGATTCATTGACTAAGAAGACATCCTCATCCTGCCTTTCCCTTTGCCTTGGACACCCTCTCCCTCCTCTATCCTCTCTAAGTCTTCCAGTAAAAATTAACCTCCCTCCTCGGTGCCCCTAAGGCACTCTGTGGGGCTCTTTTATAGCTCTCATATGCTAGAAGTGAATATAATGATCTACATCTGTATCTGTCTCCCTCGCTAGATTGTGCCTCTCACGATGCTCTTCTTGGCCACTTGTACCAAACAGATGTTTAATAAATGCTTGCTAAAGCGGGAGGGAGGAGAAGGAAATGTACTAAGGAGAGGTCTCTCCAAAAAGGAGAATTCTTTGAGCAGTGGACTGTCTCCAATGCCATTTTAAAAATTATAATTCACAAACATTTATTTGGTACCTATTCTGTTCTGAGTGCTTTTACACTCATATTTATTATCTCAGGTAATTGGAATCCACATGGCTATTTGGGTCATTCATCCCTTGTCCTTTAAGATTAAAATGGGTTCTACTCAAGCTCTCTCCCCAGATGCAGTGTGAGGCCCCATTCTCCTGGGCATTTTTGCAGAATAGCAAGGTGACAGCGTAGATTTCTCCTGGTCCTTAGGTGGCATCTACTACTGCTGAACTAGTTCAATGTCAGAGTCCTATCACTAACTCTTTTTCCCAAGCTAAAGACAGCCCCAATTACTTCCCTCCACAAAACGCCACTGTCATAAGCCAAGAAGGTTGTCTCAGTGGCCGACTTTCTCTAAAGATTCAGAGAGATGGAGGGTTATATTAGAGCCTAGGAAACTACTGATGACTGAAGATTTGACGTCCCTATCACGTAAACTCTTAATTGCTCTCAGGACGCCTGTTTCTGCAGGGTCCACCTTCCCATCATGTTGTTCAGTCACATCTTTCTCCTCTAACCATCTCACTTTTCCCTCTGTGGCTTGTCCGTGCTCCCAACTTTCTATTTGCTTCCTACACAGAACAGTTTTACTGTTTCAGTGTCGACTCCAGAGCACACCCTCAGGCCTCATCCCCTTACCTGAAGCAAGGTATTGTGATGTTTTCCTAAACAGTGACTCCTTTTTCTCTTGGAGGAGCACTGGTAGTAAATGCTAAAATAACAATTCTTTTACAAACACACTTGACCCTCACAAAAACCCAGTGAGATAATTTCCTGATGAGGCTGAGATGAGGTTGGGGGAGTTCCTCAAAGCCATGGTGATGATCCATTGCAGTGCCAGACTTCAAGCCAGACCTGGAACTCCCTGGCCAGCACTCATGTCCTCCCCACCCGTTCTGGTTCCAGACCCCTGGATCAGCTATTTCTGCTGTGCTGCTCATCTTCTGCATTCTGGAATTCTGCGTTGCAAGCACCTCCTCCCACTTTGGCTGCCAACTGGTCTGCTGTCAACACAACAACGTGAGTCCTGGGGGCTCCTCAGCAGGTGGAAAATGCCCCAAAGGGGGTGGAGACTAGAGGGGTTTTCATGCTTCCCTTTCCTGCCCAGGAGTAGGAGGAGTCCCGCAGTGTCTAGAGGCCTCCACGCATGCCTGGTCCTCCTTACACCCTTATTCATGGACCTACTGTGTGCCTGTGTTTTCTAGGTGGGCGTTGTCTACCCAACTGTTTGTGTGTCAAACCCAGTGGTCATCCCAGAACCAGCGAACCCCCCATCAGCTTATTCCAACGAGGTCCAGGTCTCCAAATAAGCAAAGCCAAAGGTTCTAGAAGCATCTTTCACTGGAACCAAATGAAGATGTCCCCTTTCTGGGCTACTGAATCCCAAGTTCTTCTTTCCCTTACATTCTAAGGGATATGTCTTTCCAACTGCATGCATCTGGACTTCATTCAGTTCAGCATGGTAAATCGTGCTGTTCCTCTATTAAAAAGGAGACAGGAATTTAAAGTGGATTTTAGCAAAGAGGTCTTCCCTAGGGGGAACATGGGGTCTTTGTGTGTACATATTCCTGTGCTTACCTGTGTGAGCTTGTGGGCTAGAGGAACAAAAGTCTATACAACCCAAGCTTCATCCTTCTAATCATTCATTCGTTTAATAAATATGTACTAAGCATTTGATATGTTCAAGACTCTACTCATGGCAGGAGGAGGGTGAACACAACAAAGTCCTTGACCTCGAGGAACTTCTGGCCTCACAAGAAAGGACAACATGCAAGTAATTTTCTCTAACACAGGGCAGATGTGGGGATGTGCAGAGAGAGAACAGAGATGGATATTATTTATTCTGGCAGGGATGTGACAAGGAACAGCGGAAGCAGGGAACAAGCCTGGTTAAGGAAGCAACATTTGAGTGGGGCATTAAAGGAGAACAAGGGGTTTTTTTAGGGCAATTAGGAACAACACTGTTGGGAAGACCATTGGGGAGGGTGAGTCATCCACTAAAATGATCAATCCTTTTGTCCTGTTACCACTGATGCAATAGTACTCGTGAATATACACTATTCTCACCAAAGTCACCAATGCGCTCCAAGTTGCCAAGTTCAATGGTTCTGCTTCCATCCTTATCTTTCTTGACCTCTGCAGGATTTGACCCCACAAACCACTCTCTCCTTAAAACACTATCGTGGTTCTGTTCCAGCTTCTCCACATGCTCTCCTAATTTTCCTACATAAGCCCATCTCTCTCCTCTTGCCCCTAAAGTGTTGCTCTCCAATATGGCACTGCCCTTGGCCCTCTTTGCAGTCTCTGTGCTCAAGCTCCTCTCTTGGGAGTTTGAGATTCAAATCTCAAGTGAGATTGTGAGATTCAAATGTACAGTCAGTGCAAAAAACCACTGCAAAGTGATTATACCTCTTTTCATCAGGCCCTGGGTCCCAGGACTCATCACCCTTGAATTTGAGATTTCTCGTAAAATCCTGGTTGGTATGCCTGCCCTCATCTTCTCCACTTGGCAAGTTCAAGTTCCACTTCCACAGGGAAGCTGTCTTAGGTTCCCAGCCAGAAGCATCCAAGTGAAAAGCAGTCTTGTGGAGGGAGAAGGGAGGGTGAAAAATGTGACCTGGCAGTGATGACATTCAGAGTTTAACTTTGAGGATTTCTTTTTCATCTTGACTGAAAAAAGTTCTGATTTTTGTATGGTGGCTAAAAAATAATAGAACTGTGACTTTATGTTTCATAGTAGTTTATTCACACTTGCAATATTTACAGCTCCTCCATAAAAACATTGGGACAATACATTGGGAAAGTATGTTCAGTCTTTAGAAGGGGCATTATGATGTGAGGGGTTATGTCACATCAAGGAAAGACACATGCTTCCCAGGACCCCCCACCCCAATGCCATGCTATGACCCACACCACCCTGACTTTTCCTTCCCAGAAATCTTACCGCCCACAGTTTGTACCATTTGTATAGATTTGGTCTCCCTGAGTGTAGACACAATGTCTTCCTTAGCTCCTAGCCCTCCTGCCTGGCTCAGGATAAGCCTTGGTAGATAGCAGCTGTTCACTGAATATTTCCTAGAATGAAAAGTATCCTCTTATTTCCAGGAAAGAATCCCTTCCATATCCATTCATTCAGTCATTCAGCAACATAAAGTACCTACTGTATGCCAGGCTCTGGGTACACAGTGGCAAATGAAGCAGATACAGTCCCTGCCCTTCTGGCAATTACATACCAGAGTGTGAAACAGGCAAGTCATGTGATGAGTTAAGCAACGAAAAGTGATGGGGAAAACACATAGGATGCTCATATAGACATTACTAGGGAAGGGGAAGAGGGGCAGAGTTTTTGAAAGGAAGTCTTCTCTAAAGAGGAGATGCGAAGGAAAAGAAGTACCTAGCCACACAGAAAGTACAGTAAAAACTACTCCAGGAAGAGAGAACAACCTGTGCAAAGTTGCTCAATCAGGAAAGAGCTTCAAGTGTTCAGGGAACTGAAGAGAAAAGCCCTGCAGATGGAACATAGTGGAGGAGACAGAGAATGTCTCACGAAGGGACTGGAAACTCAGGCAGCAGCCACATAACAGATGCAGATTTTATTCTAGAGCTAAAAGCCATTGGGTGGCTTTAGCAGGAGAGTGAGGTAATCTGGTTTATGGTTGTGAAAGATCACTCTGCCTGCTTTGTAGGGAAAAGATTGGAGGAGAGTGAAGGCAAGAAGCGGGGAACCCAGGAGGAGATTTAGTGATAGTCCAGGACAGGGGCTGACAAACTAAGGTCTGTGGACCAAATCTGGCCCACTACCTGTTTTTGTAAGTAAAGTTTTATTAGAACACAGCCATGCCCACTTGTTCACAAATGGTCCCTGGCTGCTTTGGTGCTATAACAGCAGAGTTCAGTGGCATGACAGAGACTATAAGGGCTGCCAAGCCTAAAAAATTTACTATCTGGCCCTTTACAGAAAAGTGTATCAACCCTGGAGATCGATGGTGATGATGATGATAAAATCATTGTCCTTTGTCTACCAGAATCTTGATGGTGCATGATCCTCACTGTGGGAAAGAATTGACTGTGATCCGCCCACCCTCTCTTGCCCTTGGTAATCAGAGACTCCCCATGTGAAACTAGTTAAAATGGGAGCTGTAAGCACACAACCATGGTTAGGGGAAGCGGAACGGGATATAGGTGCCCAATAACTACTTGTTGAATGCCTGGACTAGGTAGTGACAATGGAGACAGAGAGGCAGGTTTGGGACATGATTCAGAGGTGAGACTCTAGGGCTCATGGACGGTGTGGGGGAGCAGAGGAAGAGGGGGAAATTGAGGGTAATGCCAAGGTTTCTGGCTCAAGTAACTGAGTGAACAGCCATTTCCTTAGACGGAGAAGGCTGGAGTAGGAAACGGTTTCAGTAGAAAAACCAAGATTCCAGTAATATTGCCCTCAAGAACTTATAGGAGCATAGCATGTCAGAGGTGGCCAAGAAATTAAAGGTAGCTTTCATTTGATGCTTCAATATCCTCTGTAATTGCCCCATCTTTACAATATCAGCATCACCTGGGATCTTGTTAAACATGCAAATTCTTTGGCCCCACCCCAGACCTACTAATTAGAAACTCAGAGGGTCGGGTTCAGCAATCTGTGCTTTACCAAGTATCCTGGGTGATTCTGATGCTCATGCAAGTTTGAGAACCTCTGCTCAACCGTATCTTCTCAAATGATTGTTCCTTCTAGTTTTGAGCACCTTATATGGCAGTGTATATTATGGTGGTGTGTCCAAAGACAGCCCACTCCATCCTTAGACAACTCTACTGAGAAGCTCTTCCAAAGAATGAACTACATCTAAGTGGAAATCCACATGAGATGCTCCCCAGGTTATCACCTAGGAGATAAAAAGATGACCCTTCCCCTTTAGACTTGAGCAATCAACTTACCGGCTAAGACTCAGTCCCAGCCCATCCACTTCCTACCAAAGCTTTTCAGAGGCCCAAGACCCTCACCCTCCCTTTGATCATCTGTTCTCTCCAATTCCCATCCAGGTGAGGCTACTGTCAAATACACTTTGTATGCCTCATAAAGTTAAATCAGCAACCAGGAGTCGATAGAAAGAGGCTGTACACATGTCGAGGCCAATGAAGGCAGGACCAGCAAGATTAGACTTTGCCCAGGTAAAAGACCAATAAAACAACATACAGGACTACTGCCCGAGCCAGTCCAAAGCCTGCCAGAAGTCATCCTGCTGTCAAAGAATAGCCCCCACCTTCCACTATTGAGCACCACACAAGGATGCAGGTACTCAATAAGTATCGTTGAATGGACTCAATCTTCTAAAAAAAGAATTAACATTTATTGAGTCCATAATATCTACTAAGTTATTCTGCCCAATGCCATTTCATCTGCATTATCTCATTTCCTATTCAAACAATACAGAGTGGCATTATCTATGTTTTAAGAACAAGAAATATGAAAATCTGGGGCTCAGAAAGGGTAGATAATTTGCCCAAGTCCACACCACTAGTAATTGGTGGAGCTAGATTCGAATCCAGGTCCTCTGCCTCCAAAGCCCATGCTCACTGGCCACCTCATCCTCTCATGTCCGCAGTGCTGGTCCCAGGACAGAAAGAAAGCATGGGATGATGGTAATAATGATAAAGTCACTGTCCTTTGTGTTCAGTACTAGGATCCTGATGTTCCAATCTACTCACTCATGGTGGGAATGAATTGGCTGGGATCCACCCACCCTCTCTTGCCCTTGATAATCAGAGGCTCCCCTGGCGATGGGAGCTACAAGTGTATGACCATGGTTAGGGGAAGGGCTCTATTCACACAAATAGGGCTTGACAGGCAATAAAAAGGGTAGAATAAATAAACATGAACCATGGTGCACCCACCCATCTCTATTGGGACTGGGTTATAGGCTTCAATGAATATTATTCAACAAAACACAAACACAAACCAGCCAGGAAATAAACCAGATGGTCAATGAACAGTCAGGCAATAAGGAGTGTTTCCTCCAGCAGTCATCAGCCCCACACAGCGAAGGGCAAACACCAATAGGGCAGAGGAAGGTGAGGCAAAGAAATATGCCTGCAATGGTGAACTCTGTGACCTCCTTTTTCACTGAATATCCCTCTGCCTCAATGATCCCGTCTTCCACCTCATCTGCATCACTCTGCCATGGTTACACATTAACCTGGTCATTTTCACAACAGCACCTCCTCCATAAGCTCAGTTTCAATGTTCCTCTCTCCAACCCCCACTTCCTATCTTTCCAGCTCACCAACTCAAGTCCTATAGTCCTCAATTCCAACAGGACCTACAACCCATCAATCTCCCACGTTTTCAGTGTCTCCTACTCCCTCTGGCCATCACTCAGCTTCATGGTTCACTGTTACAATCACTCTCAACATTTTTGTCACCTTCTCACCTCAGTGTACGAATCCCAAACTTTGCTTAACTCAACCAACTGCCTATCTAGTGCCTGACACAACTGTCTAGACGTTCTGCTTCCTTTCCCTAATCTATGCTCTCTCCAAACCTCCAGACAACTATTTCATATCTTATCTTCTCTCTGCAAACCCCAATACCTCCTCCCCAATTCTCACCTAATGAGCTTGCTTCCTGTTTCCCCAAGTGCACTCAGAAGAGAAGTACAAGCCCTGACCAAAGACGAGATCTTTCTGTACCCATAGCCTGCCTTCCCTCCAATTACTACAGAGGAAACATCCAGGCTCCTTCCACCTGGCACCAGATTCCACCCCTCTCATCTACTCACTCTCTCCCACATCATAGTTTTTCACAATCTGTTGAATTATACCCAACAGCATACAAACCTGTTGTCATTTCTCCCCTCTGAAAATGAAACCCTCTTCGGACCCCAGAACCACCTAGAGATGCTGCCCTGTTTCTCTACTTCCCTTTACAGAAAAGATCTCCTCAAAATAATTTCTGCTTCTATCTTGAATTCCAAACCACGCTTGATCTTGGATTTAAATTTCTGTTGTTGATAAGCTACCCAGTCTACGGCATTTATGCTAAGACAGTCATCAGCACAAGGATGAGATTTAAAGCCAGGAGACTGGATAACATCATCAAGGGAGTGAGACTCAAGTCCTGAGTCCTGGGAAATTCCAATGTTTAGAGGTCAGGGAAAATAAAAGGATTCTGAGAAGGAACAGATAGCCATGTAGGGGAAACCCAGAAGATTCTGTGAATATGGGATCCTGCACAAAAATGAAAAAAGGTTTAAAGGGAGGGGCATGACCAAGTGAATTAAGTGCTGTTGATAAATGAAGTAGATTGAGGACTGAGAACTGGCTATTGGACTTATCAATGTAGGGTCATGAGACTTTGACAAGAGTGGTTTTGGTGAACAGATGTAAAAACCTCACTAGAGTGAGCTCAAGAGAGAGGGGAAGAGAGGAATTGAAACATCTCCCAACTACGGCATCACTGATAGTCTGGCTATTTGTCTGTCCCCAGCCATAACTTGTACTATAAATATCCAACAATGGTTATATTCTGTCTTGCCAACTCATTGTCAACTTCTAGAGAACTTTGTATCACAGCATCTAGCGGACCATCTGGCCCACAGCAGACACTCATTAAACATGTGTCAACTGCTTACTCAATGTAATTTATTGGTTTATAAGACCTTAATGGCCCACTTCTGGATCTGCTAATCTCTCAAAGAAAGACTTTGAAAGGAGTTCCCATGGAATCCCGTTCCATCCAAGGCCGTAAATACTCTGAGGAGAAAATGAACTCAACTTGGAAGCCAGAGAATTAATCATTGTTTGGCTCTTAAACGAACCTGCAAAGAGGACTTTGTTGCTTCAAAGAGAAACTGAATTTTCCCCCTTCATCAGGAGTTTTCAGACCACATTTCAGAGGCCCACAGAACCTGAAGAAGGAACATTCAAAGGCCCACCAGGACTACAAGGTAAGACTTCTATGAATTCTTCTGCATGTCTCTCACCGAACCTGGATCACACCAGGAGAGACCTGGAACCCAGACAGCCCTTGGAACTGTCTCTGGGGAGCAGCGATGAGGCAGGGGTCCACACATTGCCTTTTTATAAAAGCATTTGAGATAGACTAGTGTACTCCAACAAGACAGAGCTTACAGCAACCTAACCTTGGAGATATAGAGTTTGGCCAGGTGGGAGATAAGTGAGGAGTCAGGACGGGTTCTCAAATCTAGTTTTTACCTCTGCAGGGACACAGCAATCTTAAGATAGACAGCTGGGAACCCTGCAAGGCATCTTCTGGCTCACCCTCTCCCACCTTCATCAAGTCCAGCCGCAGGCACCTCATGATTGGGTTTATTTAGGACCTCAATCTAGAACTGATAGCAAGGCTTCTGATAGAACCACCTCCCTTTGTTCTTACAGTAGGTGGAACTGAAGGGCTCTCAAGAGTGTCCATCACAGGACTCAGCTGCCGTGCCAATCGCCAGGTCTACAGTTGTGTTGTTTTTCACATGTATGAGAAGGAAGGGTGCTCTGAAAAGAGAAGGCAGAAATATCCCATATTTTTTCTATCATGAAGCAGAGTATAACATTTAGCACAGTATTCATTGTGAAAATTGAGGGCGGACAGACCTGGGTTCAAATCTCACGTCAACGTGTCCTAACTGTGTGACTGCGACCAAGTTACTTAAGCTCTCTTAGCCTTAGTTATGTGAAATGCGAAACAAAAAGGAGTCACTGACATCTAAGGTCTTTAAAATGGCTTTTAATGGGAAGCCATTAAGGAGACGGGTCTCCTGTGTATTGTCATTGGGCCAGAACTTTTATACCAAGTCAAGAGAAAAATATTTTAAGAATCCTGCAGGAAACCTCCAGTTCATCACAGTGAAGGATTTGGCCTCACTCTAGCCAGACTTAGCAATCAATTATGGTTAGCCAAGAAAAGTTTCTGCTGCCAAGCCCAATTAACATTCTTTGCAATACAAATCTCCCTCTTTTGCCTTTATAAGCTCCCTATCACATACTCCCTAGCGGGACAGTATTTGATTTGCTACCCAAATCTGTCTACCCCAAATTGCAGTTCTTTGATCTCAAATTAAACACCTCTCTGCCTCTCACTTTGGTTCTTTATTTTTAGGTTAACAGTTATTTCGTCTGCAAAATGATCACAGCAATAATCTATCGCTGGAGGAATTGCCTGATATCTACAGGACTTTGAGTCATAAACACCTATGGTTGCTGTAACTGTTATTGAAAACCACCCCCACGGAAAACCTGCTCTTCCTTTGAGAAAGCAAGGAATGAGCTCAAGGTTCAAGGCAGAAGTGGCCCACGCTGCCTGCCACGATCTCAGTTTACACTGCCAAACATCCCATGGTTCATGTCTCCTGGTCGATAGAGCATTCTCTCTGAGAAATGAAAATATAGTGAAATGAAGATAGCAGGCAGAAAAAAAATAAATTTGAGTCTCAGATCCACTACCATGAGTTGCTCTGCATAGCCTCCCATTCCGCAACAGTCCTTGGGTCCAATCCAAAATTCCCAGGAGAGAGAAGCTACCAGCACAGTTGAGGATAGTTGTCCATCCCCAGGCCAACTAGCTGCGGCCAGGGCAGGGGGCAGGTTGTATACTGGCTCAACACAAGCTTGACATAAGAGAAGCCATTTTTGTAGAAAGGGAGCCATGTTGTAACTATGGATAACCTCTAAGTAATTAACCCAGCTGGACATACTCTGGCTTGCGTGTAGGCTAGATAGTAAATAACTAAACTACACTGGCCTACCTCATCAATGACAGCTGAAATGTCTGGTGTGGCATACCCCCAGTGTACAGCACCAGATGGTGTGGAGACCCCCCCACCCCATCTGCAGCAACAGATGGTCAACATTCTGGACCCCATCCTCTATAGCCCATTAGCCCTATATAACTGCTTCAAGATTCTGTATTCTCTTTAAGATGGTTCTTTAGAGAAAAGTCCACCATCTTCTGATTAGCTGGCTTTTCACTTAATAAAAGTCTTTTCTCTACCACTGTCTTGCCTCTTGACGGATTGGCTTTCATCTGGTGGTGAGCATGGCAACAGACAGAGAGGTAGCCTCTGCTCACTCAGAAAACTAAAGCAGGCCAGTCGAAATATCAACCTCAGGGACCTAAACAAAACCACTACCCAGATTGTAAACAAAGGGCCTACAAGGACTAGGTAGCCCCATGAAACCTAGTTTTGCAAACCCAAACTCACAAAAAGAAAACAGCAGATCCCAAGAATACGGACTACAAGGAAGGCAAGAAGCTTATTTTGTATAACATGCTGGTGATTTTTATTTTAATGAATACAGAACTAAAGATAAGAATGGGATACACTGCATTATTCATTTTATCAGAGGAGGAAAATTTTATCTTCTAAAGTGTTTGGTGGCAGTTGTAACATCACGATCAAGCAGAAGATTGGACCCGACCATGTACCCGGCATTATTGACCCAGGTAACATCCACATCATCCAGCCCAGGAGTTCTGTGGCTTCTGGAAGCCATGGACAGGCAGCCTTTGAGGATGACCACTTACTCAACCTCAGCAAGAACGACCAAGGGTGACGCAGAAAGAGTGAACTTACAGAAGCCACTCATGCAGAATCCAGTGGGAGTGAAAGATGCACAGAGTCAACCCACTGTGCTCCAATATCCAGCAGGAATGGCCAGTTTGCAACCCCCACCTGGAGCATCCACTACTCACTGGCAGCTACGGATCTCCAGGCTCTGCTTAGGGACCCTCAGAATCTTCTGAAACTTATCCCTGGGCCAACATACACCTTGAACCAGTCACAATGGAACGTGTCATTTGGATCATTTCCTCCTATTTGATCCAAAGAAATTCATAAATGAGGAGGACAGAACATTACAGGTGAGCATGATTTCTTTTTCTCCCCAGTTTGGGTCACTTCATAAGCCCACCTTGACTGCACTTGGCTGAGGAAGGGAATGGATGTAGAGAGCAAAGGACAAAGGGTAGGTGGCAGTTTCTGGAGGCTGGACCCAGGACCACCCCACAGAGGCCAGCCCCTCTCTTGCCTCCCTCCTTCTCCCCAGTCACATCTGTGGTCTTTGGGGGAGAATATAAAATTGATAAAACCTCCCGTCTAGCTATCAGGGGCAGGCGCATCAAAAGTTTCATTGAAACAACCATTGGCCAGAAGTCAGTCTGTTGAGATTTCAAGGCCAGGTGGATTTTCTGTGTTGCCTCAGGCATACCCCATTCCCTCCCTGGGCCTCCACTGCCTCATCTTTCAGAGAAGGTCTAGCCAGCTGCTCTCTTAAATTTCTTCTAGCTCCAATGTTTTGCGATTTCCTCTTCTTCCCAGGGAGGTCCCTGCCTCTTTCCTGCCTCTTCCATTTTCATTTGGTACTTTGAAAAGCTCAATTCAATTCCATTTATGAGTCAGAAAACAGATTGTCTTGCACCCCACTGGACACCTGGCCAACTCCTAGCATGGGGCCTGGCATGGGTTCAATCTGTATGCATTCAACATGGCAGGACTCTGCGAGGAGCTGGAGATTCAGAGATGGGCGAGACACCTGGAGGCAGCTGGGATAACATAGCACCAAACCGTGGGTGCTTAGTGCTGGTCTCAGAATCTGCACATTTCCATCCTTCCTGCTGTGCCTCATTCTTAAAGGGTCAGCATAGCTAGTTAGGTCCCCTACCTAGAGGGTTGCTGATGTGAGAGATGAAAAGGCCACCATAAAGAAACTGATTGCTTCAGTAGCTATCGCCACAACAGGAAAACATAACAACTATGAACCCTCAGTGGCACATGATGAGAAGCATTTATTTTTGCAGAGCAGGTCTCCCGATCTGATCTTGATGAGGATTATTTTGGGCTGGTTACTTTTGAAAGCTGCAGACAGGAAGGAAACTCTGAAGGGTGGAATTTGCTTGCCCTTCGATGAGAGACATTTGCATTTATGAAGGAAGTCTCCATCTGTGGGGGTGTCTCCCTCTCTGCACCAGGAGGAAGCGGGGATGACCTGATCTCTAGAAATTCTTAATGGGTATGGCAAGGACTTAAGTCTGCATAATAATCTTACTCTTGTTTACTGCACTTGTCTGGTAACCTCACATGACTGATCCCCCCCACCACCAACATCCTCCTTTGTCTTTAACTGAAGATGATATTTAAGGAGATGGCTTCAGCCATTTACTTAATCCGATCTGATTCTTATCTAAAGTTATAGGACCACCCAATAACCAGACCCCACCTGCACTAACACCATTTTAGCGACGTTTTTTTACATATTCTTTCCTTTGTCTTGTAAAGAGATAACTCACATACCTATGCCTTAAATTTAGCTCTAACCCTCAACACATTGCAGCTCTTACTGTCCCCATGCAGCCGCAGCTCTTTACTGCCCATGGTTCTGTCCCCATGCTATTCCACACTATTCTCTGAATAAAAGAGCACTACTGCCAGACCTTGAGAGTCCAAGAAATCTTTCTTTCAACTCCTCAGCTCGCCAAGCCCACATCAATCTGGGTGTGGCAGGACTTGCCAGTGTGTTTGGGTTCTGCTGAGGATGAGGTAGATAATCTTGGCCACCGTCTCCCTCACATGTAGGGGACTTCAGCAGTGACAACTGGGCTGACTCGGCTTTGCTCCCTGTGTCTCAGCCTCCAGCAAACTGGCCCGGACATGCTCCACGGCAGTTGCAGGTTTTCAAGAGAGAACAGCAGCAGGCGATGTCTCCTGGGGCCTCAGGTCAGAACTGGCACACGACCACATCAGCTGTATTTTACTGGCAAAGTAAATCCCAAGGCAGCCCGGATTCAAGGGTTTGGGAAATAGACTCCAGCTCTAGCTGCGAGAGGTGTGGGTACATGGAGGGGTCAAGAACAAGGGCCGTTTTTGCAATCAACCGTCCACACTCTTCCATCCCTGGTTAAGCTAAGAGCTGGCGCAGGCTGTGCCCTTCCCAACCACATCCACGCCATTTTGAGCCCACGGGTCACGTGTCATCTCCTGACTTTGCACGGAAGCCTCAGGGGATATTTTGATGAGAACTTGAATCCAGAAACTGATGCCCAAATTCTCTGTGCATGTGCCCCTCGAATACCACTCCGTGGGCGTACACACTCACACTCACACATGCTGACACACTCAAGTATACTCACACATGTCCACACCCACACACGCATTCTCTCACTGACACACCCTCACACGCACGTTCTCACACAAGCACCTGCACACACTCCCTCCTACACCCACACACCCTGCCCCGCCCCTGGGAAGCTGTGGACTAACCCCCGGCCCCTCTTATCTAACGTCAGACCAGTTCAAGTGGAAGAAATTCGGGCAGCCTCCTGGTGACTCCGAGGCTCCCGTCCTCGGCTGCAGGAGAGTGAAGGCCCGTGTGGACCCCGCTCCCAGCTCTGACACCAACAGGGGGACCCCGGCAGGTGACTTGCTTCTCTGGGCCTCAGTTTCCCATTCTGTAGATTGAAGGACGGGACTAGACCCTCGTAGGGGCCCCTTGTGGCTGGAGGCCAACGATTCCACCAGCAGCCTCTTCGGCCCCATCAGTCAGTCCAGATGGGTGGAGGCCTCGGAGCCGGGAGGAACTTAAGAACCTCCCAGAGGCAGCAGCTCACAGGAGGAGTGGATTTCCAAGCCCCACACAAATAGCAAGTCTTTCACATGAATATGTGTGAACTCAGGAGAGGCAGCTGCAAGAGAGCAGAGGCAGCGGGGAGCGAGCGGCAGCGGGCACAGCAGTGGTGGCAGCCCGGTGAGTACCTGCTGCCCTTCCAGGAGCAGTGGCCCAGGCAGCCTGGTCCCTGGGGTGTAACAGGGAGGCAGGGCAGGGGAACATCAGATCCCAGGCGAGGAGGGAGGAAGAGACCACGGGGCAGAGAAGGTTGCCACCCGTGGGTCTCCCCCCACCTGTCACTAAGAGGGGGCAGGACAACTCCCAGGGCCATCCCCACTACTGGCCTCCCACTGACAGGGACCGGCCAGCTCAGACCCCACCGGCCCCACCGCACAGGTGGTGGGAGTAAGGGAGCGGCGTCTGTCCTCTGTCCTCAGAGCCAGTCACTCAGATGACTCAGATTTCCCGTAGAGACCCCAGGACCCTAACCATCCTCCCAGAAAATGGAGTCTTCCTCTCCACCCACTCCCATCCGACCCCAGGTGGGGCAGAAAGGTGACTGCAGCCCAGAAGCAGGTGCCCCGGCCCTTCCCTTCTCCAAGGGAAACAGAAGGATCTGTCAGGGATTCTGAGCTTGAAAGGGGTTTAGGGGCAAATACTGGCTCACCGCTCATTTATAGGTGGGGAAACGGAGGCCCAGAGAAGAGAAGGGGCTGTCCCCAGCCCAGGTCCTCAGTGGGGGTGGGCACCAGAGCAGAGTGGAGCCCCGCTGAGGGGCCAGGCGGTGGACAAGGTCCAGTCTAGTGGCTTTTGGGACGGGAGAGGCCTGCCCTCCTCCATCATGTGTTTGCATCTGTTGGCGTCCTTTCCAGGTCCACAGGGCAGGTCTGGGCCATCCTGGAAGGGCTGGGATGGGAGGAACCCAGACGGCCTCCTGTCAGCCTGATGCCACAGGGTCAGATCTAGATAGAGGGGCGAATTCCTGCCTGACTGGCAATGTGGGGGAGGGGGGAGCCAGGAAGCAAGGCTGCAGACAGGGGAGGTACACAGAGCATCTTTGGAAGCCTAGAGCACCTCACCTCCCACCAACATCACAGCCACCCCTTTGACGGATGGGGAAACTGAGACCCAGAGAGGTGAAGCAACTTGCCCGAGGTCGTGCAGCTGATTAAGCTTGCAGGGTGATGGGGTGGGTTCTCCCCAGGCTAACCCCGGAGCCTAGGACCTTAACCACTAAGCAAAGCTGCCTCCTCCCAGAGGTGCAGGCCCCCCTCCCAATGTGCTCCTGTGCATTTCATCCAAGACGCCCCCCTTGGAGTCTCTCTCCTCCAGCTGGGAACACCTCGCCACGCTGCTCCACTGTGAGTGAACAAAGCCGCTTCTGGCTCCTCAAGAATAAAGAGAATGCCCAGAGATGCTCAAAAGACGAGTCCCAGCTGATTAGGGCCGGCTCGGCCAAGACAGGGCTCCACCCAGCCAAAGGCAGTGATGTTCCTAAGTCAGTGCAGGACAAGGGGACCTTGGATCAGTTGAGGGAGCCAAGTGGAGTCGGCGTCCTGGGGCTCGCCGAGGCCATCCTGGTGCAGCCCCTGTGCCCCCACGGGGTGGCCCCTACATCAGAGGGGCTGCAGGGAGTTGGGAAACAGCAGAGGGAGACTCAGACGACCCAGGTTTGTCTCCCAGTTCTAGCCCTGATCCTGACCTTGCGACCCTGGGAGAGTCACCTCGCTCATCTTCCAAACGACAGGAAATGAGCCTTCTCTCCTGGATGGAGTGTGCAGAGCCACTGGGCCTCTGGCTGCCCAGGAGGGTCCTGGAGAGAGGTTCCCAGGAAGAGCACAGGTCACCTGTCCTCCAGTTCTAGAGGAGCAAGGTCCGACGACTGGGACCCACTGGGGCCATCTGCCTGCCCCATTTTACAGATGGGGAAACTGAGGCTCATGAAGACTAAATGACTGGCCGAAGGTCATACATCTCACTTAACATCTCTGAGCTCAATTTCCTCACCAGCAAAATATTAACAGCACCTACCTCATAAGGTTGTCAACAACAACAGAAGCTAAAAGGCATTGAATGGCTCCTGCGTGCCAGGCACTCTCCTGGGCACTAGATGGGCATTATCTTTTTTAAAACTCACAGCGAGGGGCCAGCCCGGTGGTGTAGTGGTTAAGTTCGCACGCTCTGCTTTGGTGGCCTGGGGCTCACGGGTTCAGATCTCAGATGTGGACCTACACACCACTCAAGCCATGCTGTGGCAGCATCCCACATAAAATAGAGGAAGATTGGCACAGATGTTAGCTCATGGCCAATCTTCTTCAAGCAAATAAAAGAGGAGGGTTGGCAACAGATGTTAGCTCAGGGCCAATCTTCCTCACCAAAAAAAAAACTCACAACGACTATGTAAGGGTGACCTTGGGGCAGTCCCAGGGCTTTGCTGTTCTCAGGTGAGACAGACAGCCCTGATTTAGTCATTGGAGTGTCCAGTCTTGTCTTATGTAACAGCTTGATTAGGACACCGGGGCCCTTGGCCAGGTAAGAAGGGGATGTGGTGGCCTCTCCTCCTCTGCCTGCTTTCCCTCCTCCTCCGCCTGCTTTCCCTTCTCCTCCCCGGCTGACCTATGCGGTTGCTGCCCTCTCCGGGGGGGAGCAGATAATGGGAAGGAGGAGATGGAGGGGCAGGAAGCCTGCACTTGCCTGCTACTCTTGTAAGCTGGCATCCTCCTCCCTGAGGTGGGCCATGCTTAAGCAGACTTCTCTGCAGAGATGTTTCACTGGGTCTATGGAGACAGTTCCCGTCACTGGGGGGTCTCTCTCCTGTGTGCCTCCCCCAAGAACTCCTCTCTCAGCTCAGGAGTCGGGCAGGTCCAAAATGCAGGGCATGCCTGTCAATTTCCCCAAGTCTCCTCACCGCCAGCCTCTCCATCTCACCTTAAGGTCAATGGTGATGCGTTCCCCTCCCCTCCACACACTTGGGGCTCAGCTCTCCCTAAACGTCCTCTTCCAGAATCCTCTCTCCATCTCCACCCCCCAGCTCTGCAGATGAGCGTGTCAAGTCACGCAGCAGGTTCTCGGCCACCTGCTTTTTGCAAGTCCCTCTGGGCCGCCTGGGACACAGCTCACTCGCATGTCTGGTCGCAGCTGAAACTTCCGTTTTAACATCGCTGACAAAGATGTTCCACTTCAAGGCCCACGGCCTGTCATATTCTACGCCGCTGCAATTTCTGACCCTCAGTTTACTGATCTGCAAGGTGGGCTGAGTAACCCCTACCTCACAGGGCTGTGGTAAGGATCTGCGGTCCTCATACAGATGACAACTCTTCACAAACTGTGAAGGCGGTGCCTGTGAGGGGCCAGGACTACCACGGCTCGTTCAGCTGTTGATAACACGCCTCCTGTTGATGGCTGGGTGTTTCCTGGGTCTCTGTCACAGGTAGCCATGCCCCTGAGGGTATCTCGCCAGCTCCTGGAGGCAGGGGACCATGACTTTCCCTCTCTTCCACTTGTCTGTCCCTGGATACATATGCATTAGTGTCCAGGGCGCACTGGCTGATTGGCTAGTAAAGAAAAAAAGAGTTCTCTCTCAGTGTGACACGTAGCCGAGGGCATGGGCCAGGTGGCCTCTGGAATTCAACAGAGGGGTGGTCCCCAGCCTCAGGGTGCAGCAGTGCTGGTGGTGGCCACAGGGGTGATGGGTAGAGAGAGGAGATGGCAAGTCTCACGAACTATGTGACACTTTCATGCTCCCAATTGCCACTTAACCCACCCGACCAGCAGACAGCCTATTTTTGTAGGTGTTTTCTCTTCTCCTAAGGAGGGCGAGGTCTCGGTTTTAGCACATTTCTCACCATCTGCCCAGGAGAGATGTTGTTAATTCCACACGTGCTCCCTTCTGGGGCTGCTCAGGTCCCATCGCAGAGCCCAGGAAGCGTCCAGCTGACCGGTTGAGTCACTGACCCTTTGGAATCCCAGAGAATGTCCACAAACATGCCAGCAATTGCCATGGGTCTCAGGCACAGTTTTCGCCTGTCCCTAGTGAAATGATGACTCCACAGTCAGAGCAACAAGGTTTTCACCAAGTTAAATTTGTTCCACTTAAAGGTTCTGTCCTTTTATCCTGAAATTATGTCCTTCCTCCCTCTCAGGTATGAAATATTCTTTCTAGATGATGGCAAGAATGTGGATGATTTCTTTAAATGAACTGATTGAGGAAGCAGAGAGTTGGCAGACCCCTTCAGTGCCCATTTGTTTTTAATTGACTCATCTGTGAACTTTGAGCATTTTCGCACTATTGCTTTACCCAGTGGAGGACAAGCATTGGTCCCCTCATTCCGACAAAGGCAGGATTCAGACCCAGGAGTGGATGAATCCCACAAAGTCAGCATCCTTCTACTGGGAGACGGGAGTCCAGGATCTATCCCAGTTTTTCCACTGAGGTGCTGTGCGACCGTGGGAGACACCCTCACCGTCTCTGAACCTGTTTCCTCATCTCTAAGCACGACTAACAGTCCATGCCTGTCTCTCTCTCAGAATGAGATGAGGGCTCCCATGGTCACTATTCACACTCAAAAAGCAAAGAGCCCGGGGGCCAGGTGGGTCCTCCTCAGCCCAGACTCACGTTCTCTCCGCCCTCTCACCCTCTCGTCCCATTTTCTTGGACTCTCAGACCAGGCGATCTTTAGTAGTGACCTCAGCAACTGTCCGTTCTTCCCAAATATGTCTGGCAGGGAGGGAAGAGGTCAATGGGTGGGGAAGGAGACAGGGACTAAAGGAGAAAGAGAAAAGCAGAGGAGCACGGGGTGAGAGAGGCGACAGAGAGGAGCGGCCGCCTCTGAGGAGCCTCGTCTTAGGTCCATGTCTTCCGTGAAGACACCCCTGAGTTCCACATTCGGGGTCAAATCAGGGCCCCCTCCCTCCACCCTCCTCTCCTCTGGCAGTGGCCCTGCTCTACCTCGGGAGCCGCTGTGAAGCAGGACATCCGGTCATCATCCATCCTTGTGCTCCCAGCCCCTTAGCTTGCTGCTTGGGAAAGACTCAAGAATGGTCTGTTGGACTGAACTGCCAACTTCTCTTGCTCCTCCAACTAAACTTTAGGCTCCTGGAGGGCAGGGACTCTGTGTTTAGAGTCACACCTAAAGGATGGCTTTTATCAGGTTTGTGGGTGTTATTTCAACCTAATTCACACGAAACCCCACGAGATTTTACTGGTGTTATCATCTCCATCTTACAGGTAAGGAAACTGAGGCTGGGAGGTGGCCATCTTGCCCCATGTCTCACAGTAACCAGAGGGGCCAGGATTCAGATCCCAGCTTCTAGCTCCACAGCCAGGTGCTGCACCAATTAACACTGATGAGAAGGATGACTGTTTTAATTTCACCGTATAATCTCGCAGATTCACCACTCCGCCGTTTCCTACTAAATTCATCTCCCAACAGCTGGGGGATTTTCAGCAAAGTGTTTCCTCTGGGCCAGCCACACGTGAACTTTGCATAATCTGTGCATATTGGCTGCATTAATGGTGATGGCTTGGGTCGCCAAAGAAAGCCTCCCACAGCAGGAAATTACCCACGGTGGGTAATTTACACAAGCTCGTGAGTGCAGGCTGAGGGACAGGAAATGGGGCGTGAGTTCTGGACACCAGGGGAGAGATACCTGCTGGCTTAGCTCTGCCTCTCGCTGGCTGTGTGTTCTTAAGCAAGTCACTTGCCCTCTCTGGGGAAAGCAGGTTTAAATATGCGCTCCTCTTGCAGGTCCTTTTATGTAACCCAGCATAGAGGTTAAGAACATAGCTTCTAGGGTCCGAGAGAGGAGAAGTCAAGTCTTGACCTTGCCTCTCCTAGAGGCCCTTGACCTTGACATCCCTTCATGTCTCTGAGTAAAGCTTCCCCATAGGCAGTCAGAGATCTTGGTGCTATCTCTGGGGGCTGCAGTGAGCAGGGGTAGGTAGGCCTGTAGTTTATAAACTAAAAAGCTCTATGCAAATATATGCATAGAGCTCTATTTGCATAGAGCTCTATGTAACCATCACCTTATCATTATTATCTCCCAAGCCTCTGTGTCCCAGGTTCTCTAAGCACAATGTCTGCAGCTCCCGCCAGCAATGGCGTGATTGTCGTCATCCCGCCCAGCAACTCCAGCGGCCTCCGCCCACCTCCAGCCATTCTGCCCACCTCCATGTGCCAGCCTCCTGGGGTGGTGCAGTTCGAGGAGCCACCGCTGGGGGCGCAGACGCCAAGGGCCACCCAGCCGCCAGACCTGCGGCCTATGGAAACATTCCTGACCGGAGAGCCCAAAGCTCTAGGGGTAAGAACAGCCCCTGGGACAACGGATCCGAGGCGAAGGTGCTGGGCAAGGAGGGGACACCCCAGCCCTGGATCATCTGTGCATGCTTTGGAGAGGAGGCAGTTGATAAATACTTAGGATTCAGTCATACACCAGTCATGCTTCCCCACTGGAGCTCAGAGAAAAATCCAGTAAACAAATGACTAAGAGAACTCCAAATAGGGTAATGAGGTCGAAAATGACAGATGGGGGAGGGCCAACACCAGCAGGAGTGGAAAGAGAGGTCTCTCTGGGGAGATGACATTTAAGCTAAAACTCAGATGCTGGGCTGAAGCCAGCCAAGGGAAGGCCTGGGGACAAGGGCTCACCAGGTAATAGGAACAGCAAGTGCAAAGGCCTTGGGGTGGGAGTGAGTGTGGCTTGTTCAAAGACAAAATGGAACATGGACATGACTAGAATGCAATGAGCAAAGGAAGGAGGGAGATGAGGTGAAGATGAGGTGGTAGGCCAGGGCCAGCTCCCGTGGGGCTAAAAGTCCATGGAAGTTGGCCTGTAAGATCTCCAATCTCAGATGGCCTGGAGATATTGGTCTCTGGGAGGGAATAAAATATTAGACAATTGATAGATAGATGCACATATTCATCTATAAATACTTATAGAGTGTCTTCAGTTTGTCCCTTGGCCTCAGTTTTCTCCAAGTAGAAGATGAAAACATAGCTTACGCAGTGGTGATGGTGATGATGGTGATGATAAAGGTAATGGTGATGACCATGATAGTGAAAGTAATGATAGTGATGGTGATGATGATAGAGATGATCATGATGGTGATGGTGACAATGGGGATGATGAAGGTGATGGTCATGACCATGATAGTGAAAGTTATGATAGTGATGATGATGATGGTGATGATGATGGTGATAGTGATGATGATGACAGCTCTCATTTATTGAGTTGCCCCTGAGAGGTGCACAAGAAATTTGCGTGCATCATCTCCTTCAATTCCCATCACCACCTTGTGAGACAAGGGATCCCAGTTCCCATTGGACAGATTAGGAAACAAACTTGTCAAGGCTGAGTCACTGGCCCAAGGCCACACAGCTGGTAAGTGGCATCCTGCACCCTAGGACAGCCTGACTGTAAAGTTCTACTTTCAACACCACTGCTCTGTAGCATCCAGGAGTTTTGGTTTGAACATTCTGGAATTTAGGATTCTATACACTGGAGGCTGCACCAAGTCCACGGGTGCATGAAGAGACTAGAGACAGTGAACAAAGATAGAGTTATGAATTGCTGGAATCCTGAAACCTCAGAGCGGACTCTGGGAACCGATGACCTCCAAAAGAATTTGACAAGACCTATACAAATTGTTGAAAACCATAAAAAGTGGAAACTATAAACAGGTGTTAGGGACAAACTGAAGACACTCTATAAGTATTTATAGATGAATATGTGCATCTATCCATCAATTGTCTAATATTTTATTCCCTCCCAGAGACCGCGCTGGTTTGGGTGGTGAGCTGCTCATCACTGGAGGAGTCCATTTAGAAGTCAGGAGCTGGAAAGGGCTCCTGGTTCAGGCAGAGTTTGAATTCTGGGGCTTTCCATGTCTTTTTCCACTCACTTCTAGAATCCAATTGTTACCAAAAACGTTTGGAAGAAACGTGACAGGGTTTACCAGAAGCCCACATATCCTCATCCTTGGGAAAACCATCCCACTTCCAAGAATGAATGAGTGGGGTGCTAGGAAACCACCTCTGGAAAAAAAAAGTCCGGATTTCAGTTGGGTGGGAGGCAGCTGGAGCACACGGCTGGGATGGGTCAATGATAGACGCTCAAATGAGAAAGATGCTCAAGGAGATCTTCCGTGCAGGCTGCAGGGGGATGGGGAAGGAAAAGGTGGGGCATTCAGCGCAGAGAATGTTGTGTCATTGAAATGAGGGCGAAGAAAACCAGAGAGCAACGCAGAGCGATGCTTGAGATCTGTGGTCAGAGCACAGAGCAGGATGCAAACTCGTAGAGACGTGGAAACAGAAGGGTGGGTCCCGCAGGCTGTGGGACACTGGCTTTCCTTCTTAAAACTGTCTTTTTTGGTGGTTGTAACGATGTCTCTCAAAAGAAGGGAATCTGGGGTTATTTCCGAGTCGCTGACCGTTCGCGTCCTCGGCTGCCGGCAGGGGGCGGTGTGGAGGCGGCCCCGCCTGCCTGGCTGAGCCGCTGCCCGCTGCCCACAGACGGTGCAGATCCTCATCGGCCTCATCCACCTGGGCTTCGGCAGTGTGCTGCTCATGGTCCGGCGCGGCCACGTGGGGATGCTCTTCATCGAAGGCGGCGTCCCCTTCTGGGGAGGAGCCTGCGTGAGTGCCGGGGCCACCTGGGAGCCTTGCCCAGGCTCACCTCTCCCCACTGCGGCCAACCCCCGACCACATTCTCCTGGGCACAGCCGTCCCTAGGCGGGGGCTGGGCGGGGGCCTGAACCGAAATCCAGCTCCTACCCGCAAACCCTCAATCGTAAGCCTGAGCCAGACCCCCCTCCAATGTATGAAAAGCTCCCAGCAAAAAGCCTGGCGCAGAGAAGGCTCCCATGAAGGATGGGATGAAGAGGATGGGGGCAGGGGATAAGGACACAAACCACCCGTGTTACCTGGGTCCTAAGCCTCACCCACATCCAGACCCAGGCTTGCAGAATCCCGTCAGCGTCCCTCTGGGTCCCAGCCGACCGTTGAGCTCCGTGTCCTGGGAGTCTGACCAGCTCTGAAGCCCCCAAGCCCATTCCTCTGCCCACACCCCCGCCACCCTGGCTGCCCACCCCTGCTGGAGAGTCAAGGGAGACATTGTCATCAGCTCAGTGAAGAGAGCACTTTAGCGTTTACAACGTCCCTGTCTGCACGTGAGCCTCCCAGCTGGACCGCCCATTACCACAGAGTCCCTTAGGCAAGTCATTCAGTCTCAAGCCTCAGTTTCCTCATCAAAAAGTCGGGTCCATAGTTCTGGCCCTGCCTGCCCCATAGTTTGAGGAAATCAAGAGCTAATGCATGTGGGAGCCAATTGCCAGCCCTTGATTCTGCACCAAATGGTGACTATTACTTGCAACAATTCCCCCTTTAGAGAGAGTCTGAGGCTTGCCTGAGGGGGACCTCCCTCGAGTGAATGGTGGTTCCTGAACCCAGGGCACAGTGACTTCTTCCCCTGTGCCAGGTACCTCCAGCAAGAGCTCAGAATCTCCAAAAGTGGGGCCAAGGGAGGCCAAAGGAGCTGACACACAGCTGGAGAAAGATGGCCGCCCGGCCATGATATGAGGACAGGCCTGGCCCTTCAAATAGTCCGTAGTGACCGAAGTTGGGGGAAAATGTCGGCCAATAGGAAGATCTAAGGGAGAAATTGCAACAGGGAGAAACAAAGGTGTCGCTTTCTTCTCTGAGCTCCCTCCTGCCAGGCTGTGACAGGAAATACATAGACGCCGGTAAAGATTTCAAAAATGGCGGAAGGGGGAAAAAAAAACCCTCCTTTTCAATCATAGAAGACATCAGCATCAGGAGACCCTGGCAGCACGGGGGGGAGCTCCAACATTTAATCCTTCGGCTGGGTCTCCACGTGGCTGATCTCTGGGGACCCCTGAAAGAACATGTGGATTATGCACATTTTTCTAGAGAGAAGGCTCATAGATTTTTGTCAGATGATCCAAGGGGTTCTTAGTTGAAAAATCCCAAAATCCCAGGAAGGAAGCATAAGAAGGAAAAAGGAATGTTGTCCCAGCCAGGCCTCCTCTGTGTGACCCGGGGCAGGTCACTGCCTCTCTCTGGGGCTCAGCTTCTTTGTCTGTAGAACGTAGTGTCTGTCTCCAGCCCTGAGGGCAGGACTCCAAATCCAATGTCCATCTTGACATCGCCTCTTGATGTCAAAGAGACAACTCTTCATATATCAAAATTAGACTCCTGATTCCAACCCTGTTTCTGCACCCCCCACCAATCTCCTCATCTCAGCAAATGGCACCTCCCTCCATCCATCCAGTTGCTAAGACCTCCCGAGTCAGCCTAGACTCTTCTCTTGCCCACTCCACATCCACGCCACCAGCAGGTCCCATCAGCTGCCCTCCCAAGCAGAGCCTGGAATTGGTCACATCTCCCCACCTACACTGCCACCTGGTCCACACCACCTGGACAGCTGTAGCAGCTCCTTCCCCGTCCTCTCTGTGTCCATGTAACCCCAGGACTGCCCCTGCAAACTCCCACTGGCCTCTCCATGAGGTCTGTCCCCATGGTGTCTCCAGCAGGGCAGCTGAGTGCAAAGATGGAAGCTGCCAGGGCTTCTAAACATCAGGGCCAGAACTGGTGCCACTCCCCCTGCATTCTCTCAGCTAAGCCGGTCACGGGGCCAGCCCAGGTTCATTACACGAGGCAAGTGCCAAGTGCATGGGTGCAATGATGCGGGGTTCATTGGGAGCCATCTTTGGCGGCCAGCCTCTGAGCCAGCACTCTCACGCCCTCCAGCCCCAAATAATCACATGCCCTGCATCCTCTCCTTTGCATCTCAGCTGGGAGAGGCCTTCCCTGATGGCTCAACCTCAAGTAGCCCCAGTGATTGCTTATCACATCATTACAGCCCTTGTCTCTACCACCCGTACTTCTTAATGTTTATTTGCTAAGTGTCAGTCCTCCCCAGTTAGGATGGAAGCCCCATGAGAGCAAGATCTTGTCTGTCTTACTCAGCTTTCTTATGTTCTTGGCACATACCTGCTGCCCAGTGAATGTTTCATGAGTGAATGTTTGAAGGAACAAAGCCTTCCCTATGAGGCTCTGACAATAAGATGTCAATGGACACGTTCATCTTCAAGCTGCGGCCCTAGTTCCCTGGACAGCAGCCCCTGGTAACCAGGGGACACCCTGACAGAGAGATCCCAAGGTGCCTGGCCAGGAGGCATCGAAGGTAGCAGCCAAGAGGTTACTGTCGTCTCCCTGATACCCATGGCCCCTACGCAGCCCAGGCGTGGTGTGCCCTGCCCAGTGTCCCAGCCAAAGCCTCACTGGGGTCCCCTCTTCCCCACGTAGTTCATCATCTCTGGGTCCCTCTCAGTGGCAGCCGAGAAGAACCACACCAGCTGCCTGGTAAGTCTGAACAGGGGCCAGGGGAGGGGGCGGGGCCGCAGCTGCATTCCACTCACCTCTGCCTCCAAATACGCTCACTCCTTCGGCTCCTTCAACAAGCATTGCCTGGGGGCCTGCTGAGTGCCAGGAGCAGGACGACACCAGGCAGCCCTGCCCTACATACGGAGGAACCGAGATACACTTTCGAAATACACTCCAGGGCAGAAAGTGAGGGTCCACCGATGAAGTGCTGATGGTCGTCCAGAGAAAGGGCAGATGCAAGAGGCCCTCCTGGAAGAGGAGACGGCTCAGCGGGGCCCTGGTGGGCAGGCAGGATCCAGAAATACAGGAGAGGCATGGGAATGCAAGGAGGGCTCATGGGCAGGGTCGCTATGGAAACCATGTGTGGTTTCTGTTGGCCAGAGCAAGGGTCTGGGGAGGGAAGAAACTCAGATGGACAGATGCGCTAGGTGCAGACTGTGGAAGGCTCCCACGCCTTCTGCAGGTGCCGGGGAGACGAGGCAGGCTCTGAACAGGAGCGTTGAGGGTCACCCAGGGCCAAGACCTTCCTTCATGGAGTTTATATTCTGGTGTCTGGTAAGACAGCCAAAAACCAAACCAACAAATAAGCTAATGACAGAGAATGAAAAATCTAAAAGGGATGGTGGGATAATGCGAGTGATTCTGCTCAGCTCGGACAGTCAGGGCTCCGTGAGCAGCTGTCATGGAGCTCACTGTTCCAAGAGCGACCGCCACAGAGGAGCCCGGGGACCAGCATCCCAGGGCGGAAGGTGCCCTGGGGAAGAGCGCATGCATCACAGGACACAGAAGGGGCCAGGACACTGGGTTACAGCAGGCAAAAAGCCAGGTGGAAGGAGATGAGCTGGGAGGGAGATGCGGGGGTGACTCTGGCCTGGCAGCTGAGCTCAGAACTGATTGTAAGGGCAACAGGAGGCCACAGAGGGTTTAAGCAGGGGCATCGTTGCCCCATGTACATTCTGGAGAGCTATCCAGGTGCTGGGAGGAGAATGGATTATAGGGGGGCAGGACTGGCCGCGGGGGACCCTCAGGACCAAAGCCAGTGTCCCCTCAGGCTGTACAGTCAGGAGGGCAGGGGCCTGACATTCTCTCCCCCGTGCTCACAGTGCCTCCAACAGTGCCTGGTGGGCAGCAGGGGCTCCAGAGAAGTTTGTTGGGTTAATTAATCAATCAATTGATTTCCTGAGAGGCTGCTCTGGTCTCAATGACCTCCTCGTTGTCATCAAAAATAAAAAAAGAGGAGTCAGGGGTCTTTGAACCTGAGTAGGTCCTGCAGTGGTGCCCCCTTCAAGGCCAGGGCAGTTTAACCAGAAGGCATCAGCTACTGGGTCAAAAGAGCATCAGGTTGTGGCTGCATGGGCAGGGTGACCCCTGGGTGGTCACCTGGACCACCCAGGGATCCACCTGCCCTGAAGCCTTGAGCTTCCCGGTGAGGGTTTGGCCCACCCCGACCTCAGGCCCCCAGCACCTGCCTCTCATTTCTGCCCTGCCTGGTGCCCCGCCAGGGTCTGCAGTGCCTTGCTCTGCTGGCCGCTGCCTGGGACCTCATGGAAATGACCCCAACACCTCTCCCAACTGGGCCTCGGTGTCCACAGCAGGGGGCTTCCCCTGACCCCTGCCCTGGGGCAGCTGCCCCTGCAGGGTGCTCAGCCTCGGGGTGGGGGCACAATGTGGGTGGGTGAAGAGCCTGCTGCAAACCCCACCCAGAGAGACCATGAAGGAAATGGGCCCCTCTCCCTAACAGCCTCCAAGAAGATGACAGAAGGTAAGAGAGGCCATTCTCCTGAGGTCCAGGGAAGGAGAGGGGTCATCAAGAACACAGCCATGCACATCCATATGGCCACTGCCCCCCGGCCACAGAGGGCTGGGTGTGGGAGACTCAGGCAGAGAGGGCTGTTGCCTCTTGTGCTTTCTCCTTCCCTCTGCTCCTCTCTCTCCTTCCCTCTGCCTCCCGCAGGTAAGAAGCAGCCTGGGGACGAACATCCTCAGTGCCACGGCGGCCTTTGCTGGGACGGCCATTCTGCTCATGGATTTTGGTGTCACTAACTGGGTGTGTGTCAGACGCCCCCAGGAAGGGGAAAGCTTGGAGAAGGGCAGAGCCATATCCAGGAGGCGGGCAGAGGTGAGAGTTTGTAGCACCAGGAGGCCTGGGCGTTCGCGGGGCCTCACGGTCCCAATAGACCCCATGAGTGTATTGACCCTAGGGCCCTACCCCAGGGAGGGATGGAGAGGCAGCCTGGTAGAGCAAAGGGGAGGGCACGGGATGGGCAGCAGGAAGCCTGGCTCCAGCTCCAGCTCTGCCACCAGTGGGCTGTGTGACCTTGGGTGAGTTCTTCCCATCTGGGCCCCTTTCCTCCTCTGTTCTAGAATTCTCATCTTGCCTTGACTGTGGGTTTTTGGTCTCCAGGATGTGGGCAGGGGCTATCTGGCCGTGCTTACCATCTTCACCATCCTGGAGTTCTTCATTGCAGTCATTGTCACCCACTTTGGGTGCCAAGCCACCCGCGCCCAAGCCAACATGGTGAGTACTTCTACGGCACACCCACCCCCAATTGGGCTTCTCAGGGAGGCTGTTGGCTGGGAAAGCTCTCTGCTTCCAGCCCCTCCATTCTTCCCTCTGGGAAGCAATCTGGAGGGACTAGGCTGCAATGAGACTAGGACCCAAAAAAAGTCTGCTTTATTAGGAAAGTAGATGGGACTGTTTTCCTCATGGCCACAGAGGGGCGCCAGCACCAAGGGACCAGCGGCTCTGTGAGCCTTGATGCAAAGCAGCGAAGGCCCGGGCGCGGGGCACCAGGGAGAGGGCTGTACCTGGATGAGTAGGACCCTCCAGAAGTTCAGGGGCCGCGAGGGAGACAGGGGGCATCAGAAAGGGGCAGCATGACTCAGGTAGAAATTGAGCTTAGTGTCCAAAAAGCTGGAGGACCGTGAAGATGGGAAGGGGATGGGGGAGGGCATTCGTGGCAGGGGAACCAGTTGGAGCAAAGGCTGCCTCGGGCGGGAAAATGCAGCCTGTGGTGTGGGGGTGCTGCCTGGAAGGTGGCTTCGTGCAAAATGGGAGGTGAGGTTATCAAAAGTCTTTGAGCAGAGAAGTATCTGCTCAAAGGGGAGGGTGAGTAGAGCTGGCTTCAGGGAAATCAGTCAAGAGGGTTGTCCAGTGGAGGGGTGGAGGGGTGGAGGGGTGGAGGGGCGGAGGGGCGGGGCTGGAGGCAAGGAGGCCACAAGGGGGCCAGTGCAATGGTATGGAAGTCTTGAACCAGTGGGGGACCGACCAGAAAGAACTCCAGAACTTTAGTTCCTAGAGAAATGAGACTTTTGTGTGTTTTCTCCACTGCTGTGCTCCCAACGCCTGGATCAGAGTTGGCCCCCGTAAAAATTTCTTGAAATATCAGTCGAACGGATGACAGTTCTGAGCCGGCTAGTTCAGACCTGCAGAATTGATGACGAGGACGCTGTTCTCAGAATCCCCGCAAGGGGGCACTATTGCCACCCCTCCCCGAAGGCGCGAGCTCCTGGTAGGACCTTCATGGGGTTTTCTTTTTCTTTGCAGCCCGTCATTTTCCTGCCAAACGCCTTCAGCGCAGACTTCAACATCCACAGCCCGGCAGCCTCTCCGCCCCCCGCCTATGACAATGTGGCGTACATGCCCAAGGAGTCGTCTGAGTAGATGATCCCTCGGCCCGTTGGAGTCCAGCCTTTCCCCACCCCTACGTTGATAATGGGGGGAGCCCGCCGCCTCCCACCCTCACGTCTTGTGGCGTCCAAGTGAAGTGTTTCCCGGGGACGTCTGTCCCACACATTTCCCGAAGTGGTTTCTGTCCTAAAAGAGCTAGCGTTGATGTCAGGAGTGTGTGTCTCTCAGCTCCCCGGGCCCCATCACCCTTTCGGAAATGCCCCTGTGTGCTACTCTGCATTTCTCTCTGCTCATCTGGGGAAACCCTGGATCAGTGGGAGTCGGGGTCGAAGGCTACCCTGACTCTCAGGCTTTGGGGAGGTCTTTAAGCTCAGAAAGCCCAGAATCTTCCAGAAGATTCCAGAAGGGAGTGCTGAGTCCAGCTGCCGAGGCCACGCAGTCAGCAGTTGCCTGACCTTGTGTCTTCAGGCCCCAGGACCAGCTCTCTCCTTTGTAATCTGCTGCCACGTCGCTGGGCCCGATTTCCCACCTGGAAACTGAGGCGTTGAACCAGATGACATATAAGGGCCCTCCAGCTCCCCTGGCCTCCCTGAAGTCCCGGTTCCGGTTCCGAGTCAGGCATTGTCCCCGCACCGCCTCCAGAAACGCTCATTTTCCTTCTCTGTAGGATGGAGTCGGTATTGACTCCAGCCCTGCCCATCTCCCAGGGTGAGGGAGGGTGCAGAGGAGGGCTGAAGCCAGCCCAGTGCGCCCAGTCAGCACCCACAGGTGCACAGTGATGGAGGGAGCCTCCCCCAGGAGGCTCAGGCCCCCCCTGCGCCTTTCAGCACCCCTCCCTCTCCTGCCAGCCTGAGGAGCGAGGCTGCCCGTGAAGGTCCCCGTGAGCTGGCCGGTTCTCCGGGTGGAGGAGGCCTCTCCCCCTGTATTCGGAGGCCCTGGTGGGTGGCTCGTCTGGAGCACACCTCAGAGGCAAATAAACAGTATGGCTTACATTTTGAGCTGGTCTCATTGCAACGACTTTTTCTTTTTAACTTCAGAGGGTTGTCCCGAATTTCTCAGAAGACCTGGGCAGCCGTCCCATCGTCACAGCAGAGGGCATCTCTGGGTGTTGGGCTCTGTGTGCTGGATCGTTACACTTGTTCTGTCCCCACTTGGGCCCCCATAAGCAGGCATTCATATCCCCACTCTCTACGGCTGAGGACACGGAAGCTCGGAGAGGCTAAATCATGTGCCCAAGGCCACCGAGTTAGTAAGAGGCAGTGCCAGAATTGGAACCTGGCTTCATCTGATGTCAGAGTCCGTGCTCTGACCACATGGCTCTCAGGTCCAAACCCAAGTGACCTCTTACCCTCTTTCCTCCTGTTTCTTCATCCCAAAGACTGGGCTAAGACTGTGTGGCTCAGCACCTCCGTGTATTCATTTAACAAACTCCTGCTCCTCCTTCAAAACCCCATCTTAATATTGCCCCTTCTGTGAGGTCTTCCCAAAGGAGGGTAGCTGGCTAGGTGGCTAAGTGTCATTCAGCTACAGGGCTGGGAGGAGCGTGGGGCTAGCGAGGCCCCCTTTAAGGAGGCACTTGCTCCCAGGGTCATGCAAGTGCAGAGTTGGGGTGGGGGATGCAACAAGTTTTGGCTTTCAAAGTCAAGAGGAATCTTGAGGACTTAGAGCTGAGGGTTTAAGACCACGGAGTACAGAGTTGGGGGGAAATGCATTTGCGGGTTTAAGACCAGTTTGCCTGCCACATGTAGAGGAGATTTGAGATGTTTCTGAACGGAGGGGAGACTTCGGAGAGAGGGAGGGAGGGAGGGTGTGAGGGAGGGAGGGAGGGAGGACAAGGAGGAAAAGAGGGCATAGCTTCAGGCTGGGATTGCCACCATCTGTCTCCTGTTGACTCAGTCCCTCCGGAGCTGTGGGGCCGAAAACCACAGATCAATTAGGAGGAATTAAGGGCTGGATGCTTCTTCGAATCCCAGGCTGGAACCTGAGAGACTGCAAGACATGTCCCTAGAGATACCCCGTGTCCAGACCGCATGGAGCCAGAATGCGGGTTAGACAGGGTTCAGGGCTGTGCCCGGTCACGCAACACGGAGTCCTACACGCCCATGTGGATGTAAGTAAAAGCATCAGAAAGCTTTCTGTGTCCCCAAGAGGGAACGGCAAGAGCCTGAGCAGGTTGATGTTAGCTGTGGAGGGCACGAGGCTGCAGCCTTGGAGCAAATAAGAGTGGAGACAGGGCCCACCAGGGAGAGACCGGCAGGGATGAGCTGCATGTCCACAGAGGCCAGCAAGGACAGATCGTGGCTTGTGGATTAGAAGTCACAGGAAGGGACCAAGTTATCCTGAAACGGCAAAGTTAAATTTTCCACCACTGAGAGGAAATGGGAGCTGGAGAAGTAATTACCATGAAGAAGAAAGAGAATTCTGAAAACTACAAAACATTACTAAGAGACATTAATGAAGATCTAAATAAATGGAGAGATATACCATTTTGTTAAAATTTTGCTCAAAGTTTTGTTAAAATGTCCTTTATGTCCAAAATGTATCTATAGATTTAGTAGGATCCCATTCAAAATTCCAACAGTTTGTTTTGCGGGAAATTGCAAGCTAATTCTAATTTTTACATCTAAGTTCCAAGCGTCTAAAATATTCAAGAAAATCTTAAAAGAAAAACCAAGTTATAGGACTTAAACTACCAGGTTGCAAAACTTGGTATAAAGCAGTAACAATAACAGCTAAGACGGCACAGTTTCAGTGCAAAAATAGACAATTAGATCAACAGAGAGTCCAGAAACAGGCCCTCGCGTATATAGTTCACTTGATTTATGACAAAGGCTCCACCGAATTGAATGGAGAAAAGATGTTCTTTTCAATAAATGCTCCTGGAACAAGTGGATATCCGTAGAGAAAAAAAATCAACCTTAATTCTTACCTCACGCTATACGTAAAAATTAATTAATTCAAGAGATTTGAAAACTAAAACAAGCTTCTAAAGAAATTAGGAAAATATCTTTATTACTTTGGGATAAGCAAAGATTTCTCAAACTGGACATAAAAACCACGAATTATAAAAGAATAGATTGAGTGGCCGGCTCCGTGGCATAGTGGTTAAGTTTGTGCACTCTCCTTCGGTGGCCCAGGGTTTGTAGGTTCGCATCCCGGGCATGGACCTATGCACCGCTTATCAAGCCATGCTGTGGCAGGCATCCCACATATAAAGTAGATGGGCACAGATGTTAGCTCAGGGTCAGTCTTCCTCAGTAAAAACAGGAATACTGCCAGTGGATATTAGCTCAGGGCTAATCTTCCTCACCAAAAAAAAGAAAGAAAGAAAATAAAAGATTGACAAATTAGAGTTCCTTAAAATTAAGAAATTCTGCTTATCAAAAAACACCATCATAAGTGTGAAAATGCTCACCAGACTGTGAGAAGATTTTCAAACACATAATATCTGACAGAGGACTCATATGCAAAATATAGAAATAACTCCTGAAAATAAATAAAGACAAGAGAGACCGCTCAATTGAAAATGGGCAAAGAACTTGAACAGACACTTCACAGGAAAGGATGTCAAAATGGCCAATAAGTGTGTCATTTGACACACATCATTAGGCAGTAGAGAAATGCAAATTAAAGCCACAATGAGATACATAGCATGCCAAAATGGCCAAAATTTAAAAGACTGACTATACAAGTCTTGATGAGTTTTGGGAGCTCATCTTCCACATTGCTGGTGGGAGTATAATTTGAAATAACCACGTTGTAAAAGATGTTTGGTGAGAACTGGAAGAGCCCACAATAGAATCCAACAATTCTATTCCTGGATATATACCCAACAGAAATGAGTGAATGCGTCCACCAAAACACACGTACAAGAGTTTTTAATGACATCTCTACTCATAATAGGCAAAAACTCAAAACATCTCAAATGTTCATCAACAATAAAACGGGTAAATAAATTGTGGCATATTCACAAAAAATGAATAAATAGAAAAGAATTACTGACACATCTAACACAGGGATGAATCTCTGAGTGAAAGAAGGACACATGTATTATTCCATTGATAAGACTTTCAAGAACAGGCAACATCAACTGATGGTGATAGGGGCCGGCACAGTGGTTTTGCCCCAGAGGCTGGCTGTACTGACTGAGCGGGGCATGAGGCAGCCTTCTGGAGCGTGGGAAATGCTCTAGATCTTGGTATGGGTGATGATTACATGGGTGTATACATAGATAAAAATTCATCAGGCTGTACATATTTATGCATCTTATGTAATTATCTCCATTTTTTAGAAGCTGGAAACAAAGAAACAAAAGATGTTACTGTGTGAGTTATCTATTTTTATGTAACAAGTTACCACAAATTTAATGGCTCAAAGCACCACGCATTTATTGTCTCATAGTTTCTGGGGTCAGGATCCAGGTACAGCTTAGTCCTTTGCTTAGGGTCTCACAAGGCTGCAATCAAGGTGGCAGCTGGGCTGCATTCTCATCTGGGGCTCGACTGGGGAAGAGCCCACTTTCAAGCTCACACAGTTGATGGCAGAACTCATTTCCCCACAGCTATGAGACTGAGGGCTCCAGCCTCTTTCTGTCAGCTGTCAGCTTCCTTCAGGCCACCTCAGCTCCTTGCCACGTGGGCCCCAGCCCATGGCCATTTGCTTCTTCAGGGCCAGCCAGGGAGAGAGTCTCTAGAGCAAGTCCACTAGCCAGATGAAGCCTCATGTAACAACATCATTATGGAAGTGACCTGGCATCGCCTTTGTGACAGTCTATCAGTTAGAAGCACATCACAGGTCCCACCCACAGTCGAGGGGGAGGGATGGGGGCCACCTCGGAGTCCGTCCACCACAGTTACACTTTTGCCCATTTAAATTTCATGAATGTGAAAATGCAATGTGTTTCTTTCCCTCCCAGCTTAAATAGCCCTGTCTTGACCCCCTAAGCCCCTTTGGCTGTGGGTTTATTTTTCTCCTCTCCTTAATAGAGTCTACTTCCTCACCTCTCACTCACACCGCTGAAATTGCTCTCTCCAGCGTTGTTGTCCTTGGCCTCCTCGTCACCAAAACCAATGGGCTTTGTTAAATCCTTGTTTTGATAATCGCTCCATCCATTGCTTCAGTATTGCATACCCTGGACTCTCTCTGCACTCTGCTTGTTCCCTAGGTGATCTCATCTGCTGCCTTGGTTTCATTTAATGTTTTATTCAACAGCTGCTTATCGAGTGCCTCCTCAGGCTAAAGTCCCTGCTTTCGTGGAACCATCTGTCACTATCCTGACAATTCCCAAATCTCTCCCTCCCGCCCAGATCTATTCTCTGAGCCAGCTTCAGCATCTCCTTTCATCCCACTGAAAAGACATCTACGTCTTCTCTTCCAACACATCCGTTTGTCAGTCAGGGTCACTACAGACTTGGCTGCTGCCATAGCAGAATCTGAACATCATTCTTGGTTCCTCCCCTCCTTCCGCCCCGGATATAATCACCCTCCACTGACTCTCTTCGCTCTAGGTTTCTCAACTCAGTTCACTCTTCCCGTCTTCCTTCCTAGCATTTGTGGACCATCATTATCTTTCACCTGCATCATGACATCAGCCTCCCAACCTCCTAACCTGTGTCCCCAGCTCCAAGCTGGCCCAACCCACCTCTGGGCTGGATGACAGCCAGAGGGACTTTTCCAAAGTACAAAAGCAAGAGTGTTATTGTTCAGCCTATCGCCATTTGGGGCTCCCCTCTGGCCTCAGGCTAAAGTCCAAATGTTCTGGCAAGTTTACAAAGCACTGGAGACGTGGCCCACTCACCTCTCCAGGCTTGTCCCTCCTCGTCCACCTCTTACACTTGACCCTAGAGCCACACGGAGCCTGTGACACCCCTCTGCCTGGAGTACTGTCCCCACCTGCCCCCCCACTCTCCTGTTTGTCCCTCTTAACTCCCAACCCTCCTCAGACCGCAGTGTGGATACCACTTCCTCCAGGAAGTCTCACCTGGTCTCATGCTTCTCTCCTCCTTCTACGTGAGCTGGCTGCTGCTGGGCTCTCAGCACACAGCATGTCCAAGGTCACCTCAACCACTGCAGGTCCAGGGTCATCTCACTTCCCCGCACATCCAGAGTCACCTCACTTCCCCATGTGTCAAGGGTTACCTCACTTCCCTACAGGTCCAGTGTCACCTCACTTCCCTGCACATCAGGGTCACCTCACTCCCCGACGTGTCCAGGGTCACCTCACTCCCCTGCATGTCCAGGGTCACCTCACTTCCCTACAGGTCCAGGGTCACCTCACTTCCCTGCACATCAGGGTCACCTTACTCCCCCACGTGTCCAGGGTCACCTCACTACCCCGCGTGCTCAGGGTCACCTCACTCCACCTTGTGTCCAGGGTCACCTCACTCCCCCGCGTGTCCCGGGACACCTCATCGACCACACGTCCAGGGTCACCTCACTTCCCCAGACAGTCGCCCGTCTCCCTGATCGTCTTCCCCTTTGGACTCTCTATCATGCTCCTGTTGCTGCTGTAACCAATTCCTACAAACTTCGGGGCTTAAAACAGCACGTTTATTGTCTTCCGGTTCTGGAGGTCGGAAGTCTCGAATGAAGCTGTGAGGAAGGCCGAGCTCCTTGGGAGGCTCCAGCGGAGAATCCAGTTGCCTGCCTTTTCTGGCTTCTAGGGCCTGCGACCACATCCTCGTTCTTCAAAGCTGCAGTGTAGCCCCGTCCGGTCCCTCACTGACTCTGATCTCCTGCCTCCCTCCCACAAGGACCCTGGTGGTTATATGGGGCCCACCAGGGAAGCCAGGACCTTCTCCCCTCCTCAAGGTCCTTAATCACATCTGCAAAGTCCTCTGACTGTGTAAGGAAATGTCACAGGTTCCACGGACCCGGACACCCAGAGAACATCGGGGGCCGTTATTCCGCCTACCTCAGCCCCCGAGCTCCTCCAAGGCAGGGCTGGCCTCTCCTTCACTCCTGGACCTCCAGCACAGAGCAGCGTGCCCAGCCTGTCACGGGAGCTCGTTAAGGGTTTTGTGAACGAGTGGGTCAGTTAATGAACAAGGGTGTGGGGTGTGCGTGTGCGTGCGTGTGTGTATGTTATATGTCGTATGTGACTAAGAACTGTGAAGCGGAGGCCTCTAACCCAGTGCAAAGCCACAGGTCCCAGAAAAACTCTCATTCCATGTTTGAGGAACCAAAGGTATGGATGATGAACGGGTACAAATTGCCTTATGACAGGTGGGCACCACACCACGGGAGGCCCCAGGGCACGTGTGTGACCACAGCTGTGGGTGGGTGGTGCCTTCAGGAGAAATGAACCTTCCAGAGCCACTAACTGCCCAGCCTCACCCCTCACGGGAGGGCCACCAGGTCCAGCAGGGCCGAGAGAAGGGGAGTGACCTCCACTGGGCGTGACAGCTAAGTGAGTGTGCGGGAGGTTGCACTCTCTGGTTGTGTGTGTGACATGGAACGTGCATGACAGCTGAGCAGAGGTGACCCCTGAGAGTGACTGTAATCCTTAAACACAGTGCCTAATACATGCCAGGCTCTGCTTTAAGCATTTTACATATTCCAACTCATTTAACCTTCTAGCAGCCCCATAGGTATTATCCCCACTTTGCAGAGGGGAAAGCTGAGGCCCAGAGAGGTCAAATAACTTGCCCTAGTTCTCACAGCTATGAAGCAGCAGAACCAAGGTTTGAACTCAGGCAGCCCGGACCCAGAGTTGGCTCTGAAGGGCTATGCTGTGCCCAACAAGCTGAAAAGTCCTGGCAAGGTGGGGGGTCTCCGGCATGGCCGCTGGGCTCTCCCTCCTGCTTCCCTCCCCACCCTCAGCAGAACAATGTGCAGAGAGAGAAGCCAGATGGAAAGACAGGGGCCCAGGATGAGAGCCGAGGGTGATCAGAGCCCACCTTCACCTCCTCCCCTGGCACTGCCTCATCAAGGATCTGCACACCTCCCAGAGCGGGGCAGGGTGCCAGGCGAGTAAGACAGCTCCACTGATCAGCCTGGTGCCATTTGCCTGCTGTGGCTGGCTCCTGATGGGAGCAAGTCAAAGGTCACAAGATGCTTGTGAGACAATCAGAGAAATTTGCACACTGCCTAGATATGTGATATAGATTAAGTGGCAAGAACTGGGTGAGAAGAAGTTCTTCTGACTCATAGTGTCGAACTTTCCTCGACAAGACCAGTTATCTGACATGCAGCACAGAGCTCTGCAGGGCTGTAGGGTCACTGAATCAGACACAAATACGCCTCCATGAGCACCGGGACTTAACTAGTTTTAATTTTTCAGTTGTGGCACGTGGTCATACTTTTCTTAAAGAGTGCTCATCTTTTAGAAATAAATACTAAAATGCTTACAAATAAAATGACAGGATGTCTGAGTTTTGCTGTCTGATGCGGGAGACGGAGTGGAAACAGATGAATAAGATCGGCCGAGAGCTGGGGACCGCGGTACCTGGGGACGGTACGGGGGAGCTCACTGGACCATTCTCCCTACTTTTGTGAATGTTTGAAATTTTCCAAAATTAAAAAGATCTTTTAAGAGGCTCAACCTCTAACTCCATGAAGATTTACCATCATCTTCACTCCATCTGTCCCTTACTGTAAATAGGTGAAATCGTCAACTTTCGACTTGCCAAAGGAAATGCACAACTAGCAAGGAGGGTGCTAAGATTCTCACTGCCTGGGTTGGGGGCTGGGGAAGACTTTGACAGCTCACGTGCAACCGGAGCATGAAGCAGGAGGTGCGGCCAGGAGGAAAAGATCCAAAGCCTGATGTAAAGATGTTTTGGTGCTTCCTCCGTGGGGCTGAGGTGGATCCAGAGGGCCAATCATGGCTGGAAGCTCAGAGTGAAGGTCCTGGCGCCAGGTGAGTGGCTCCCCATGGCAGAAACAAGCAGGGGAATGTCTTTAGTCAATTTATCTAGAAGCAGAGCCTGAGACAAGGATTTGGTGCAACTGGTTTATGAAGGAGTGCTCTCAGGAGAAGAAGAGTGAGGGAAGCAGGACAGGGCAGGTGAAACAAGCCAAGGACAGATGTGATCTGAGCTGCCCACCTGCCTCAACCTGATTCCACATGAGGGGTTGCTGACAAGCACAGACTCGGTCCCACCTTGAGATACTCCATGCCAGTCACTGGCTGCAGGGTTGGGGACAAGGGTGTAACCTAAATTCCCAGAAGGGAGCAACTGTGAGCCCAACAATTACAGCAGCTGGAAATGGGTACCCCACTCCCCAGTGAATGGGAAGTGAGGGGCCCCAACAGTATCTACCCGAGGGAGGAATTTTCTACCTAGAGCCCCAGGCTGCTGCTCATCACTGACTGTTAGAGCTCGGAGGGGCCTCAGCCATCTCCATTCCAACCCCAGAAATGCATCCACACAGAGACAACTTTAAGGAAACAGAGTCCCAGAGAGAGGAAGGAGTTGCCCAGGACCACTCAGAGCCACAACTGGCATCCAGGCCTCCTGACCCATCCCTGAGCAGAAGCCTTCATTTCCCACCAAGGCCCCTGGCTCCTTACAAATGAACCTCTCTTTACACCAGCACTCTGTCGGGAAGCACTGGGGGGAGGCTGGCTGTTTACTAACTGGCATACACTGAGCCCCGGTCCTCTAAGGGGGCCCCCAGCCCCCAGCAGCCCCTCTGTCACATGAGGTGATTCGATACCTCTCAACTCCTGCCCTTTTCTGCTTGACATACATGTACATGCATGCACACACATGCATGCACACCTGTGCACACACACGCAGGCACACACCCCTCAGAAGCCCTCCCTGGCCTCCTGGCCTCCACAGCACAGTCCTATTGGGGTCACAGGTTTTCTCTGCCTGCTTGACCACAAACCCCAAGAGTGGGCAGGTCTTACTCCTTGCTGCCTGGGCCCCTGCGGCCTTCAGCTCAGAGCTCCACAGATGCATCTCAGACCTCTAGTTCAATACACTCCCTGCTCTCCTTCCCTCTCCACATCCTTCCCCCACCCCCCTTGCCCAGAAGCCCAGAGCTCTCATGCCCCTCTTCTCATGGGATCATCTCTCCAGATGAAGAGGAAGGATGTGTTAGATCTTAACCAAGAACCAGACGAGGACCAAATGGAGCCTGGTGGTGGGGTTGCAGAAGGTACAGGCTGGTGGCACTGCTGGCTGTTTATTGAGCGTTTGCTGTGCCAGGCCCTGCACGTTGCAGACAGTGTCTCATTGAATCCCCACAGCCTTTCCCCGACCCAGGATAGGCACGCCCCCTGTGACAAGTGAGGAGAGGAAGATGCTGAGCTGTAATCAGCCTGCTCCAGGGAGTGGAGCCAGGGTGCGGCCCAGGCTTGTCCAATTCCAGCACTCAAGATCTGGTCCGCTCTGCTGGGGGCTGGAGGGTCCTGGCCAGCTCTGTCCCTCCCAACCCCACCCACCAGGAGCCGAAGGAACAAAAAGAATATGTGTGAGACCCAGGGAGTGCAAGGCCCCCAGCTGGTTTCCCTGGGGATGCGAGGCTACAGGCCCTGTGGGTCCTGAGCTGGCTGAGGGGCCTGGGGAGGGGTATTCCTCCCACTGCCCCCAAGGGTCCCCTGCTCCCTCCCCTCCACCAGCCCACTTCTGCCTCCCAGCGGCCCTGCACGGGGGTTCTGGGGGTGTGGTGGGTGGGGACACTAGGCTGAGCTTTCCAAGGCCTCAGAGCTCACGTCCTTCATTCAGGAAGTGGGAACTTCACGACAGACTCTCCCTCTGCTTTTCTGAGTCCCACCTCAGCATCTCCTTCCTCCCCACTCCCCCGCCAGTTGTTTAAAGTTCACTGCACCAGCTGTCAGTCCCATGAGAAAATTATTTAGAGCTGGAAGTGACCCCAGAGGTCACAGTCCAATCCCCCCCACACCGTGATATGTGCATGAGAAAACCAAAAGGAGGGCAAAGAAGGCCAGAAAAAAAATACAGAACTTAAAGTTTGTAAGTTTAAGGCCACTTTGCCTAAAAGCGTTTCCCACAAGAATCTTAAGTGTGGAGAATCACTGGGCTATGAGAACCAAGGTCCCACAGCCAGTGAAGTTTGGGAAGTGTCCTGAATATTAAAATAGAGTGCTCCACTGCAGGAACTCTCAGGGCTTTCAATATGCTAAAGATAAAGGAAGAGGATATCCAGGATTTCCCAAACTTATTTCACCGTGGAACCCTTTTGCTGCTGATCTTTTGGGACCAGCGTTCTGTGGAACATACTTTGAGAAAGATCAGTCTGGCTTCGTGAATCCAAGCCTTTATTGGCTGTTTGAAGCACTCCCGTCGCCTCCACTCTGGAAAGCGAATGCCTGGGTGGAGGCACACCTCCAGTGCCCAGACATTCAGTCTCCCTGGACAGCCCATTCCGTCTGAGACCCCTCTGCTAAGAAGTCGTCCTTCTTTTGTGCTTCCCGGTGGCTAATTGGTACAGGCCTCTGCCACCAATCACATCCCTCAGTCCAGCTAGGACTGTGTCAGAAGGGCCCTGAAGTACTGGGAACTGAGAGCAGGATGAATTCCCAAGCATAGCTGGGCCAGCTCACAGATGAGAGTTAAGCATCAGTGTGTCTCTGGGCTCAGCTCCTGGAGCCCAGCCGCCCGCCCACCCCACCCTCCCCACTAAATCAGGTGCTGCCACTGCAGGCCAAGGGGCAGATTGATCAGAGGTCCCAGCACTGGCGTCTGACCACACACCGTGGCCATTCCAGGCGCTTCCTTGCTGTGTGACCTTGGCCAAGGCGCTTGGCCTCCCTGAACCTCAGTTTCCTCTTCTATGGAATGGAGCCAACTTCCTGGGGCTTGAGAGACGTCAGCATGCAAAAATACCTCCTGCACAGTGCCCAGTGCCGAGCCGGCGCTCAGCAACTCTGTGGCCCCGTCTGGTCCTTCAGGTCTCGGACACTGTCCCTCCCTTTCCTCCCTGTCCAGGACTTGTCACCTGAGCTATCTGTCCGTCACAGCCTCCCAAGGCTTTCCCCCTCCCACTGTCACCACCTCCATGGCAGGAAAATTGTAAAATGTGAATGCTCAAACATGGCCTCCTGAATTTACACGGTAGGAATTAAAATCCAGGGGAATGTGGCCCCCGCTTTCTTTTTACTAGAAAGAGGGAAAACAACCCACTGCCTCTAAGGGATTTATTCATTAGCCCCATCCCCATGGAGAACTGTCACCTACCAAGAGCCTCACGGCCGACCCCTGTCCTCCCCGCCGAGCTCTCCCTCGCCCCTGACCTTTAAAACACCCAGACCATTCATTTTCATTCATCGGGGCAACAGTACAAGGATTTCAGCCCACAAGCTCTGGAGCCACGCTGCCAGGCTTTGAGTCCCAGCCCAGTCATTTACTGGTTGTGTGACCTTGGGCAAGTGGCTTCCTATCTCTGAGCCTCGTCTGCAAAATGGGAGCAAAGAGAGCTATTTACTTCCTGGGGTTGAGATAAGGCTAAAATCAGATAATGCATATAAAATGCTTATCCCACTGCCAGGAACAGAGGAAATAGTCATAAAGGTTGATTTATTGTTAAACATTGACTTCCTGGCTCAGTGTTGGCTCATAGAGGCCCTCAGCAGAAATTTCCTTCTTCTCTCTTCCCCATCACCCCAAGCCCAGGAGGTACCGCTATGGCCACAGGTGGCAGGACAATTATTTGATTCCCACTTGCCCACCTTTGGCTCATCCTGGGCCAGTGGATGGGGACTGTTTATAAATTCCCACCACCTGCCCAGCGCCACCACCCGCACGGCACTACTGGCTTTTGCCAAAACTGCAATCAGCCAGCTTGGGTGTGGTCTGTCTTGCAGTTGTTGGAAAGTTTGTCTGGTCCTTGTTTTTCTGTCCCGGAAGGAGCTGTGTCCCCCTTCGCCCCACAGAGGCTGCGAGTGGCAGTTTCTCCCCATCCCCGGGGGCCAGGTTATTCCAGGTCAAATCAAGTTCAGAGGCTGCTGGGCAGGGCAGCCCCTGTTCTGGAAGGCCCCGGCCCAGAGGGCAGAGGTGACAGGCGCTGAGTCACCCAGGCACAAGCCCCATACCTGAGATGGGTTCTGACTCATCTTCTCTCCTAGCCCGCACCTGGGGTCCTCAGCCCAAGTCCTGGCAGCAGGAGCCCTTGGAGCAGCCGCAGTTATTCCCAGACCTGAAGCTAGGGGCCTCCCACCAAGGCAGACCCTCAGCCCAACCCAGCCCAGCCAGACCAGTCTACTCCAGAGGGTGACCCGGCCGGGCCTCCTGCCTCCAGACTGGCTCCAGGAGAAGCCCAGGAAGAAGAGCAGCCTTCTCAAGGAGCCGGGCGTGAGCATCCATTTCCCGGAGTGCTGGGGGTAAGAGGGGGAGCATGGGGAGGATGCTGGGGAGCCTTGAGGATGCAGGGAGATGAGAAAGCCTCCAGCTGCCCTGCTTAACACTCATCCTACAACTGAAGAGGCCATGAGGGATGGGAGAGGCTGTCCACACCTACACCAACACTGCTGCGTGCCGGCCCCCAGGACATGCTCAGCAGGCAAAGTTCCCTGCCCTTCCCCATCCCGCAAACCCGGAGGCACTGGCACGGCCACAGGTGGTGGCACAATTATTTGACTCCCACCTGCCTTCCCAAGGACTGGTCCGTCCTCGCAGACCCGCCAGGATCCCTTAGAAGGTGAGGAGCGGACTCACTTCGGCTGGTTGGTCAAAAGTACCAACAACCTTTTCCAGGGCCGGTCCTCTACCAGTGGCTCCCTGGTCCCTGCCCAGGCCTTCCACGTGGTCATCGCTCTGCTGCTCTTGTCCCCTTGGGGGTTACCTGGTCTCTGCAGTTAAGAGCCTTCACCTGGTGGTGCTGAACTCTTGGTATCCATTCTAGGGGGCTGCCTCTGAGTAGGTCCCAATACATGGGCCAGGTGGGGGGTCAGGAGGCAAGTCTGGGGGACCCTTCATTTGGGATAGGCGGTAGGGTGAGGTGCAGTGGGCTAAGAGGAGCGGAACATTGGCCGGCCCTTCTCCAGTCTCCTCTCTCTGTTTCTGTTCTCTCAGTCACACTGGAAATGGGTCCTTCCCAGGGCGCCCTGCCCCCCCGTCCCCCCCACAGGAGAGCCTGCATCCCAGGAATGCTCTCCTCACACTCCCCTAATTTGACACACGCATCCAGCAGGGAGCAGGGCGGGCAGAGCTGGGGCGGCTCCATCTTCCTCAGGCTTCCGAGCAGCCAGGCTGCCTTGGGATCCAGCAACGCATCGCTGGTGCCCTGAGTCTCTGTCAGGGTCGGTCTAGGAGAGCACACAGGTGTAAGGTGTGGCTCCTTCCCTCCGGAGGCCATCAGCCCGGATGGGAGATGAGAGGAGACCAGGGCACATGCCCTTTCCTGCACGCTTCCCTGTGCGCTCTCCTCGTCCCCAGCCCCTGGTGGAGTCCTGCTTACACACCAAGTCCCAGCTCCGGGGCGGCCTCTCAAGCAGGTGTCCCCACACCCCACTGTCACTTCAGTCCTCTGTCCTGACTGCCCCCAGCTCCCAGCTTTCAGTGCACAGTGATGGGACTGTCCCCACAGGCAGTGCCCATTCATCCTGGTAACTGCCACACAGTAGTCGCTCAGTGAACATTTGAAGGAAGAATTGCAGAAATATACCAGAGGCCTTAGAACCAAGAGCTAACATCCTCCAAACTACAGGATCCAGGAACAGAAAAAGAGTTGGAGAGGATGGGACGGTGCAGGGATCCAAGAGGGATGGTTTGAGTAGTAAAATGGGGGAAGCGGGAGCACAGCTTGATCCTAAGTGTGCTCCAGGGAAGACCAGCCTGGCTGGAGCGGGGCCTGGGATGGGCCACGCGGCAGGCGGGGTGAACTCCTTTGTCAGAGGAATGGTGTTCTCTGCACCGCCGGCCCCCAGACATTGGTTTTCTTAGAGAATAGCAGGACAGGAAGCAATTTGTGGGTTTCAAGGAACCCCAACTTCTCTCTTATGACTGTTTCAAATCTGGCCTACGGTTCCTTGTCTCAGGGATCTCGGCGATAACAATGGATTCGTTTTCTAAACCGCATCTGGTAAGTCAGAGCGTTGAGACCATTCCTCTCCACCCCAGGCCTGGGGTAACTGTGGGAAGGGCGTCTGTGCCTGGAGGACATTCCGGAGCTGCTCTCCGGGATTTGCTGGGAGCAGGCTCCAGCCTTTCGGACAGCAGAGGGCGCCCAAGCTCCCCACATCCCGGAGCTCGGCCCCTCACATCCCTGCCTCTGCGCCCTTCCCTCCACCCTCTGCCCTGGCCCCCGTGGGGCCCAGCCTGGAGGTGTCATGCAGCCTGCTCCGCACACGGCAGCCTGAGTAATTGTTCTCCTGGGCAAGTCTGACTGTCACTCCACTGCCGTCAACCCCTCCTGCGTTCCATGGTGCCCTCGGCTTGCCTCCAACATCAGCAAGTCCATAAGGGCTGCAGCCCCGGCCCACAGCCGGGCGTCCATCTGTTCTCATCTCTAAGTGCCAGCCAGACACAGCCATTGTCGTCCCCTGTGCTGTGCCGTCCCCTGTCCCAGCACCTCGCCGTCTCCCTGCTGCGCACTCTCTCCTGGCCTTGACTGATTCCTCATGGTTCTTCAAGACTCAGCTTACACGTCTCATCCTCCTGGCAGTCTTCTCCAACCCACCACGGCCGGCTTCTGTGTCCCCACAGCTCCCAGGACGTACCTGTGTCCTTGTCCCTCTCGCCCATGCACTAAGCTGGGTGGGCAGCAGGTGCCGGAGCATCTTTCTTGCCTGGGGTGGCCCAGGGAGGCACGGAGGAGACACCCGCACGAGAATGGATGGATGGAGGTGGGTGGAGGATGGAAGGACCGTCCCTACCCATCCCATTTCATGCCCTCAGCCCACCCTCTGCCCCAGAAGCCCTAGCCAGGTCCCACAGTTGTGCCCCTCAGGCTGGGCTGGGCTGTGGCTGTCCCTTGCCCTCTCAGAGGGTGTAGAGAATGGAAGGGTGTTGTACAGGTTACCCAGCAGAGGCAGGAGATGCGTGGTCAGCCCATTCCTCCTGGGCAGGACCCCTTTCAGAACTGTAAGTCTCTCCCTTCCTACAGAGAAACCCGTTCTCATGTAAGGGGCTGGATATGCTCGTGCTCTTTCCCCATCACCGGGGTCCACATTTGGTAAGAGGCTCCTGGAACGATGCTAAGCCCAAGACAATGATGCGTGTAGGCAATGCAGGGACCAGGGTGGGTAAGGACGGAGGCAGACCTGGAGTGTGTGAGGATGGGGACCTCCAGGGGTCCTCCTGCCCTTTCCGGTGGGGAAGGGGCTGGGTGAGGGGCCATCTGGGTGTTGAGTCCCTGCTCCACCGGCGTGTCTGATGCCAGGACGGTCAGGGCTGGCTTTGAGGGGGAGACGGCAGTGGGAACATCCTTCCTTATCACAAAGCCTGTGGATCCGGAGGCAGCCCTGGGTTCCCCCAACCTGCTCTGTTGCAGGTGAGGGCCGGCTGGGGCCTCCTCAGTGGTCAGCTAGCTCAGCAAGCCGTGTTTGGCTGAAGATCCTCAGGCCCAGAGTTGGGCAGAGTCTTTCCTGAGGTCACAGAGCAAGCTCCTGGCAGGCCTGGACGGAGGACCTAGATTTGGACAATGGCTGTTACTTTTGTTGCTTGTAGAAGGCATTGTGTCTGACTACAAACATCATCAGCTTCCTCTGCGCGCTGGCTGCCTCTTCGTCATGGCCGAGGATCTCTTTCTGGAGAGTCTGGTTGAGTTCCTGAGCTGGAAACCGTACCCCACCGGCATAGTGAGCGCCCAGGCCCCCAGGCTCCTCCGACTCAGGAAGGTGCTGCCTCCGGCTTGGCCAAGAGGATGTTTCCAGCTCTCAGAAACCGTCTTCTGAAGCCCAGGGGCAGGAGGTGGCACCCTCAGCTGATCTGTCCCCCTCCATCCCACCGGAGGTGTGATGCAAAGGGGGAAGTCAGCATTCTCGCTGGTCAGCATCATGGGCTGGACGGGACCTCGAGTCACTGAGTCCAATCCCACTTTTATAGTTGGGGAAACCGAGGCCTGGAAAGGGAGAGGGGACAATCTGAGGTCGAGCAGCAAATTCAGGCCCACAGCCTAGAACTGCTGATGGCCCTGTTCAAGGCTCTTTAAATATCATAGCCCCTGGGGCCCCATTATCTCTGGGCCTCACAGCAGCCTTGCAGAGCTGGCCGAGTCCACTTGGTTACCCCCATTTTAGGAGAATGAACGCTGCGGTCCAGAGAGGCTAAGTTGGTGGACCAAAGCCACACAGCAAATCAGAGTGTGATGAGGACTCAAAGCCGGGTCTATAACTCCAAGCCCAGCACTCTTTTGCCCCATGACGGCCGCCTCTGAAGCGGAAGTGAACCAGCCATTCCACGTGGGCGGCTGCGGCCCCTGAGCCAGGTTCCCATGGTTCTGACCTCGGTGGCTCGCTATTCCTCATCGCCGGCCACCATGCACACACAAGTGCACACACACATGCACACACATACACACTTCCCGCCAAATGCTCGTGGCCCTGAGAGATGTCTCAGCTGCATGGCAGTCATCAACCCAGCTCTTCTCCTCCAGAGCTGTAAGAGACGCCCCTTCTCTGAGCCTCAGTATCCACATCTAAGTGGGGTTGGATGAGAGGACGCTAGGGCCACCTGCAGTTCTACTGGGACCCGCAAGATTCTCCACCCTCAAGTACTCACCAAGAACCCATGGACGCCAGGCGTTGGGCATAGAGCAATGACTGCGACAGCCCTCCCCGTGCACACCTGGGAGTTGAAGCACCCATGGCCCCCTGCCAGCTGGGTCTGACCCCTGCCTGTGCCCACGTGGTGGGTGCAGGCGCCCAGCAAGGCCTCGCCCCGTCTCTCCCCCCCCTGCTCCCTCCTAGGTCCACATCCAGAGGCTGGAGCTGGCCTTGCTGGGGGCCGCGGCCGTCATAGCTGGTAGGAATGAGCGCCTGTCTGCAGAGGAACTCCCTTCCTAGAGTGACAAGCCCTCAAGAGATGGGGACACAAGGCAACAGAGGGCTCAGTGAGGGGAGTCGGCAGGCAGCAGGTACGGTACCTGAGGGGCACATCTCCCACTCATTCATTTGTCACGTTGCCGAGCATTTGCTAAGTGGGACCACAAAGAAGGCAGCCCACAGTCCAGCAGGGGAGACAGAGCGCAGGGGAGACAATGCCAGTTCAAGGCAAAAAATGCGGGGCCACCAAAGAGAAAACACCGTGGGCACTCAGAGCCACAGGCCACCGCACTCTAAGATTCCCCTGGGGACTTCCGAGCTTTTCAGGGGCCATCCTTCCTCCTACCCTACCGGCTCAGACCTCCTGGAACCTCGCAGCCACTGTGGGAGGCAGGGTCTGCTTTCCCATTTTAAAGAGGAGGAATGTGGCTCAGAAGGGTTAAGCGACTTTCCATGGTCACGCAGCAGTAAGTGGCAGAGCTGGGCCACTGCAAAGACCCCTGTGCCCTCCTGCCTCTGAGAGGACAGTGCCAGGGACGGGTTCTGAGGCCCATCACAGATCAGGGATGAGGACGCAGCAGTCACTGGGGACGCTGTGGGCATCACACTTGCTCCCAGGAGGTATTCCGGCTGGGAGGGACCTTGGCTAGTGCCTGGCCCAGCCGCATTGGGGAAGCCATCCCAGTGAGTGACTTTCCCGTGGTCACCAGCACACTGGTAGCAGGTCCCAGCCTGCTGACTCCCACGTGGGCCGCTCCCCAGCTCCCCTCTCAAGAACAGGGAGGTGGAGAAAGTCAGGCGCAGCCCTCACGGAAGCCCTCTGTCTCTCCAGCCTCAGTTTCCCCAACTTCCTGGGGACCTCAAGACTTCAACAAGTGAGCCAGCAGGGAAGCACTTTGTAAATGGCCACTCACTCCACGTATGGGATTGGTAGGGACTGTGGCTACTCTTTTGCAGAAGGATGATTTGTCCCTTGTTCCCAACACACCGTTGGAGCTCAGAGGGCGGTGGGTGAGGCCTCCACCATCCCACGAGGACGTGACTCGAGGCGGCACATGGGGAGCAAAAGCAGCACCGTCAGAATTCACCCCGAGGGCCCTTCTCCCTGGCGCAGAGATGAACCGACTCCCCAGGGGGCAGTTACCTTCTAAAGGGGCAAAGCATGCTGTTGCTAGAACTGTCTGTCCCGTACTGGTGGCCAAGGCGGGGCTGCCCTGTCTCCATTCCCTCAGGCACAAGAGGAGCCTCCAGACGCCCCGCCGTAATGTCCCCCATAACCCCGCAGCACCTGACTGGGTGGCCAGAGCTGCCTCAGTTGGACCAGGTCCTACCCACCCACCCTGCCGGCTCCGGAGGAGGCCCCTGGGCTGGCACTCTCACCCCCTCCTCCCTCCTTTGTCTGCTTTCTCCAGTCAATGGTGGATGCTCAGGGAGCCTGTCCATGTGGGCTGTGAGGGGAGCCAGAGGAGGGGTCCTCAGGGCCGGGGGGTGGGGGGGAGGCGTGGCCTTCCCCGGCCTCCACCCCCAAGAGGTCGCTGGGGAAACCTGTGCATCTGATGCCCTGGAGTCCGGATGGGGGGCAGCAGGTGCGTGAGTCAGACGGACGCTGTGACCAGTTCTTCCCTCCTAACCGTCAATGTCCGTCTCTGCCTCCCCGGGCCTCAGTGTCCCCATCTGTACAATGAGGGAGGCGAGTGGATGCAGGGATCCTGGGGTCTCCCCACTGGAAAGATCTGGATCAGGAACAATTCAGGATTCTGGCTGCGACGGCTGGGGCCAGCAGTGAAACTTCAGCCTCGGGATTCCACACCCACCCGTGCTGAGTCAAAGGGGCGGGTGGGGGGCGGGGGTGGACCCGCCTCCCTTATTCCCAGACCTCAGTGGTCCCGGGACAGCCCTCGTGATTTTGGTTGGTTTGTGGCCTGTGCTATAGCCCCTTTATGTTTCCTTAAATTGATTTTTTCTTGCGTGATATTATTTTAGAGGGGTGCTTTGGAACAGCAACAAACAGGAAGCCAATATCTTTCCATAAAAAGAAGCGAAGCACCAAAATCATGGAAATAAAACAAAACTGACTCGCCGCCCCACCTCTGCAATCTCACCTACAACATTTCTGCCCCTTGCTCGCTCTGCTCCTGCCACCACGCCCTCCTCGAGGCTCCACAGACACCCTGGGCACACCGCTGCCTCTGAGCCCTCCCCTTGCCCTTCCTCTGCCTGGATGCTCTTCCCCCAGCTATTTGCAGAGCTGGCTCTTTGAATCTTCCCTGGGCCACTGACTCTGAGCCAAGGCTGATGTCATTCAACCCTCCCTGTGGTGTAGGTTCTGTTACCGTCCCCGTTTCACGCAGGCTCAGAGAAGTTAAGCAAGTTGCCCAAGGGCACACAGCTAGTAAGTGGTAGAGCTGGGATGTGGAGCCAGACAATCTGGCTCCAAACCGAAGTGATGCCTCCTGACGACGCCCAAATGTGGCTGTAGCATGGCCCCTGTCCTCCCGGCCAAGAACAGGAACCCCGTCCTCCCACCTGAGCTGTTTCCCATGTGGTCTCACAGGTTTCTGATGGTCTGGGGTAGCAGCCCCCTCTGCATTGTCTTATAAACTCCCTTGTGGGCAGATGCTCTCAGGACCATTTGTCCTCGCTCGGAGCATCCCAGGGGTTCGAGGGTCTTTGAATTCCCCAATCTGCTTTGTCACCTGCCTTGCTGCCACTTTGCACGGTCCCCTCTGGCTTCAGTCGCGGGCCTGCCCAGCCCACCTCTTTTCTCCACCTGTGACCTGCTTCTTCCATGGGTCTCAGGCGGCTTCAGAACAGAGAGTAAGGCAGAATCACCGGGCTCCGAGGAAGCAGCAGCGAGAGCCGAGAGCCACGCACGTGTTTAGGACAAAGACAGTCTTCCCAGAGATGACAGGGCCTGACGGACAGACCCCTGGAGGCCAATTCGGGCTCTGCGGTAGCTCACTCTCCATCTTGACTCAGCCCCTTCCTCTCGCTGGGCCTCAGTTTCCTCATTTGTAACATAGAACTTTGTTCCAGATTGCTGGTTTGCTTCTGTAAAGGTAGACGTGGCACCTGTTCATATTTTTTAAAAAATCAATAAATAAGGCCAGCCTGGTGGCATAGGTGGTTAAGTTTGTGCACGCTCCACTTTGACAGCCTAGGGTTCGTGGGTTCAGATCTCAGGCATAGACCTACACACCACTCATCAAGCCATGCTATGGCGGCATCCCACATACAAAATAGAGGAAGATTGGCACAGATGTTAGCTCAGGGCCAATCTTCCTCACCAAAAAAGAAAAAGAAAAGACTATCATGGACACACTAATGCAAAAGAAGTTGCAGACAGAGGGGTAGATAGGAGTAGCAAGTATAGAATTATCTTTGGCAGGCGTGGAGGGAGATAGTCCACAGACGTCATCGTATTAATGAATTTTATTCCTCTCCAAGAGCTAGCACTGATTGAGTGCTTACTCTCTACCAGCCACCATTCTAAGCACTTTTGTAAGAAGCCACAAAAACAAGTTATTGTTGAAGAAACTCAGGCACAGAGAGGTGAAGTAATTTGCATAATGTCACACAGCAAGAGAGGGGTCGAACCGGGAGTTTCATTTTTTCCGAGGCAGAGCCTGAACTCATTACCAGTCTGCAATCCCGCCTCCATTTGTTGATTCCTTTACGTCGGAAGTGACAGAGTGGTTTGTCACCATCATGTCTTCGTCCTCCCAGATCTGAGGAGGAAAGGGCTGTGGTGGTCTCTATTTTACAGGGAAAGATGCGGAGGCCGAGCGAGGTTATGTGTGGCAGAAACAGGACTCAAGCCATCACATGACCGACTGCCAAGCCCCACCCCTCCCCCTCCTCGACACAGAGCTGAGAAAGGCCTTCCTCAGGGGGCGCTGCGGAGTGAAGGAAACACGGGACAACACAGTAAAATTGGGACCAACCGGGCAGATGTCGTGGGGTCACAGGAGGTGCCAGAATTAGCCTGGACAGGGCGGCCAGGGATGTGCTGGAAGTTGGATGCCTGCACTGAGCCTCAAAGGGCGGAACAGTGTTCCAGGCAGAGGGAACAGCATGGACGAAGGCATAGAAGGAGAGAAGCAGGAAGCAATTATACCTCCAAATACAGGAAGCCCCCTTTACAAAGAACTTCACATCAACAGCCAATGGGTAAGGGGCTGGCCTGGTGGCATAGTGGTTAAGTTCACATGCCCCACTTCAGCGGCCCAGGGTTCACAAGTTGGGATCCCGGGTGTGGACCTGCACACTGTTTATCAAGCCATACTGTGGTGGCATCCCATGTACAAAGTAGAGGAAGATGATTGGCAACAGATATTAGCTCAGGACCAATCTTCCTCACCACAAAAAAAAAAAAAGTCAATGGGTGAGATAAAAATCATTGCTATGGACTGAATGTTGGTGTCCCCTCAAAATTCATATGTTGAAGCCCGAATTCCCTACGTGATGGTGTTGGGAGATGGGGTCTTGGGAGGTAATTCTGTCACAAGAGTGGGGTCCTCATGCCGGGATTAGTGCCCTCGGAAGAGGCCGGGGAGAGCCTGCTTCTCTCTTTGCTCTGGGCCCTGGGGAGATGCAACGAGAAGGCCGCCATCTGCAGCCAGGAGAGGGCCCTCCCCGGACCTGACCACGCCGGACCGTGCTCTCGGCCTTCCAGCCTCTGGAGCTGGGAGAAGGAAATGTTTGCTGTTTAAACCCCAGTCCACGGTACTTTTGAGGGCAGCCTGAGCAGCCTGAGGCAATCATGGACGGTCAGCGTCATGGAGGGACTCGTCCTTGAAAAGCCCATAAATTACCCCAAAAGTTCAATCATATGGAACAGACCAACAGAGGCAGCCGCGCATGGCTCCCACTCCGAGCATCAGTCCCCAAAGGGGAAGGTGATGGGGGTCCCCTGGCTACTTCGATACTGACTTTTCTCTCCCCGACCAGGAGCAGGGTAGGGGGTGAGGGGGCAGAGGTGAAGAGCTGGACCTCGGGAGGTTAAAGGTCACATTGGGGGTCCGCTCTGGGTTGGTGTGATGGGCCTGAAGCTCAGGGCAGAGACCGGCAGGAAGTGGCACCTGGCATCGGCTCAGAGTCTGACTTGGACCAGAGCCACCTGGGGGATATTTAAAATCTACCGACCGGGGCTGGCCCAGTGGCGCAGTAGTTAAGTTCCCACGTTCCACTTCTTGGCGGCCCAGGGTTCGCCAGTTCGGATCCCGGGTGCAGACACAGCACCACTTGGCACACCATGCTGTGGTAGGCGTCCCACGTATAAAGTAGAGGAAGACGCGCACAGATGTGAGCTCAGGGCCAGTCTTCCTCAGCAAAAAGAGGAGGATTGGCAGTAGTTAGCTCAGGGCTAATCTTCCTCAAAAAAAAATCTACCAACCTCCCCCGAGGCCCTACCTCCAGCAGCTCTCAGTGAATCGGTCCAGAGCAGTGGTCCTCAGTGGCAATGTCTGGAGGCATTTTTGTTGTCACAACATGGGGGGAGGGTGCTGCTGGCATCTGGTGGGTAGAGGCCAGAGACGCTGCTAAACACCCCACAGTGCACAGGACAGTCCTTCCCAACAAAGAATCATCCAGCCCCTTGGGCCAAGTTTGGGAAACTCTGTGCTAGGATCAGGCCTGGGCTTCCATAGTGAGCCGGAGGCCCTAGGGAGCCATCGATTTCTGTTCTGGAAAGATCTCTCTGGGACCATGGTATACAAAGTCCATAGAATTTCCCACCTACATGGGATCCAGCAATTCCTCCGCTGGCTCATCAGCTCGGGTGCAAACCCCTGTGCCTGGCATTCCAGACTCAGGTCATTGGGAGCGTCTTACCTGTTTCATCCCACCAAACAGCAGGGAAAGACCCCTCCCCACCATCAGTACCCCCCACCCCGGCTCTGGCCAGCAGGTCTCACCCTCAGAGAGGTTAAGTGACATGCCCAAGGTGTCACAGCAGGTGGGTGGCAGAGATGGGTCAGGGCTGCGTGTGGCCCTGCTGAGGGTGAGGGACACTGGGCAGGGCCTCTGTGCCCTGGAGCATCACTGGCCAGCAAGGCCAGAGCCAGCCCACTGAACAGGAGCACAGGAAGATGAAGGACGGAGTGGAGAGAGCGGACGTAAGAAGTGATGGAGGAGGGGTACCGTGGGAAGGAAGGGGCTGCGGGGTGAAGACAGAATTATGGAATTTCCAAATTCATGCCTTCATGCTCCTTGAAACTCTCTGCTCCAGGCCTTGCCTTCCTCGACACAGTTCCTTCAGAACACTCCAGCCATCCTGCTGGCTTCTCTGCTCCCTGGGCATCTCCAGCTAAATGAGCACCGGGCATCTTAAACCGGACGTGGAGTGAAAGTTTACTCTTCTCTGTTTTCACGGTAGCATGGGCCAGAGGCGTGCTTGGCTCTTTAAAGGTGTGCACGGAATTCACAGAAATTGAAAGAATAGGGGAAGCAGTGAAAAAAGATTGGAGAGCAATGAATGAGGCTGGGAGGAGGAAACTCCGACGGCGAAGCTGCTGGAACAGACTGTATTGGTGGGTCCCAACTGGAACAGATGGCCCGCTCAACATGGGGAATGGGAGGAGGGTTTAAGAAAAGGACTTAGAAAGATGAAGGCAGTGTTTAGAAAAGGTGACGAAGATGGGGCAGTACCCCAGGCCACCAATGCCACGGAGCTGTCACCACCCCAGGCCAGAAGGATCAAGGGGACAGAGCAGTTACCAGAACCCAGAGTGGGTCGCCCGCCAGGAGCTGTAGCCTTGGGAGGAGGTGTAGCCAATCCTCAGTGACCTGGCAGGAAGGGAATAAATACCCCAGCCTCCTGCTCCCTGGAGAACCCCTTCCAGCGTCTCTCATTGGCTGAAGCCGATAGGAAGCCGGCCAATAGGGAGCCTGCATTTGCAGTTCATCTGCATCACCCACCTCCAGTTCCTGGGCATAGAGCAGGATGGAGACAGTGGGAAAGTGATCCTGGGGGGACACATGGAGAATGTGCAGCACAGACCCTACCACGGTCACCCGGATGTCAGTACGCTGGCTGCCCAAGGGGCCTGCAGGTCTCTTCCCTTTGCCTCTGTGAAAACCAGCCTCCCCACTCCTGCTCCATTCAGTTCTCTCCTGTCCTCAGCTGCCTGCACAGCTCTACCATCACCCTATGTCTTAATCCTTGAGCCTTAACCCAAAGAATCCAGGAATGTCCAAGCCAGCAGGGACTTCAGACATCAGCTAGTCTAGCTCCTCTTTATGCAGCAGAGGAAACTGAGGCCAATGGAAATGACCTGTCTGGGGATTAGAAGGTGACTAAAAGAAAGAATTGGAACTAGCCCTCAGGCTGCACGCATGCCACCATAGGCATCTGTAGGTGCATAGTGACCAAGAAGCAATGTCAGCACCTGGCGAGGCAGGAAAAAGTAGACAAGAGTTTTTAAGGTTTTAGTAGCAGAACTTTTTAAAAGGAAAATGTTTATGTAGATAAAACAGATAAAGGTGGTATTTTATGGTTATAAGTGTATTATACAAGTTCAATTTTATAGCATTTATCTATTACAAAGGGAGTCAATGAGAGCAATGAGAAATTTCAATGAGCACAAAATTTGAAACCAAGGAGTATGGGTAACATCTGTATCCACATTATTTCTGAATTCGATTTGATTACACAGTGTCAAGAAAGGCCTGACGCAAACAGACAAGTAATTGCAAATGACAATGGTTTTTACCAGCTTGCCTGACAATCTCAGGGCACCATTCAATGAAACGGAGTTGGCAGGAGAAATGTGAAGTCAAAGTCAGCACAGAAATGGGATAAACTAGCAGCCCAAGTAAACACATTAGTGGATTCCAACTGCCAAAATCTGGGATAAAATGTATTCTTGAGTGTACCTAATTTCATCACAGTTTTTTAAAAATAGTTACAATCTACATTTTTAAAAAATGAAAATCTAATCAAATGTTGTCAGAGCCTCAACTAAACGTCAGCACTCCCTTTTTAAAAAACTCTAGAGTAGGAGGGAAAAGACAGAATTTTCTTTGCTCTGCAATTAGCCTGATGTGTGACCTTTTCCTGGATGGGGGGCCTTCTCCCCTAGCTACAATTTCCCCAACTGTATAATGAATATACTAAATGAAGTTAAAAATGAAGCATAGCAAAAAAAAAAAAAAAATCTGTGGGATGCAGCTAAAGCAGTGCTTAGAGGGAAATGTATAGCCTTAGATGTTTATATTAGGAAAAAAGAGCAGTCTCAAATCTATAAAACGAGTAACTCTCCAGCTTCTCCACTCTGATGACCAGAATAGTCACAGCATCACACAGTCATAGCTCCTGACAGTACCAATCATTCTAGCCCATCACTCTTATCTTACAGATGGGGAAACTGAGACCAGGGAAGGGAGTAACTGGCCCGACATCACACAGAATGTTAGCAGCAGAGTCAAGACACCAGACCCATTATTGTTTCCCTAAAAAGATCTTGGAGATCAGACACTAGGGCTTCTCTCTCTGTTTCTTCCTAGGATGACAAAGGGAGGAACCCCCCAACAACTCCTTATTCTTTGTGGACCTTTGTCAGCATCCCTTTAGGTGTCCCAAACACTCCACCTTTGTCCATTTCCTCATGATGGACATGTGGCACTCACATGGTGGGAGACATGAGGCTGGCAAGCGATTAGCAGACACCCATAGAAACTCACAGGCTTTTGTAGGGAAGGCAGCCATTTCCACAGATGGCAGGTGGGCATCTGGGAAGGGAGGCCATTTGAGACAAGTCTACAGGACCCAAGGGGTGAGTAGAGTTTCAAGGCTCAGGAGGGCCCTGTCCATCATTCCTGCAACTGGTTTGCATATGGCAGCAAATAAGAAGCTCACATGTTTGCAGCCAGGAGCCATGCTGGCACTTTGCAGGTAGCATCCCATTTAATCCCACAAGATCCCCTGGGATAGATATTTCTCCCATTTTTTTTGTGAGGAAGATTCACCCTGAGCTATCTGTGCCAATCTTCCTCTACTTTGTATGTGAGATGCCTCCACAGCATGGCTGACGAGTGGAGCAGGTCCATGCCCAGGATCCGAACCTGCGACCCCGGGCCTCAAGAGCAGTGTACACAGAACTTTAACCACTTGGCCAACGGAGCCAGCCCCTCCTCTATTTTTAAGATGAAGAAACAGAGGCTTACAGGGGTGAACTGACTTGCTCCAATGTGGGAGTTGAGACGTCAGTGCAGAGGGCTGACCGTCAGGAGACCTCATCGGTACCTCAGAAACACAGCAGGAGCTGAAGGACCAAAGGGTCGGATGAGCCAGTGTTCTGCAAACGGGCCTCATCAGAAGGGTCACTTGGGGGGATCTTCGAGGCAGAAATTCCCAGGCCTCTCCCCGGAGAGTCTGACTCAGAAGAGCAGAGGGAGGCCTGAGAGTCCGTATTTTTACCAGGCACCCAGCTGATTCTTCTGATCAAGCAAGACACCAGATGGAGAAAGGGGAAAGGGCGTGGGTTGAAGATGCAGCTTGTGCGAAGGCTCAGCAGTGGGACCAAACGAGGCGTGTTGGGGGCAGTGAGAGGCTGCAAGTTGGGGCTGAGAAGAAGCGATGTTGGGAGAGGTGAGGAGGCCTGGACGGCTGCTAGATGGAGGGTTCCATGGTCAAGGGAAAGCTCAAAGGACCTGGGATCAAAGTGCTTGGATCCTAGGAGCCTCCCAGCTCTCTTTTCCTGGATTCACTTATAATTTGAGGTGTTTTGAGGTTTTGTTGTGTTTTTTTTTAATCTGTCCCATTTTTGCTTAGGGAGGCAAGCCGAGGCAGTGGACTCAACACTGGCTATGGGGTTGGAAGGTGTGGCTTCAAATGTACACCCACCTATTTGCATCTGTCTGACCTGAGCAAACTAGGAGGTGATGCTCCCGGGCCCACACGCCTCAATGGATGTCTAGTAATTAACCAGGGGAACATCCTTGCAGGCACTAGGGAGGTGCTAACAAGCTGGACAGACAGGTGTGAGCTGTGGAGCTGGTGGCATTGTTAACTAGCCCGGCAGAGCAGGAAGATAAGAGGAGGGGCTGGAAGGGGGCGTCTTAAAGCAGGACAAACCAGGTTTTGTAGCCAGCTGTCCTGGATTCAGGTCCCAACTGCACTCTTTATTTAAGCAGGCAAGCTACTTAACCTCTTGGGTCCTCAGTTTCCCCGTGGGTGAAATTATTGGTAAGCATCAGCCTTGGGCAGTCGTCACCCAGTCCAAACCCCTCCCCCTACCTGCTCCATTCATTCCCTTTTGCCTGCATTCCCCTCCGTCATCTTCCTAGCCCCAGGCCGAGACTTTAGACGGTTTTAATGTGCATGGTTTTATTCATGAATTGTTTAGTGTGCAAATATTTAATTTACACAAATGGCTCTGTGAGGTCTCCTTCCGTTTCTTGCTCTTCTTTCCCACGCAGTCCGTGTTTAAGATCGATACATGTTGCTCTCTGTGGACATCCTGTCCTTTGCTTTAATTGCTACAAATTAAACACACATGCACAAATCCGCGTTTTACCAACTACCTCTGCTGGTGATGAAGCTTTACTTTTCAAATGGGAAGACAGAGCCCCGGGACGTGGGGCCTGCCTGTGAATGCTCCACGTCATCCTTGGATCACACGTGTCTGTGCCCGGGTATTCCACGCAGAGGGTGTCTGAGATGGCAGGAGCCAGGACCCCAACTCCATCTCCCTCCGGCAAGCTTGAGGCAGCCCAGCCTACAGCCCAGCTGTCCTCAGAAGCCAGCTCATCAGTGATGACAACCCAGGATCAGCAACCAGTGATGGTCGTTCCGCCTGAAATGCCAGGGGCACCATGGCAGAGCCCAGAGACGCCACTCTTACAGCCCAAGAACCTGGAGAATGCCCTCCGCAGCAAGAAGGAGCAATTCTTCCAGGGACAGCCAGCCGCCTTGAGACTACATAGGCCCCCTGGTCTCCACAGACCCCCTCCTTTCCAAGATAGACAGGAAACAGATGCCAATCTCAGCATCCACGTAGTCAGCAGGATTTACGGGGCCAAGGGTATAAGCCAGCAGGACAGTTAGAGGAGCATGGAGGTGAGACAGATCTGCTGGCTTTCCCTGCGTAGTCTCCAGCTCGGGAAAATTACAGGAAAGGCTGCGGCTGCCACCACATCCTGGAGGCGCCGGCTTGAACCCAGAGTGAGTGGGTGACATCCTCCTAGGGCCACTCTGGGGCAAGGGGTGAGCTTCCCTCTGGTTCCCCTCATCTTTCCTTTGCTATACGTGGCTCTCCCCGTGCACCTGAGAGGGTCGTGGTCAGTGGGGAGGTCAGCGAGCGTGGGCAGAGGGCGCCTGTCTGGCTCTGATGTCGGCATAGCAGCTGAGCCAGACGTCTGAATCCCAGGTCCTCTGTTCACGTGCTGGGGGCTCTGAGTTTCCAAAACATGGCTCCCTTACCTTGCAGGTGAGCACTGAATGATACAAGAGTGGAGAGAGCCTGGGAGAAGCTACTCCTCTTGGGTGACACTCAGAGAAGCAGCGTACGGAAGGCAAGGTCACAGTGCCTCTCTCAGATCAGAGAAGCCTAGGAGGAAGCTGGTCACCCCTTGGGACAAGTGACCACAAACTCAGCCCAGGCTGAGTCAACCCAGTGTTCTGGAAGAAGAGGTTGAAACAACCAGGATGCTTGAAGATGCCGAACAGAGAGGGTAAGGAGCACAGGCGCTGTGCTTGGGCACAGACGAGCTAAGGTGCAGGTTGGAGACCTCAGGCAAGCGACTTATGCTGCTGAGGCTCACGTCCTGTCTGAATCATGGTGATGAGGGGGTCTGCCTCCCGGTCTTCTGATGGCGAGACGATTCGATGCACAGAGAGGGCTTGGCACCCTCAGAGCCTGGCACCTTGGAGGTACCCAACATTACTAATTAATAAGAACATCTCAAGAAGGAAGACTAGGCTCCATGCCCGAGACGGCCCTAACCCAAGATTTCTAGGGTTCTACAAACCCCTGGTGCCCAGCTGCAAATGGGGAGGCCTGGGTCTGCACCTACTGGCTGGATGAGTTTGGCAAGATGCTCATTCTCTCCAGGCTTTTGCCTCCTTCACTGCCAAGCGAGGGGGTGGATCGGGAGTCTAAGATCCCATTGGGCAGTGATGTCTAGACAAAGATTTGCTCAGCTCAGCCCTTTAAGTTCTTGGGAGACAGACCCCCCTTCCGGGACCACCAGGGCATTATCTCACCCCCATCCCCACGCACCAGGCCCTGCAGATCGCTATTGGCTGGCTTCATGTCAGCTGTGGGGGTATCCTGGCTGCTGCCCCGAACTTCATGGAGTTTCCCACCTCTTACTGGTACCCACAGGCCAGCAGAGTGCTTCTGAGCACCCTGGAGCCCGCCCCCCATGGTGGCCCAGAGATGGGCTTTTGATGAAGCCGGGGGGGCTGGTGGACGTGAGGCCTCTGCTCTCTCCCTGGGCCCTGGGGGGAGAGTTTGGGTCTGGAAAAAGAGGGTGAAGTTGCAGGATGTAGACCTGTTCCGAGCTCCAGGGGAAGATCTTGGTGCACCCCACCTCACACAGGCACGCAGGATGGGAAGGGCCCTGGGAGGGAGCTGGCTGGTGGGCAGTCAGCCAGAAGCTACAGCTGCTTCTCTGGACGTGGGGTGGGGAGGAGGGGAGTGGTGGAGAAGGGCCCGCACCCCAGTAGGTATAGCCAAAGGAAGAAGAAAGGTGAGGCTCCCGGGGCGGGGAGGGGGACCCCACATGGTGGCACTCAAGGCACGAAATATAGCCCCCACAGTGGAAAAGGCCCCAGGACTTGGAGTCACAGCCTTGGTTTCCAGACCCAGATCTATCACTTACCAGCCCTGTGATTGGATTCCCTTGTCTCGGCCTTAGTTTCTTCATCTTCGTCTTCAAATTAAGAGACTGGTCCCTCACTCCTCATGCGTGGTCCACAGACCAGCAGCATCACCTGGGAGCTTGTTAGAAACACAGAGTCTCATGGGGGCCAGCCCCTTGGCTAGGTGGTTAGGTTCCCGCACTCCGTTTCGGTGGCCTGGGGTTTGTCAGTTCAGATCCTGGGCACGGACCTACACACAGCTCAGCAAGCCATGCTGTGGCAGCATCCCACATAGAAGATGACCTACAACTATGATAGACAACTGTGTACTTGGGCTTTGGGGAGAAAAAAAAAGAAGAAGAGGAAGATTGGCAACAGATGTTCACTCAGGGCCAATCTTCCTCACCAAAAAACAAAAGGAAAAGAAAAGAAATGCAGAGTCGGAGCCCCATCCAGACTGGTGGAATCAATCTGCGCTTTAACAAGGGCTCCAGGCTACCTGTGTGCTCAACAAGTTTGAGGCAAACTGGACCACGTACCCAGGAGTCACTAGTAGTCATCTTCTGGAATTCTGTCCTACCAAGCTCGGGAGAGCCTCATACCCTTCTCTGCTGCCCTGGCCCGTTCCTCCGTTATGTGACCACATCGTGATGAGCCCCAGATGTCTACCCTTGGGGTAAGTCCTTCCCAGATGGCGAACTTTCCAGCACACGGGTCTTACTGGGAGGTGGAGCGGCCCCTGAGTTGTCCGGGCCCGTAAATGCTCCTGCCCCTCTGCACAGTTCTTCACCCCAGGAGCAGCCACCTCGATTGTGGCAGCAAATTGCACAATTCTGGGGCGAGTTTCTCAGCCGTCGCCTCTGCCAGCAGGCACAGCGCTTCCTGGAAAACCTCACAGGAAAGTGGGTCCTCATGGGAGCCTTTGCACAGGATGGTGCCGAGGGGGAGGAGGGATCTTTGCCCTCAAACTTACCTACGTGGGCTCTGGGCTCCTGCCCACCCTCCTCCCCTGGGGGAGCCTCCAAACCTCTGCTAGTCAGACAAACACCCCAGTCCTCCACGCCTTCGATGCCGCCTAGACCTCACCATGGACACCAAGTTGCCCCTGACGGAATAGGCTGCATGCAGAGCCGTATGGCATTCACCTTCCTGGGCCTTCTGGGTCAGAGCTTCGGAGGCTCTGATCACATCTGCAAAGACTCTATTTCCCAATAGGCCCCATTCGCATGTACCAGGGTTAGGACTTCAGCAAATCTTTTGTGGGGGACACAATTCAACCCACAACAGAGGGCAAATCGCTTTTATCTCATTGCCAACTCCGGTGGATTGTGAGGATCAATTAGTGCTGTCTGCCATGGGCACAGGAGGAAGAAGGGGTCACGTGTGCTGCCTGTGCCTGTGCCACCGGCACTGAGCCGTCCTCTGGCTGGTAAGGCTGACAGCTTCCACGGGCCAGCAGCAGCTCTTGGCCTCTGTGGCCCTTGGGATCCAGCAGTCGGAGGAGAGATGTCTTTCTCACCTCCGGTAATTGGTTCCTAGCCCCCCAGGGCAGGTCATCGGTTTTCTCGGATCAAAAGCCCATGAAGGAAGCCTGTGACTCCCACAGCGTGTGAGGCCAGCACCCTCCCCTACTGGCTGGGTAATGATGGGTGCTCTGGTCGCCTTGGCTGATGAAGGTCAGCACAGGGCTGAACCTGGTCAGCTCGGCCTTGGGATGTGTGCCTTCGTGGTGGAGCTGGTGCCAGCAGCCGGTACACCCAGGTGGGTGCCTCGGGCCCAAAGGATGGAGAAAGTCAAGGGCTGAAGAACCAGCACCTGCCCTTTAGCACCATTTAACCCTGGTGACAACTCCCCAGAGATGTCTTATTCCCCCAGTTACCAAAGCGGAAGCCGGGGAACGGGCTTGAGGTACCTTATCCATTAGCTCCAGGTCACATACCACAGCGTCCTTGTGGCAGAACTCAACCCCAGATCTGAGCTCCAGGCTCTGACCACCAGACTCACTTGTCCCACGCTGCCTGGTATAGAGAACGTTTGCCTGGAGAGTCTCCAAGCTGTCGCCTCGACAGTGGGCACCCCCACAGAATACAGGGTGAGTGATGTCGGGAAGACTGTGAAGCTGAGATACGGGGCTTCATCAGAGAGTCTTGTCGCTTCCCCACTGGAGTCCAGGTCAGAGCTGTGGGATGACGTCACTCCCGTGACATCACTCCCGGATGTGAATGGGGGTGGGAACACGGTGGGGAGGAATTGCATCTGCTCATGTACTGGGAATGGACCAGGAAGGGAGCATGGCTACTCTCCACTGTCGAGTCCAACCCACCAGGCAGGTGCGGGACACAGGACACACGCTGTCCACTGCTGCCCTACAGCCCATGACCCCAGACCTGCCCCCACAGCCTGGGGTCCCTGGACAGCCCCGAGGATCGGCTTCCTGCCCATGACTCCCATGTACCTGAACCTTCACACAGCCCCATCGGTGCTTTCCTTATCAGTAGAGGACACACGGTGCCTCCCAGAGCCCCTCATCGCGACCCTCCTCCACTGCTTCCACCTCCCCAGGCTCTCTCCTCCACCCATCCCCTCCCTCCTCTCTGCTCCACAGATTCAAGGCTCCGAGAGCTGCAGCTCTGACTCTGGTCCTCTCTCTCTCCCCTTTCACAGCCAAGCATCTCTCAACGTCTCCACCTCGCCACCTTCCACCCTCATCTCAGCCCTCTCGCGGAGGTCACCAGTGACTTACTGCTGAATCCACCAGACGCTTTGCTGTGTATTTTCTAACTTCGCTGTGCTTTTTGCTCTTGGAAGTCAGACTGGCTGAGTGGCTGATCACATGGGACTCGGAACTAGACAGCTGTGTCTGAATCCCGGCTTACACTTGCCAGCTGTGCGTGGTTGGACACGTACCTTAGTTTTTCTGAACCTCAGTTTCATCCTCTGTGAAATGGGGCTAATGATAGTATCTACCTAATAAAACGATGGAGAGTGAAAAGAGCACATAGCAGGCGCCCGGTGGATGACCGATGACTCACCCTCCTCCTAGCCTTCTCCTCTTTTATCTGTCCCCGTTACGGTTTTTAGCCCAGTCCCTGGTGTGCGGCGCGAGCTTTCCCGGTTGGATCTGCTAACTGACTCCCAGGACCTGGGGCGGCCCCTCCCACTCGGAGCTGGGGCGCAGACTGTGGGGCTTCCTCCTGCTGCTTTCCAAGGGCCCCAGAAGAGCCTCTCTGCGCCGCTGCTATTCTTCTCCATCCTGGAGGTGGGCGTCGCCTCTTCGTCCACCTTCCTGGGTTGCTGGCACCTTCTGCTACACGTGGCCAGTGAGTGGTCAGTGAGGTCTCTGTGGGGCAGAACAGGTGCACCCTCACTCTGTCCCCAGGGCCTGGATGGGGTAGGTAAAGGGAGGAGGAACAACGGGAGCAGAGAGGATGGAGATAGGAGACAGAAGCCTGCCCTCCTGCACCCAGTGAGCAGTGGCCCGGGCGAGCCCCACTGCATCCACACTAGGGGGCCCTGTGCAGTGGCCCGGGCGAGCCCCACTGCATCCACACTGGGGGATGCTTCTCTGAGGACACCATGAAAATAGGAGAGAGGGCTGGGGACGAAGATGTTTACAAAAACTTAAAGCTCAGCCCCGATGTAAAGCCCACTGGGGACAACAGCCATGTGGTGACACCAGACCCAGGAGCGGGCAGCAGTTGCCACAGAGAGGAAGAGCAGGGGGTGCTGCCTCTGGGTCCTGGCCGAAGCCAGCAGCTCAGCACGTGCTGTAGAGGATGGTTACAACAGCTCGCCTTGCAAGGGGCTTCCACCCGCTCGTTCCCCTGACCCTCAGGACAGGCCTGAGAGTGGCAGGGAAGGGATTGTGACCCATGTCACAGGTGAGGAAAGTGAGGCTCGGAATCGAGGTGAGCTGGTCGAGGTCATGGCCAGCTCCAGCATCCAGAACCTTCTCCCCAGGGACTACTGTGGCTACAGGAGGGATTCAGCCCAAAACATGTGGTCTGAGGACTCAGCCACCGCTGCCTGGTCTGCTGAGAGGGAAACGGGACACAGGGAAGCAGGAACAGAGGACCCAAAGGATGATGGGATTGCATGGGCTTCCGGGCGATCAGAAGGCAGGTAGCCTGGCTGTTCCTTCCTCCCCCGACCCCAGTGCTGAACCCAGCTGAGGATGTGCCCACGGCTGCAGGAGCCCCTCCTGAAGCCTGCCACAGTAGGGACGGCAGCCCCCAGCCTCCGTCTGGGCCCGAAGCACCTGCTGTTCCTGGGAGCTGAGCTCAACATGGCCTCCGAGGACTCTTCTCCAGCACCCGGCCTCTCCGAGGCTCTGCTGATTCCAAAGGCCAGGCTCCTGGCCGCTCAGAGAAGACCCACTGGGGAGGCCCTTGCACAGCCAGGGATGCGGTGGGAGGTCTGGATTAGGGCAAAGCAGTGGGCGGCCACGCCCCTGCAGCCCCACCCAGGGTGGATGATGCAAAACACAGATACATGGCTCTTTCCTGTCCCAGGCTGTCCCCAAATGTGACCATACATGTCACCATCCCCCGGGTGAGCCAACTGCAGCCCCAGCTTGTTGTAGGAGGCCTCCAGGGCACAGGGACTCCTCATCTCTCAGGAGACCCCCAAAGGGAAGCTGCGGGCACCCCCGAAGTCCTGCCGAGGAGGTGGAGGGCAGCCCTTACCCTAAATACTCACACCCCAAGTCCTTCAACAAAACACACCCAAAGTTTGTTGGGCTCAGCATTTTGCATTTGAAGAGTCCACTTCACTGTGCGAGTGAAGGAGTGTTTGATGCCAAGAACTTCTGATGGATCCAGTGATGTCGACGACGTCCTTGATAAGGTCCATGGCATCATGAGCCAGCACTGACTGTGTGCCTGGCCCCGTCAAGGGTCCTGACACGCATACGTCAGTCCATCCTCACAACACACTCGTGACAAAGGTGCCAAGCTTTTCCCCATTTCCCACAAGAGGGAGCGAAGTCGTGGAGAGGTAAAGGAATTACCCTCGATCACACAGCTGGGTCGGGGCAGAGCTGAGACTGCTGGACTCCAGAGCCGGCTGTGCTAACACTGAGCGCATCGCTGAGTCCAGAGCACCCAAGACCAACGGTGAGATGGCATGGGACAAATGCCACACCCTGGAGGGGAAGGAGTCCTGTTGATCTACTGGTGGACGTTCGGAAGAGCATCGCTGTCTGGTACCCACCTCTGTCAGGTGCCAGCAGACTGCAGGATGCACACCCCAGTACTTGGAAGGCTGCAAAAGAGAGCAACCAGATGTCCTTGGCACAGATCTAGTTTGCACCTGCCATCCTGGCGTCCCGCCTAGACCAAAGCTCTTCTTTGGGAGATAAATTATCTGGTCACTGTAGATGCCGGAAAAGTTGCTCTCTACAGACAGAAAGCCCCAGAGACATATGACGAGAGGCCACCAGGTGGTGGTGTGGCATCAAGACTGAACTTGGACACCCACTGAGGTTGCCGATCCCAGTGGGGCCAGCTCTGCCCAAGGCTGCAGCCAGAAAGATATTTCTTTGCAGCGTGAAGCAGAATTGGTCACAGACGACACAGCCAGGAAAGTCACAGGAAAGAGACGCCAAGCTGGTGCCTTGCTGGGCTCTTCCACTGACACCCCCTCTTCCAGTGGTGGTCCCCTGAGGTCCCCTGGCTCAGGCACTAATCATGGCCTCTGGGAGGTTCTAAAATTATTCCACATGCATTATTAGTCTTATCTTACCAACAGGGCTACGTGGCCGGGCAGAAGTCATCCTGCTGTGGGACAGATCAGCAACAAAAAACCCTCCACAGTGATCATCTTACAAGGTTTGAGTAATGTTAACTTAGTGAGGATGCGGAGAAATCCTTTTCCCCTTCATAAAAATTGTATCCCTCTTTCTAGATGTTCAAAATGGAGATAGACTACATACACCAAAAAGAACTCTAGTTTATTTGGGATTACTTGCCTCTCCTAGTTCTCCCACTCAACACTGGAGAGCATTACTCACCCTCAGTTACAAACGGCGGAGTGACTTGCTGAGGGAATCGTCAACAAGTCTTGTTCTAAATATATTTACCATTTGTTTTCAGGTCTCTGTGGTTTACACTGCTGTAGTTGTTATTCTCTCTGTCGTTTCTTTTTTGCAACCGAACAGCTCTTTAGGAGACTTTTTTTTTTTTTTTTTTTGGTGAGGAAGATTGGCCCCGAGCTAACATCTGTTGCCAATCTCCCTCCTTTTGCTTGAGGAAGATTGGCCCTGAGCTCAGACCTGTGCCAGTCTTCCTCTATTTTTTACGTGGGACACTGCCACAGCATAGCTTGATGAACAGTGTGTAGGTCTGCACCCAGGATCCAAACACGTGAACCCCGGACTGTATGAACTTAACCTCTATGCCACTGGGCCCGCCCCTTTAGGAGACATTTTAAAGTCTTGCAGATACGTTCTTGGTAAACAGTCCATTGCTGTGCATTATTTGGCTTCAGAATCTGGGCTGCCCAGCAGTGCCCACTCCAGGGCTGCCAGCTGGCTGGTCTTGGGGCCAGACAGCCCAGAGGACACAGCAACTTGCAATGCAGCATCACAAAAATGTCTGTGCTGAGGAGAAGAGGTTCTTCTTTCTATTTAACGGTGTTATCTACTTAAGTACTTGGTTATTTAATTAAGAGTATTTTGGCAAAAGGGACACTAATTTCCTTTCCACCAGCTATAGGAGCATCTACAGGCAGAAACCTCGGTTAACAAGCACCAGACTCCTGATGAATCTCTGTGGTGGTTCAGGGTTCCTCTGAGTCAGCGCCTGGGGAAGCTGCCCGCCTGGACCTGCCTCCTACAGGAAGTCCTCCTGACATTCCCTCACCGTCGGGAGCCGCAGCTGGTGAAACCCTATGGGTTTTGTGCCTGGGCCCAGCTTGCCTTACTGGGCTGGCTGCCTCACGGACTTCAGTCTCATGTCTCCAGCTGGACTCAACACAGCTGGAGGACAGTATCCCCATCTTACACTTGTTTGCGATCCCCACGATCCCCAGCACATGCCAGGCGACAAGAAAGATTGCTTGAATCAATTCTGATTTGTTGATTGATCCTAAGTCCCTTTAGAGAGTGTCCAGGAGCAGATTCCTCGAAGGAACTCCTAAGCATGGACCTAAAGTACCCTCACCACGTATCATATATTTAGGGATTCTTTTTTTTTTCATTTCAAGAAAAAGTGGGGACTCTTACCTATTCTTAACTACAAACTATTTACTCCTAACTCTTGTAACTATTTCCAACTATTATTCTCTTCTCTGTTCTAGTCTATTCTCTACTATGATTCTCAAAAATTTCCCACCCCAATGTGAGCTTGCCATTGTCCAGAAAACGGTGTCTCATTATTATCATAAGAACTAGAACATGATAATGTTAACAAAATTCTCTTGAGAAATCATAATCAAAACTTGCAGCCCCCTTGATGTTTTGTCTTCATTCACCCAATAATTATTTACTGAGTAACTACTAAGTACCAAGGACTGGGCTGGGCTCTGGGAAGAGAGTAACAAACAGGGAAAAAAAATCCCGTCCGTGAGAAACAGACAGTCTAGTCAGTGGGAAATAAACAATAAACAAGTAAGCAAGTAAAATATATTAATACATGGTGACTAAAGAACAAGGAAGCTTGCCCACCCAATCTGCCTCTAACAAAGTCCTGGGCTATGATGGGGTGCCCTCCTGCCAATCATGTCGGCCCCAGGAGAGGATGCATAAAAGGCCACAAGACTTTCCCCCTTGAGATAGACACCTGACTATCTGAGCAAATGCCTTCTGTTCCAGTTACTCTTGCTGCATAACAAACAACCCCCAAACTTAGGGGCGTAAAACAACCATTTTATTATGCTCCTGGATTCTGTAGCATAGAAGTTGGACACGGTATAGTGGGGAGAGGTTGTCTCTGCTCCAAGATTTCTGGGACCTCTGCTGGGAAGACTCAAAGTTGGAAGTGACCTGACAGATGGGGGCTAGAATCATCTGGAAGCATCTTTACTAATGCCTGGCAGATGATGTGGGGTTGTCCTCTGGGCCTGGGCTGGGCTGTCAGTGGGAACACCTTCACTGGCCTCTCCACGTGGTTTCCATGTGGGACGACTTGGGCTTCCTCACATCATGGCAGAGTTCCAAGAGTGAGCATCCCATGAGAGCCAGGCGGAAGCACATGGCATTTTTACAATCTAGCCTCAGAAGTCACATAGCAACAGTTCTGCCCTACTCTTCTGGCCAAGGCAGTCACAGAGGCCCATCCAGGTTTAAGGGCGGGGGGACACAAACACGTAGACCCCACTACTCAAGGGACAGGATGTCGGGATCACATCAGAGGAAGAACACGTGGATGGGAGACACTGTTGCAGCCAACTTTAGAAAATGCAATCTCCTACACCTTCCGTGTCTAATTGTCAAAAAAAAAAATCGTTATCTAGATCTACTCAGAGTTATCTCACAGGCAGAGAGCTATAATCACTCAAGCAGAAAGTGATCATATCTGAGTGTTATGTAATATTTTATTTCAAACAGATAATAAAAGAGCAGAGGAATAATCCTTTGACTGATCAGCCCTGTACGGAAGGCACTCTTAACCACTTGAAATTTCTGTCTTGTGCCTTATTTTTAAAGAATAGAAAATTAGGCCTAGGCTAAAGAAAGGACTTATTCTTGATTTGGGTCATGTGCCAAATCAAGTTTCTTCATCTCTAAAAACCAGGGTGGCAAGATCAACTTCCTCATGGGGTCACCGTGAAAATGAAATGAGATAATTTACGCTCTCCATGCTTGGTGACCACTCTGGACAGAATGTCTATCATTTAAACTACCAGTAGCATTGGTATATTTTTGTGGTTTTTTCAATCCACTACAATAAAATGTCTTCCCATCAATATTGCTATCATTTTCATGTCGTTGAAATTCACCATAAATGACATGCTTTTGAATCTGTAAACATATGAAGGGTCCTTTCGGGGGGAAATGATGGGTTGGCTTCCATAATGGTCCTTCGGTAGAGCAAGTCTTGGGCTTGCAGAGTTCCAGAAGAATGAGCCTGGCTGATCCAGCGGGCTCTGGGAGCAGCTGCTGCATCCTGCACACGGGGAGCTTGAGGTTCTGGAGGCTCCGTGAGAACAGAGAAGCAAGATGGTTGACTCAAGGCCAACCTCCTCTCACCAACCTGGTGTTCTAGCACCCAGCTCAATCAGCTTGGGGCCAGTCTTAGGCCATCACTAGTGTGTGGAGGTGGAAAGAGCCAAGCTCTCGTTGCCACAGGGCCAGCAGATTCCCACCCTCAAACCAGAGACCTAGTTGATCCGTGCTTCAGGAAAGGGGCCTCATAGTTGCTCCTTGGTCACCAAGGCAAGGTCTCCAGGGGTTGCCATGGAGATGAGGTGCCATATTGGTTGGGGGAGACAACCCTCTCGGGAACAGAAGCCACCCTGTGGAAGAGCCAGAGACACAGGGAAACCAAATGTTAGAGGAAATGAGAGGAGAGGGATTAGAAAACGGAGAGGAAGGAAGAGAAAGTGACTCACTGTGAAACTCTGTAGTCATCCGGGTCTTAGGAACTGAGAGTTGTGGGTGTGGGTATGTGTGCGTGTCTGTCTATCTTTCTGTCAAGCTCTCCTTCCACACATAAGGATGAAGCCCTCAGCTGTCACCCACCGACACGTGTCCAGGGTCTGTAGCTCCGCCACCTCAACCCAGCCCCATGAAGCTGAGGTGGCTCCCAGGCAGCGATGGTGGCCAGCTTTTGAGTTGAGAAGTCCTGGGTTCAAGTTCTGCCACTTCCCATTTGTGTGACTTACAGCAAGTCCTGTGGCCTCTCTGCAATGCTATTTCCTCGCCTGCAAAACGGGAAACATAATCCCTGTTCAGCCTTCCTCCAAGGACAGTTTTGAGGTTCCAGTGTTTAATATCTGTGCCCTGAGACAACGTAAGTGCCATCGAGGCAGAGACCACAATTGCCCTGTGCCCTGCTGGACTCCTAGTGCTTCTCACAGAGTAAGCATTCAATAACTATTGGGTGAATAAGTAAACGATAGGATGATGGTGAACTCAGCCCCCACCCGGGATGGGACGTGAAGCAGGAAAGCTCTTCATGCCTCACTTGTTCCCTTCTGCACGACACTCTCCTCAAAGTGTGGTCCACAGACCAGCAACAGCATCACCCGGGAGCTTGTAGAAATGCAGAGCCTCAGGCCCACCCCAGACCCACCGAATCCTAATTTCTGGCATTGGGACCCATAAATTTACGTTTTAACGCACCCTCCATGATTCTGATGCTCATCAAAGTTACTGGACACATCAGGGTGAGGGTGACATAGGGTACGAACTTCCACGCCCCCCTTCTTGGGGCATCTACCTCCTACCTGGCACAGGTGTGCCTTCCCCAGCCCACTCCCACCCCTTCCTTGGCCTGCCTGGAGCAGGGGAACATGCGGTGCAGGCTGGCGAGGGCCCGAGGAGGGGAAGAGGCCTTGTCTTCCGGACGGAGAAGGTCTGCCCCCTTCCTGTTTCAGCAAAACCTGCAGATGCTGTGAGAGGATCAGGAGATAAGCTTTGCACGTGCACAAGAGCTTTGCAAAGAGGTCCCTTCCCAACCCAGCCAGCTTCTCTGCACCCTGGCAATGCCCCATGGGGACAGCCTCACGCCAGGGGTCCCAGGTTCCGCTCCCGTCCATCCCCCTGGCCTCTCTGCTGAAGTCACTGCTGCCGCCTCCTCGAGGGTCTGAACATTACCCTGAGCTGTTGGGAACACAAAGAAAAGATGAACCTCTGAGATAAGTGCTCATGATAAGAAGTGACATGATAACCCTTGTCCTGGTGCATCTTCTCAGGAGGGCCTGACTCGAGGTACCTAGAAGCAGCTGTTCACACACACAAAGGAGGGATGGGGAGCAGTTATTGAAAGAGAAGGGCTGGGTTGCCAGAGATGTCAAAACAAAAGGCAGGAAGGCCAGATGACAAGTCCGTTACTTGTTCAGAAAAGCCAACAGCTCGTGTCCAGGATCGGGGGAACAGCAGCTGGAACCAGGCTGTGGGCTTCAACTAGTGGCTCAGCCTTGGGAAGAAGATGGGGACCTGGCCACACCAATAGGAATGGTGGAGTAGGGGGGTGACAAATCCACTCAGCTCTCTGTAGGGCGGTCAACCCTGGGTGCCTGAGGGAACTCTGGGCACCACATTCTGGAAGGCTTGTAAAGAATCGGTGTCTTTTGCAAAGAGCTATCATGTTGTCGTGGGAAGGACAGCTGGAGAAGCAGATGTCCAGCCTAGATAAAGGACAATTTGGAGGAAGCCACAGGAAAATCGTCTTGAAGTACTTAAGAGACCTTGGAGTGGAAGAGAGGGCAGCCTGGACCGTGTGGCCCAGTGAAGAGCAGCCACACTCAGCCCCAGTCCAGGGACGCCTCCCCCTCATCAGGGTGCTGCCCTCGCTCCGGCCACACTCAGCGACGTCCCAGTTGCCAGATGCACTCCCTAGACCGAGGAAGCCCTTACACATCCGCAGCCCCCATCTTCCAAGACTGGGCCTGCTGGATGCGAGAGTGAGGGCCTGGGTTTGGAGTCAGGAAGCTTCGAGTTCCCGTCCTGTCCCTGCACCTTCCATCCCCTGCTGGTGTCACCCTGTCTCAAATCACAGCCTCTCCCAGCATCAGATTTCCTTGTCGGTCAACCGGGGATGTTGGTCTCTGCCCTGAAGGGTCGTAATGAGCACACATTCACTCACTCAGCGAATGCTTATCTGGCATCTGCTGGTACAGGCTATCACACCCCTGCACGGATGCTCCAGGGGGTTAAACGAGCAACCAGGAGAGGCCCAGTGCTTAGGAAGGGCTCAGTTAGTGCTGCTGGTGGCTGCCTGGACCCACCTATCTCTGATCTTGGTGGTGAGCAGAGGACCATGAGATGCAGGCCCCCGACATCTGGGACTGTCAAACCCTCTGACTACAGCACTCTAGGTGCGTGGAGGATGGATGGCTCAGAGAATACCGATCCCTATCTTCAGCCCTCTGTGGGCACGCGGTTTTCTTCAGTCAGCAGATCTCAGGTTGCATAAATAAGTTGGGGATTGCCCATCCAGCACACTCTGTCTTGTGTGCGTGCACGCAGAGCCCCAGCCAGCCCTCGGGGCAAGGTGGCACCCAGCACCTCCCAGTGCAGACCAGGATCAGTGTGGGGAACAGGCGAGTGAGGCCCACCTGAGGGACAATCATAAGGCGGCTAAGCAAGCCGGCTCTGGAACTGCAATCCCAGCTCCTCAATGTGTCGCTGTGTGACTTTGGGCCAGCACCCTAGCCTTTCCAAGCCTTGGTTTCCTTACCTAGAAAACAGCGAAACTAACTCTTATGACCTACAGTCAGACAGCCCAGGCGTGGATCCCACCTCCACCACTTATTTGCTGTGTGACTTTTACAAGTGTCCCAGCCTCTCTGTGACTCAGTTTCTTTATCTGCGAAATGGGAGTAATAACAACAGTACCTGTCTCACAGGGTTGTTGTGAGGATTAAGCAGGTTTGTACACACAGAGCCCTTGAAAGAAGACCTGGCTCAATAATTGCATGCCCCAGTGGTATAGGCTGGGTTCCTCCAGAGCTGACTCTGACACGAGGATTTTAGTGCAAGCAGTCTGTTCAGAGAATGATCCCAGCAGCCCCTCCAGGGAGGTGGGAAAGTGAGGCAGGCACAGGGAAGAAGCCGAAAGAGGATGCATGAACAACCAGGTGACCTTCGTAGACAACTGGGGCTCAGTCCTCCTAGGGGTTTCAGGGGGATCAGAGAGAGGTCCCTCAGCATCCTCCCACACGAGGCCAAGGAGGCTGGGATGCCTGCAGTAGAAAACAGAGGAGTGTAAGGGAAGAAAGTGCCAACAGTGACCGCCACACCAGACTTCTCTGAAAAATTCAGCAGTCTCCTTTGGGCCCCGCACGCCACTTATAATGACAACAACAACTGAGCTCAGGAGGGAGCGGAGGGTTCTGGGCCAGCATTCGCTTCATGCCAAGGTTGATCAAGGGTCTCCACCCTTGATTTGAGGGATGTCTGCAAAACGGCTCCCTCTCTCACACCGCCCTGGCGGGGACCTGAGATCATCTTCCAAAGCATTTTAAGCAAGGCCAGGATTTGACCCAACAGGCATCTGAGAACGATCCCTCCAGCTGAGGGAGGACAGGAGCTCAGGAAGCAGGGCGCTGAGGGGGCCTGGCGCAGGGCAGCGGGGGTGGGTGGCATGCTGGGTCCTCCAGCAGCCCTGGTAAGGCACACCACGCATGGTTCTGAGGGATGGGCCACCAGGGTCTCCAGGTGGGGACAGGGAATTTAAGGAGCTGAGGGCTGGAAAGCTGGGCGGGGAGGGGTCTGAGCTGCTCCTGCAGTGGGGAGCTGCTCTGCTGGGCAGAAGATTGGGACGAGGCTTCAGTGCGGGGTCTTCCTCGGCCCAGGATTGCAAGGCTGCTGAGCCTGCAGACGGAGCCTCTGAGAAGAGCCAGGGAGGCAGGGACTGATGCATGATTTCAGCACAAGGGTGCGGCTACTTCTGATGACATGGAGGTCCAGTGGAGAAGCCGTGCCATCACCTTACCCTGAGGGAGGTGCTTTCAACAGGCTGAAGTCATTAGGATGCATTTTGGATGCTGCGTGGCACCAGCCGAGGAGTGAGAGGCATTAAGGGACTCTCAATCCACTTTCCCATCCTCCGGGAACCTTTGTCTAGGATTTCCTCCTCACCTCCTCTCTGATTGCATTCAAGATACCCTGGAGCTCATCTGACACGCACTCCTGCACAGTGACTCAGCAGGTCGGGGCCCTGGATGTCTGCCCTGGCCTTCCTCCTCTGCCCTCTGAGGACCCCTTGACAATTTCCCAGGCCTTCCCACACCCCCTCAGCTGGAGAAACAAAGGTTTCTAAAAGAAGCCACTGGGACAGCCAGACAGGGACCTGAGTTCCCTGAGGGCCGTCCCCAAGAATAACACTGGAGAAGAGCTGGGATGTGGTTGGGCAACTTCCAAGATGTTCTTCCTAAGAAAGACGTGCTGCGAGTGACTCAAATCTCCCTCCTGGGCCTCACGCCAAGGACGGGAGGAGAGAGGTTCACACACTGGGGCAAAGATCGCTGTCTTGGCTGAAAGGAAGCTCAGAGTCAAGCTGGTTCTAGAACTTGGGTAAAAGGGGGGACCTGAGAGGGTAGCAGTGAGGCTGAGGGCCCAGGTGTGCCACAGGACAGAGGTGGTGCGTCTTACGGGTACCTCAACTTCATGCCTCAGTGCTGAAAATGTTGCCAAGAGCCATAGATTGGATACTGAAGCCCAGGATGGGAGACGAAAAGGCAAGAGCATGCACACTTCTATAATTCAAGAGATTTCCATCTCCAGGGTCAGCCAAGTACAGTCACTCTGGCGGTTAGGAATACTCCGACAGGATCATTTTAGATACACTAAACTCGTACAAAATAACCCATATTACAAATGAAAAAACTGACGCCCAAGAGGGTGGGACCCCTGCCCAACTGCCCAAGAGCGAGTTAGAAGCAAAGTTTCCATCCAGCCTTGCATACGGGCTGCCTGCATCTTTTTTCCAACCCTCTTCTCTCCCGGAAATGGGTCCAGGAAAGGCAAACACAGAGCTCAATTTAGGACTCGCTCATCAACCTAGTAAATGCGCCAAAGCGCTTTGCGCATGCGCCTGGTAAGCCCAGCCCCCTCAGGCCGTCAACCCCGCCCCTCCGCCCATCACCAACATGGCGGCCCCGGCAACAGCCCCTCCTGCCCGGCACTGGCGTGGCGGCTCCTGACGTCATAAGACGGCGCCGGCTGTCCCGGAGGCTGCACGTGGGCTCCGGTCTGGGCACTTTCAGGCTGGGCCATGGATACTCCGCTGAGGCGCAGCCGGCGGCTGGAAGGCCTGAGGCCTGAGTCCCCCGAGAGGTCAGCTTCAGTGTTGCGGGCGAAACGGGCCCTTGTGGAGTTCGACCCGAACCCAGAAGAGACGAGGGAGCCCGGGTCTCCTCGCAGTGCTCTGCCACCCGGCCTGGAGTCCCCCCGGGGTCAGCCGGAGACAAGCCCGGGATCGCCCGGTCTACGGCAGGGGACGGATTTAGGGTCCCCTCGAAAGGAGCCAGAGCCGGGCCCAGGGTCCCCCCAGCATCAGCAAGATCCAGGCCTGGAGTCACCCCGAAGACAGCCGGAGTCGAGTCCAGAACCCCTCCGACTTCAGCCAAAGCCAAGTGGGGGGTCACCCAAGTGCTCCCAGGACCAAGAAGAAGCGGACTCGGAGTTGGCCCAGAGGAAGGAGAAGCTGGCCCCGGGGTCCCCCCGACATCAGCTGCAGCCGGGCCCAGGATCATCAGAGCCTTACCCTGGTCAGCCAGCTCTGGGTCCAGAGCCCTCGCAGCCGCTACAGGAGCTGACACCCCGGTCCCCCGGCTCCCCCTGGGGTCGGCACGAACCGAGCAAGCCACCTGCGGCCGGGGAGCCGAAGAAGCGAAGAGGTTCTTCACCCCAGGCCCCAGCATCCAAGAAGCTGAAGGAGGAGGTTCCTGTAATCCCGAAGGGAAAGCCCAAGTCGGGGCGGGTGTGGAAGGACCGCTCCAAGAAGAGGTGAAGGGGGCCAGCTGGGCAGGGGGGCGTGCAGCTTGGAGACAGCCCCGGGGTTGGAGGTGGGGGGGTCTCACAGAGACAGGTCATTATCATAAGAATGTGGTAAAATGCCGTGTGATCCAGGGGGTGTGAGCCCAGGCCCCCAAAGGTGATTTCTGTGATGCTTCTCCTCCGGTCCCTGTGGACCTCTCCTTTGGCACCTCCTTTGTGTATTCGCTCAACAAGCATCTACCCTGTCTGCCCTCTCCCTAGAGAGAAGCAGGGATCCCTAGGGATGCAGAAGCAAGTGAAGCAGGCATTACTTGATAAAAAGCCCAGAGGTCCTCAGCCACTATTGTCTGTTAATTTGCGCTTGTGATAAAAAGTATATCCTGGGCCCTGAGTCTCTAGGACACTGCTAAGCACTTAAGTAAGGATTGGCCGGGGGAAGGGGTTTTCCCACAGAAAGACCAGCATGCCTTGGAGCTGCGGGTCAGCCCCAGGAGGCCGCAGTGTCAGGATTATCCTGAGTGTACCTATGAGGAAGCCCGGGTGACCAGACCGCCCGAGGGCAGGGGTGAAAACAGAGAGCCTGCAGAATTAACACGCCTTCAGAGCTGCAGCAGGCCTTGTGCATGCACAAGGGTCAAAGGGCCTTTGGATTCCATTTGGAATCTTTGAGGAAGCAGCTTCAGTGAGTGGTGAGTGAGCCCAGAGACAGTGGAGGCAGCTCCTGCTGCAGGAAGTGGCCCAGCAAAGGAGGATAGGGAGGGAGGCAGTGGAGCTGGGAAGGCCTGGCTGCAGCCCCGCCTTCCCTGCTCATGCCAAATGCCAGCTTCTGCACAGTGCTGCATGGGTGTGCTATCCCCCTTTTCTGAAGGGTGGCATTTATTAAGCACCTCCTGTGCTAAGCACTTCTCGAAACCATGTCATGATTAATCCTCCCACCACTCTTTGGGATGGGAGCGGGTCTTATCCCGATTTAACACGGGCAGGTGCTGAGGCCCAGAGAGGGAACCTTGCCCAGGGTCTCACAGGTAGTAAGTGTTAGATTCAGGCCTTGGAACCCAAAAATGTCTTCCTTCAGTCTCCAGGTAAATCTGATGCCCTGAAACGGCACTGCCTCAACACCTTAGCCACCAGCCGCGTGTGGCTATTTCAGCTTAAATTGATTGAAATTAAAAAGTTCAGGGGGCCGGCCCGGTGGCTCAGCGCTTAAGTGCGCACCTTCCACTTTGGCAGCCCGGGGTTCACTGGTTGGGATCCCGAGTGCGGACATGGCACCGCTTGTCAAGCTATGCTGTGGCAGGCATCCCACATATAAAGTAGAGGAAAATAGGCATGGATGTTAGCTCAGGGCCAGTCTTCCTCAGCAAAAAGAGGATTGGCAGCAGTTAGCTCAGGGCTAATCTTCCTCAAAAAAAGAAATATAAAAGTTTATAATTCACAGGGCCAGCCCGTGGCTGAGTGGTTAAGTTCTCATGTTCCGCTTCTCCGGCCCGGGGTTCACCAGTTTGGATCCTAGGCATGGACCTACACACTGCTTGTCAAGACATGCTGTGGCGGCATTCTACGTAGAACTAGAATGACCTACAACTAGGATATAAAACTGTGTACTGGGGCTTTGGGGAGGGGGAAAAGCAAAGGAAGATTGGCAACAGATGTTAGCTCAGGGCCAATCTTCCTCACCAAAAAAAAAAGGAAAGAAAGAAATTCATTTCTTCAGTCACACCAACCACATTTCAAGCACTCAGCAGCCAGTGTGAGGAATGGCTACCTTATTGGACAGTGTAGACAGACCACTTCCACCATCACAGAAAGCTCTGTTTGACAGCGCTGCTCTAGAAGGATGCAGCATGTGCCCTGTGGCTCTATGTGTGCCCAGCTCCCCTCTGCCTTGTCCCTTCTTGGTTGTCATACTCCGGTTTGGGGTAGGGGAAGTGCATGCTGCAGCTCCCTTCTTCTGTGCTTGGAAGACCAGATCTTCAGCAGCAGGCCCTGGGGGATGGGGAGAAGGAGTGGTGGCGGGTGTGCTGGGATCAAAGGCAGACACAGTCGGGGAGGCAGACCAGCAGAACCAAGCCAAAAAGGGACGGGCCTGGGTGGTTGTGTGCCAAGCTATGTGTGCCAGACTCCTGTGGGGGAAGAAGGAGGGAGGACAGCCCAGAAGACCCTTCTCCATGGATGTGAGGGGCTCTGCCTGCACACACAGGCTTCAGAGGCTGGGGTGGGACCGGCTGACCTACTGTGACAGTTTGGGGCACCATATAATGGACGTGGATGAACAGGAGCTCTTTTGGAAGTCAGGAAATTGGTGGGGGAGGTGGAGAGGCCACTCTGAGGGGATCTGCTAAGGAGAAAAGGCCGGTGGGACACCCACACAGGCTTCAGATCACTCCAGGAGAAAGACCTTTCAGAAAAGGGGAGAGCATGGTTGCATGAGCCCCCACGTTCTCTTCCGCATCTTCGCCAGTTCTCAACATTTTCCTGCACTGGCCCCGTCTTAGCCTCTGCGTTTTTGTCTTTCTTTTTTTTCCTGGAACATTTTACAGCACATCCTAGATAGATCATTCTACCCATAAATCCTTGCAGGATGCATTCTTACAGAGAGTCTTGTCTCTCCTAGGACTGTCATGTCACTGTCACTCATAGAAAAATCTAGCCTTTCCTGACTTCCCCAAATGCCCACCTCATTTTCACACCCTCCCCTGCCGGGGAGAGAGATTCTGGATCATTACCAAGAACTGTGAGCATCCTCGCTGTCCTGAAATGGAACGGAACGCCCCATCTCCAGAGGCGTTCACGCCCAGGCAACCGCCCTTGGCAGAGCAGCAGAACTATAACAGAGGCCGTGTGGCCTGCACTGTGTGGTCACAGACAGGGATTCGCGTCCTGGCTGCTGTTCACAAGGTGACCTTGAGCAATTATTTAACCTCTCTGAGCCCTGGTTTGCTCCTCTATGGAACGGAGAGAACAAGAGTCCCCAGCTCAGAGGCATGTAACCAGGGCTTAAGCAGTGGGAGCCGGCATGATCGGAGCCCTTGCTGCCGCGAGTTTCTGCAGACCTGGAGGGTCGACTGCCCAGCAGGCAGGCAGGCGGGGAGGTGATTCTGCCTGGCTTCTGGGGAAGAAGGCCCGGAGCTGGAGCTGAGAGGAGAGGGGGCGTGGGCACATCCCACGGACTCTGCGAGCGCCCGCTTTCCCCATCCAGGTTTTCCCAGATGGTTCAGGACAAGCCCCTGCGCACATCCTGGCAGCGGAAGATGAAGGAGCGGCAGGAGAGGCAGCTGGCCAGGGAGTTTGCCCGGCACCTGGACGAGGAGAAGGAGAGGCGCCGGCAGGTGAGCGGCCGGCCAGCCAGGCCGAGGCAGGAGGGGAGGGGACGCTCACGCACGTGCCCAGGGGCAGGCTGGCTTGGCCGAGAGCCATCCTTGAGCCTGAGGGCCCTGACGAGGCAGGGAGCCTGGGCAGAAGCAGAAGTGCGGTCTGGACCACAGGGTGGGGAAGCCCAGTGCAACATCCAGCTGAGCCTGGGTCTCTGTGAGAGGCTCAAGGATGGGGAGGAGGCCCAGGAAGAAACCCCCATGCCTCTCACTGGTGGCAGGAGCACTCAGTGAGATGGGGTCGGGGGTCCTTCCCTGGGACCTGCACAGATGGGAAAGGCCCATCCCGGTATTGCTGCCATCCTTCTCCAAGGAGCGGCTCCCATACGTCAGCCAAGTGGACGGCCCGCATTTTCCTCTGGTTCTCTCCCTGCCGCTCAGCCCAGGGCCACAAAGGTCCCACTAGAGGTTCACAGCCAACCTCTTCAGACTCCAGGAAGCCCCCGCGGGCAGCACGCGGACACAGCGAAGTGGCGCCGTTGGTCAGTGACCGCACCACCAGGACCAGGGTTATCCGCGGGATGTCACTTGCCTAGTGATCCCAGGGGCACTTGCCCCCACCTGTGGTCCCTGCCTGGCCCCAGACGGGAGGAGGCAGGGCTGGCCACTTGGTCACCTGTCCCCTGCTTTGAGTTGCCCAACTCAGCATGTGGCTGAGGTGTGACTGCCTCTGTGAGCTGACGCCTTATCTCACTTCCTTTGTGGCCCTGGTCCCCTCTTGAGCAAGAGAAAGCCTTCTTGTCACCTCCCCGCCTCAGAGGTGCCGCTGCCCAGCCACCCGCCCAGACCTTCCCCCGACTCTGGGAGCTTCAGTCTCACTTCTCCTTTCTCCCCGAGGCCCAGGCCACCCCTGCTCCCCCGAGTTGCCAAAGCCAAGAGAGGCCCCTGACCATGCAGCAGCCTCGGAGCCGACATCCCCGCCCCGGCCCCCCGAGGGACAGCAGTCAGCATAGCCAGACAGTGCTGGGCTCCCTGCTCCCGAGACGAACTCCACCTAGACTCACCTTCTAAGGGGTCCCGGTGGGCCGGGCACTGTTCCAAGCCCTGACCCTCTATTCCTGCGTTTCTTCCTCAAAACAACCCCACGTGATCATCTTTACTTTGAAGATGGGGAGCTGAGGCCCAGAGAGGGTAAACAACTTGGCCAAGGTCCCCAGTTTAGGAAGTAGCGGAGTCAGGATGTGAACTGGGGCCAGATGGCTCTGGGGTCTCTTCTCTGCAGCCCCCACCCTTCCCGGCCCTGCGCCTGGGCGGGCCTCAGGAGACAGCCCTCACCCCGGCCTGGCCCTCTCGGGGCACATGGGCTCAGGGAGAGAGGGAGACTCCGAGAGGGCTGCTGAGAGGGTGGGAATGAGGAAACCAGCCCACCCCGTCTCCCCTGGCAGTTGATGAAGGGGACGTGCAAGGGGCTACCGTCTGTATGTGCCTGAGTTTCCGGGGGGGGAGCCCCCATGTCTTAGCCCGCCAGCCCTCCCATAAGCCCCTGTTGCCAGCTGTCTGACCAGGTGCCCACCGTCTCAGGTGGAGTCAGAAACTGCCCCTACGGTGGGCCTCTGGTTCCGTGGGCACAGGGATTGCTCCTTGCTGGCCCTGCGTCCACACACCACCAGGAACAACCCAGAGCTGGATGAGAGGGCCTTTCCCCCCACCCCGGGAATTCTGCCAGCTCTCTCTCCTCTGGGGCCTGAGAGACCAGGGCCGCCTCGACTCCCAGACTCCAATCCTCTTCCCCTGTGTGTTCCAGGAGAAGAAACAGCGCCGTGCCGAGAACCTGAAACGCCGCCTGGAGAATGAGCGGAAGGCAGAGGTGGTCCAAGTGGTGAGTGTCGCCCTGCTCGGGGGTCCGAGCCCCGGCCAGGCTGGGCGTTGCGTCCGAGATGCCTCAGCACCCCCGCCTCCCGGCCCCCACTCTCGTGCTGCCATCCCTGGGGCACCGGGCGGAGACTCTAGCCACACTAATGCCTTCTCCTCCCACCACCCCAGATCCGGAACCCCGCCAAGCTCAAGCGGGCGAAGAAGAAGCAGCTGCGCTCCATCGAGAAGCGGGACACCCTGGCCTTGCTGCAGAAGCAGCCGCCACAGCGGCCAGCAGCCAAGGTCTGAGCCAGGACAGCCCGAGCCTTCTGTGGCCGGCCACCATGTCAGACACGGCACCGCTGCTGGACCCAGCACTCCAGCTCTGTGGCTGCAAATCAGGGACCCCACCTGAGATGGGCTCCGAGCCTTTGAGGCTGTTGGGCAGGTGGGACAGAGGCCCAGAGGGAGCCTGGGACCTGGCAGAGACTGGGGGAGGGAAGAGGTTCAGCCCCCCTTCCCTGTTCCCCTCCTTCTCCAAGTGCCTTCAAACCAAGGAGAGTAGATTCTTCTGGTTCCTCGGGGAGCCGAGGGCTGAAGGGTGACTCCCCAAAATGTGTTATGTTCTGTCTCAAGATCCTTGGTCCAGCCCAGGCCAGGAGGCCAGCAGTCAGGAACCCAGCTCCCCCACACCTTTCCAAAGGCTGTTTTGGGTTCCTCTGCACCCCACTGACCCCGTCACCAAGTAGACTGACTCCAGCTTCGCCCCACTTTTCACCACTGAAACATTAAAATGGGGAGGTTGCAGGGAGCAGAGTTTCTCTAGCGCCCTCTTTGCTGTACCACACTCTGCAGAAACGCCAAAGGTCTGATTGACTCACGCCCTCCAATCTACAACAAAAATAGTTATTGAATGCCTGCTGTGGACAGGCGCAACTTTAGGTACCAGGGGATCGGACAGAAGTCCCTGCCCTCCAGGAGATTTCCTTCTGATGGAGAAAATAGAATAAACAAGTAAAATACATTGTGCGTCAGATGGCGAAATGCACTCTGAGTAAAGCAGGGGAGGGGCGGGAGGGAGCATGGGCGAGGTGTGACGTCGGGATGTCTGTGCTGTCAGCTGTACGTCTGCTGTTCAGTTTTCTGAACACTTGCTGTGGGCCGGGCCCTGCCTGGCACTGGGAGTAAACAGTAAGCTGGCCAACACAGCCTGGGGGTGGCCCAAGGAGCACTGGACCAAGATCCCAAGAGAGTTTCTTCCCTGGCTCTTCCACTACCGTTTCATCCACCACTCATTTACTGGCTCCAACTGCACCAGGCCCTGGGATGCAGAGCTGAAGACAGCAGTCTGAGAGGAAACAGACAAGGTGCAGTGGAAGTGCTGTGACACGTACAGGTTACCCCCAACATCTACAAGTGGGGAGTCATAGCTCAGCCCCTGTGTGGTGGGGAGGGGGGTGCTGCACAGATCTGGGAATTACCAGCGTTGCCCAGAGGGCATCCTATGGAACTCCAGCCCCACACAGGTGGCAGGTTAGCTGGGAAATGTCATGTGCTGTGGTCTTGGGGACTGCCATGCCCGTTCAAATACTCAAGACAGAAGACGTTCAGTAAAGATGCCCATTGTGCTTCGATTAGCCAAGCTTTCCCAAACATTTGACCATGGCACCTCTTCCTTTTTCCACCTTATAAAGACTTTGGGCACTGCCAGCTCAGAAGAGTAGAGATGAGGCCTCCAAGGCAGCTACTATCTTAAGTACCTTGGGTATGTTGGGTGTTCTTTCACTTACTAAATAATAGTTGAACTTGTAATGCTTGGAAGTTAGCACACAGACCCTGTCAGTCACCAGCCGTTCATGAAACCTTGGGCAACTTACTTACTCCCTGTGCCTCAATTTGCTCAATGGTATAAACTGGGGCTAACAGAACCCACCCCTCAAGATTGTGGGATAAAGCAGTCTGCTCCATAAACGTCGGCTGAGTGAGCGAAGTGAAGAGATTAGACCGAATAGTGTGTCCCAAACCTTTCCTCTCTCACTTTATTCCAAAAATACATCACTGGTTTAATGTAAAAATACTCCCCCCCCCCCCCCCCCCCCATCATCTGGTAAAATTGAGCTCCAGGGAGATGCGTCCTGTGTACCTCGGGGCGCCCACTACACCAGTTTGAGAATCTTAAGATTTTAACGCTGTGTCACTCCAAGTGTGACACAGGGCCAGCAGCACTGACCTCGCCTCCTGGGATCTTGTTAGAAACGCAGAGTCTCAGCGCCCCCAGTCCCAGCCTGCTGAATCAGGCCGCACTTTAACAGGATTCCTAGGATTCCAGGACTCACGCACAAAGGTTTGACAAGCACTGCTCTGACTCCCTGATTCTGAAAAGGATTCGCGGAATCGCGCGGGGCTGCTTTAAAATGCAGAATCCCGGGTCCTGACCTTGGACCAAGATCTCGCAGGGTGGAGCCGGGATATCTACATTTTAATCAAGCCTCCCTTAGTATGCTGCGTTGGCGCTCCATGGCTGCCGGACGTTGGCCTATCCTGAGAGAATGGCGATTTGGGGCCCGCGCTTCTAGCCGGAGGTGGTGCTCAGCGCCCGGTTCAGGGGGGCCGTCTGGTCCTCGGATCGGGCCCGGCCCCTCTGCGGAGACGCGGCGCGGCCTCCCCGCAGCCAGCCCAGCAGGGTCCCGGGCCGCCGGAGCGGGGACAGACGGCGGCCGCCGAGCGGCAAGGAGGAGGCGGAGTTGGCGGTGGAGGAGGCGCGGCGGCGGCGGCTGCTGCCCAGGCCGCCCAGCTCGCTGTCATCCACCAGCACGCTCTCCAGCACGCTGCGCAGCGAGCGCCGCAGCTTGTGCAGCACGTCGGGGCAGGTGAGCACGTAGAGCAGCGGGTTGACCACGCTGTTGATGAAGGCCAGGCTGGTGACAAAGGGCAGCCCGCGCCACACGAGCGGCCGCAGCGCCGGGTCGCCGTGCGCCCGCGCCTCCAGCAGGCTGAAGACGTGGTAGGGCCCCCAGCAGAGCGCGAAGGCCGCCACCACGGCCATCACCAGGCGCACGAAGCGGCCGGGCCGCCGGCAGCCGCGGTGGCGCAGCTGCAAGCTCACGGTCGCGTGGCTCGAGGCGATGATGGCCAGGGGCACCAGGAAGGCCAGCAGGAACTTGCTGACAGCCAGGGCCGCCTGGCGCGAGTTGCACGTGGCGTTGCGGTCAGGCCCGGGGTTCAGGAGCAGCACGTTGTAGTAGCACATGACGCGGCCGTCCAGCCGCGGTATGGTGTCCCGGAACACGAAGTAGGGCACCGTGTTGAGCACGGCCAGGGCCCAGAGCACCAGGCACACCTTGTGGGCCGCGGCCACCGTGCGGTGGTTCTGCGCCCACACGGGCCGCACCACCTGCAGGCAGCGGTCCAGGCTGATGGCGCTGAGCAGGAAGCCGCTGGCGAACATGTTGAGGAAGAATATGGAGGAGTGCAGCTTGCAGAAGGTGGTGCCCAGCTCCCACGTGTGGCCCACGGCCAGGAAGTAGGTGAAGAAAGGCAGGGAGGCGCTGGCCAGCAGGTCGGACAGCGCCAGGTGCAGCACCCAGGTGGTGACCACCGTCTGGCGCATGCGACAGCCCACCATGAAGAGGATGAGTCCGTTCTCCACGAGGCCCAGCAGCGAGGCTAGCGCATGCAGCACCACCGACGCATGGTCGATGTAGCGGATGCTGGTGTTGCTGTGGCTTTGGAGGCGACTCATCTGCTCCAGGATGGGGCACAGGGGCTTCACCGAGACGTTGGCCAACATCGTGCGCTCTGTGGTGGAGAGAAGGAGGCCCTGAGGTGGGCAGCGCAGCGGCAACAGAGACCCTCTCCAGGAGATGCGAATCTGACCCACGAATGTTACAGATGAGGCCCCAGGGGATCAGGAAGTTGAGCAAAGGCAATGGGGTGGGAGGATGACATCCCAGCTCCACCTGCTCGCTCTGCAACCGTGGACAAGCCGTTCAACCATCCCTAGCCTGTCTCCTCTATAACATGGATGCCAGTCATAATGACCTCACTCCTAGGGCTGTTAGGAGAGTTCAGTGAGTTCATATGTATAAGTATTTAGAACAGAGCCTGGTGCACAGTGAGCATGGCATCAATGTCATTGTGATTATTATTAATCCATGTGATCCTAAGATACATAGGAACATTCCTAAGAGACATAGGAACAAGGTCAGGCCATGCAAGGCTCTTTTCCCTGATCTCCAGAGCACTGGGGCATGAGCGAGGCCCCTCATAAAGGACAGGAGGGTTCAGCTGGCCTAGGGGATGAGAATAGAAGGAAGAGTCTGTGCCTTTAAGGAATGCCATGCTCCCCCACCTCAGCACCCACAGACCGTGCCTTTCTGCAGATTCTCTAGATGGCCCTTGGCTCCCACGGTGGTGGCTAGTCGAGTGTGTTGACAGCAAACAGTGGAGCCAGCCACTCCCCCCATACTTGGAGAGGAAATAAGATAAGAGCAGGGAGAGAGCTGGGTAGGAGGAACTGCCAGATTGCAGCTCTGAAGGCCCAGGGGGGCCAAAAGACCTCCCTCCCCTCTGCCCAGGGACAGCCACCGCCCACTCTGCCTGCCCCAGGAAACCCAGCCCCTGCATTCATTTATTCACTCACTCACGCACTCACTCAACAGATATTTATTGAGCCACTGTTCAGGCAAGTGCTGGAGCAGCCAGCCTCTGGCAGATGTGCAGACACCCCAGATGTGCCCACCCACAGCCTCGTCAAGAACCGGAGATCGTCTGACACGAAGAGAGGGCTGAGGCGGTGGGGTGGGAGGCTGTCTGCAGGAGGTAGGGGATGGGTATCAGGGGTTAGGACTGGCCCCCCTCCCCCCTGCAACACGCCAGCTACTGTGGAAGGTCCCCTCCATAGGTGCGGTCTTGCTCACAGCTTTGGGAGAAAGTGCTAGTTCTTCTCTCCATCCCGTCTTACAGGTGAGGAGACGGACGCGAGTGTTTAAATTGCTTGCCCAAGCCACCCCGACAACAGACACATGCAGAGGAGCAACAGTCTAGTACTCAGCCTGTTCTCTTTCATCTCGCTCTGCTCAAAGCAAGAGATGATGGAGGAAGCAGAGCAGGAAAGGGTCAGGGGGGAGGTGGTCTTTGGTACTCATCTTCCAGTGTGGCCTCTAGTGTGGGGATGAGAAAATCCACACCCTTCTCCAGGGACCACGGTCCTTTGCAGGGTGAGGTCCCAAGATATAAACTAGAATCTCCCTGGCAGACGAGCCCTTTGGAGCCGGGGATCTGCAGATCGGTGGGTGGGGAGGGTTAGAACCATGGTCCCCAAGAATGCTCATCCTCCCTCAGCTTTAGACTTTGCAGAGCAATTACCCTCACAACGAGCCTATGAGACCCCATTTTTCAGAAGAGGAAACTGAGGTTCAGAGAAGCAGCGCTCCTTGCCCAACCTCCCTCAGCTGCAGTGGTGGAGCTGGAACCCCGCTCCCGGCAGACGAGTACCACCCCCTCTCAGCACTGCAACATTCCCTTCAGCCCACCGGCTGCTCATCCAAGTCCCATGGGGATGCTCAGAGAGCACAGTGCTGCTGCCCCCTGGGGGCCCATTCAGACTAGACCTTCTGGCTGCACGGAGTCAGCCCCCAGGTTCGCAGGATTGTCAGGGAGCCCAGCAGCTAAGATCCCGTTTGGGCAGGGGCTAGGGGCAGAGAACACAAGCTTTTGGAGTCAGAGACCTGGGTTTGAATCCCAGCTCCTTGACTTCGGGGCTGGGCGGACTTGGGTCGGTTGCCCTAGGACTCCTCGTGCGATCTTCCCACCCAGACTGTGTGTGAGTCTGGAAAGAGAAGCCCAAATGATTTACCGCTGTGCCTGGCATCTCGTGAATACCCAAGAAAATGTGGTCCGTCCCTCCTCTGAGCAGCGAGTTCGCTTCAGTCTTTGGCGAACGCAACCCTCTGGCATCCTAGCTTGAACAGCCCTCTCCCCTGGTAGAACTGTGCCTTCTCTCGTGGGTCCAGAGAGGGCACCAAGGCTGCCCAGCCCCTGGACCCCCGCCTCCTTACCTGGGCACAGAGGAAGCACAGGATTCCAGCCCTGGAGGCAATCGGCTCCTGGCAGCAGCTAGACAGGAGGCACCAGGCGGGCTGGCAGAGGCAGGGGAGTGAGGCTGAGGGAGGAAATAGTGTGTGTGTCTGTGGGAGGAGGGTGGAGGCGGGAACAGTGGGCTGTGACTTGTTGCACTGGTGTTCCAGTAACATCAATCTCCATCAATGGGGACGGGACGTAACTGCTGGCAGCCCCAGCTTCCCGCTCCCTTGACGAAGGAGACTTTGCAGAAGCCTGAGGTCAGTACAGATGCACTTGAGGAAATAGGAGCATGCATAGTGCAGCTTTTGAGAGGGACCAGTGTGTAGGAGAAATGCACGAGGAAGAGGATGTCTTGTCCGTCTTTCCCCTGTCCTGGCTCTCTTGACCCCATAATCCACGGCAGAGAAACCCCTCCAGCTGCTGTGATGTACCTGGACCAGACTGGGTGCCTGTCCGTAAGGGGTCCCGCGGGCTCCATGGCCAGGAAGGCAGGTTGCGCAATGGGAAGAGCTCAGGGGCCTGGCTGCCCATGTGGCCCCTGCAGCTGCTGCCCCTTGCTGGGCCCCGGTTTGGCCATCTATGAACAGAGCAACAGGGTCTGCCTCTCAGGGCAACAAGATACCCTCATTCACAAAGCACCCAGCACACAGTAGGTGCTTATAAAAATCAGTGTCTTTCCCCTCTGCGGGGAAAAATGGGTTTCAGCCATAGGGGTAGGGCACCACAGCTTTTATTTAAAATGCGCTCTGAGCCCTAGGATGAGAGGATTGAACTATGTAAGTCTGCATTTCATTGTTCCCGAAGTCTTTACTCCCCTTTGCTGACCAAGCTTCTTGTCATCAGGGACCATCCTGCAACCTCAATGTCCCAGCACCTAGGAGATAATGAAACATGGAAAGAACTCGGTACCCAGGGCTGGCCAGGTGATGTAGTGGTTAGGTTCACATGCTCTGCTTTGGTGACCTGAGGTTTGCAGGTTTGGATCCCAGGCATGGACATAGCACTGCTCATTGAGCCACACTGTGGCAGCGTCCCACATAAAATAGAAGAAGATTGGCATTGACGTTAGCTCAGCAACAACCTTCCTCAAGCAAAAAGAGGAAGATTGACAACAGATGTTAGTTCAGGGCCCATCTTCCTCAGCAACAAAAAAAAAGAAGAAGAAGAAGAAGAAGAACTGGGTATCCCATATGAGGGCCAGGGCAGCCTCCACGAGGTTGACTCTACAAGAATCTCCCATTTAGGCACGGGCTTAAGGCAGGGGCTGGCGCTTGATAAACTTGCAGAGAGACTACGATCCTTACTGGGAAATGAATAAAATGTCATGACCATAGCGGGCGGGGAGTGATATTTCTCACTGTAGCCCAAGATAGCATTTCAGTAAGAGCCTTGATTATGCAAACCGTTAGCACCGGGAATGTCTGCTCTCTTCCAGGTCAGGGGGCTTGGTCTTCCGAGACCGGTGCCTGCAGCCCTGCCTAGAAAATAGGTGGGTGTTTCCACTCCACTTTGGGGAAAGTTCGTTCATGCCCTGCTACACCCCCACCCGACCTGCTGACGCGTGGACATCCTTTAAGGCCATGCAGGCTGTGTACCCTGGGCGGGTAAGCCCAGGGATCCTGGGGCCAGACTGCCAGTGTTTGGCTCTGGCATTGCCGCTTCGTAGCTGTGTAACCCTGGGCAGGTAACGTCACAGCAGTGAAATATGAATTTTTCAAAGGTCCCCCTTCGCCATAGTCCTTGCCCCAAAGTTCAGGGCTTGGTGCCTAAACTTCCCTTTGGGCTAAGAAAGAATCCCCCCACTTGCCTATAGACCCGTCTTAGCACTAAGGCACCAGGGCATCAGGCTTGGGGTGGGGCACAGCCCTCCCTCTGGGTCTCAGCCCTCCCTTGCCCCCTCTACTTGGTACCCTTGTGCAGTGAACATCCTGCGCAACCTCTCGGGGCAGCCCTGCTAGGTGCTTCTCACCTGAAACCCTCAGTCCTCTGACCCTTCCCCAACTCTTGCTTCCTGTCACGTAATCACTGGGGTGGCTTGTCTGTCTCCCAACTCTCCCTGAGGACAACTTATGAAAAGTTACTAAAACAAACAGAGTACTCCAGATGAGTAGAGCCCAAAGGCATTTCTGAAGAAGGAGGCAGTGCTTGTTCCGGTCACCCGCCCCCCTCTGCCCAATGCTGCACTCCCACAGTGTAAATGGCCTCCGGCACGTATTCCGAGAGCCCCCCAGGGTCCATGTGGAGGAGGCCAGGGGTGGGAAGGAGCTAGATGGACAGGATGTGCCTCCGCCCCTGGGTTTCAGGAACCAAGAGCCAGCACCAGGCTCTCTGAGAGGAAGAGTGTCCTGAGCCGATGGTCGGTCGCAGTGGGGGCCCAGGCAGGGGCTGGCTGGCTGGAAGCAGTGGACAGGAGCCTGCCTTGACCAGGAGACATGGACCCAGGCTGAGTCTGAGAAGGACAAAATCCAATCAGAGAGCCTTGTGGGGGCCGCTGCAGTGGCAGGCAGGTTCCATGGGCAGGAGGACACCCGGATGGTCAGATGGGCCCCCAGGGAGCTCAGAGCCTGGAGGAGGGTGACCGGGGCCTTGGCGAGGACCAAAAATGGTAGAGACCAGCAATTCTCAACTTGAGGCTGCGTCAGACCCACCTGGAGGGCTTGTGAAACCCCGATTGCTGGGCCCCGCGCCCAGGGCCCCTGCAGCAGGTCTAGGGGGCCAGCCTGGCCGTTTGCATCTCCATCAAGTTCTGCAGAGGATGCTGAGGCTGCCCGTTCACTGGGACGGAGAACTCGGGTCCTCGGGTCTGGGGTGCTCCGAGTAGGGAGGTCCTGGGAGAGAGCAGTGGCCTCAGCTGAGGGGCCTCAGCCAGGGCTCCCCCTCCCTGCTCTGAGGGTCAGAGGAGATAATAAGCCAGGTGCTCAGCTCAGAGCCTGGTACAGAGCGAGGACACAAGAGCCAGTTGCCATGATGATTATTACTTCCTGTTGTTGTTTTCTGCCGTGATGCTGATGTCGGGACCTCGGTGGGGCTGGGCCTTGCCAGACAGAAGGTGGGGGAGCAGAGGAAAGAGAGACGTGCTTTGTTCCAGCTGCCAATGCAGCCGGGCTGGCGGGAGGGGTTCTAGGTTAAGGGGAGAGAGAGGGGCCTAGGGAAGTGGGGGTTCCGACCTGAATGGCGGGTAGGGATGGGTCCCCACAGAGGCGCTTCAGCCTGGCTTCTCAGAAGGACCTAGAGAAGGACACAGCCACCCCCAGGGCACAGGCCTTAGTCCCCAAGCACAACTTTCTCCATGGCTTAGAACTTGATGTCACAGCCAGAAAGAGCCTAAGTCGGGTCCATCTCTGAATCAACTGCACCTCCCTCAGTGGAGGAGACAAATCTGAGCCTGACAGCCCCCTGCTGGGTCTCTGCTGCACGTAGGAGCTGTCCAGACTGCCAGCGTGGCATTCGAGCCTTCTTGGATTCACCAGGCCCCCGCACCCTTTCCACTTGTCCCCAGCCACCGCATCCCCCACCACTATACACCTCAGTGCCTTTGCACATGCTGTTGCTGCTGTATGGAATGCCTTTTTCCCCTCCCCTCCTCGTCCTGCAGGACCCCTTTCTGAGGTCATCAGTGTCTCTGGGCTCCTAGGAGGATGCTCATGCCATCAAGTGTGTTTAACAGACAGCCCAGGGGACGGACCAACGTAGCCCCCAGCCGTGGTTTTCTCCCAGATTTCTCCCTCTGGCCCTGCTTTAGGAGGTGGGTTATCATGCTCCTTTCTGGCCTCTTTAAAGAAGTCAATCAAACAGGAAGTGAGATGCATGGCAGGAAGCTGGTGGGACCTGCCCTGGCATCCCCCAGCCTCCTTACTCGGGAGGCCCTGGAGTTGCCCACACACAGCAGAGAAACAGCATGACAGGACCTTGTGGCGGCCTGCGTAGAGCTCCCTAATGCCACCACCACCCACAGGAGGAGGCCTAACTCCTCACATGGCCGGTAAGCCCCTCAGGGATGTGGCCCTGCCCACCTCTCCACCTTCATTTCTGCTACTCCCTAATCACATCCTATCATCAGTCAGCTTCTAAGCTTTTATCACCACCTTCCCCCACCCTGTACACATGCTGGTTTCTGTGCCCTTGCTCATGCTGTTTGCTTCCTGCTCTAGAATACTGTTTCTTCTCTTGACTTCTTGGTGAACTCCTATTCATCCTTCAAAACCCTGGCCAGATGTTGCCTCTTCTGGGAAGGCTTTGCTAATCCTCTCAGACAGACCCTCCTTCCCACATCCCTGCCCCACTTTATATACAGCCAGCTTTCCCCTCCCTGGTCACTTTTTCTCACAGTTGTTCCCGACGCTCATGAGGAGCAACTTGAGGACAGAAACTGTTCCTACGTCATCTCCTCAGCACCAAAGCCAAGCGGAGGGCCTGCTATGGGAGAGGGATCCCCAAAACTGTTTACTAAACAGAAGAAATCTCCAGGATTAGAGACTGGATCTGCCAAGGCCCACGGCTTCCTCAGGATGACCCGTTCTGGAGCCATGGTTACCCACGGCCTGGTGCCCTTCTCTCTGGCTCTGTTCTCACCTGCAGAGGGCGCAATCTTGGAGACTCATAACCTCGTACTATTCCTAACTGATAACTTTCTCAGGCCCACACATACGCCAGTCAAACCGCACAAAAACAAGAAGAGCCTCTTAGTGTCTTAGGGCGGCCATCACAGAGTGCACAGACCTGCTGGCTGACAACAGAAATGCACTCTCTCATCGTCTGGGGACCAGGAGTCTTCGCAGGGCAGCGTGCCCTCTGAAGGCCCCAGGTGAGGGACCCCCCCGCCCCCCACTTTCCCAGCATCTGGTGACTCCAGGCGATCCTTGGCCTGGGGCTGTATCTCTGCCTCCTCTTCACGTGGCCTCTCCTGCCCCTGCCTGTGTCTCTCTCGTAAGGACACTTGTCTTTGAATTTAGGATCCATCCAGATAATCGAGGATGATCTCGTTTTGAGCTCCTCAACTCTATGACGTCTGCAAAGCCCCTTTTCCAAATAAGGTTGCATCCACCGTTTCCACGGGTTAGAACCTGACATATCTTTTGTCACTCAACCCACGACAAATAGTAATTGCTAACATTTACGGGGTGCTTACTACCTGCCAGGCACCAGGCTAAGCACTTTGCATGTCTTAGCTAATTTAATCCTCACAACTCCCCCTTGTCTCTCCAGCCTGGAAAGGCCCCCACCCTCCCTCTGTCTCTGGCTTCTATTGTCGGAAGAGACAGAGCAGATAACTAATACTTCATGAGCACTGAACTCTCCCGGCTCCCGGGTGAGGTTAATCTCATTCTTAATCCCATTTTACAGATTAAGAAATTCAAGTCCAGTTTTAAAAAATAAAAACCAAGTTTTGGGGCCTGGCCCCGTGGCTGAGTGGTTAAGGTGCCATGTGCTCCGTTTTGGCAGCCCAGGCTCACAGGTTCGGATCCCAGGCGCGGACCTGCTCCACTCATCAGCCATGCTATGGTGGCGTCCCACATACAAGGTGGAGGAAGATGGGCACAGATGTTAGTTAGCTCAGGGCTAATCTTCCTCAAGCAGAAAAAGAGGAAGATTGCCAATGGATGTTAGCTCAGGGCGAATCTTCCTCACCACAAAAATAAAATAAAAATCAAGTTTAAAAAGGTAAGAAAGAGATGAACAAATGGAAGTTTAGAAAGAGACTGAGGGGGAAGCCAAGATTTCAAGTTGCTCCAATCTGACCCTCTGTCTTTCATCACTAAAAGTAAGGGTGGTTTTCATCCCTCTCATGTTCAAACGATTGCCATGTGCAGACTCTGTTCTCAGTGCTTTAGGTGAAATGTTTAATCCCCATAGCAACCTGACAAGTTGGGCACTATTATTAGCCCCATTAGCCCCAGATGAGGAAAGCCAGTCACCAAGCAGCTAAGTGACTTTTGCAAGATCTCTAGTGGGGATGAAGGAGCTGAGATCTTTCCCAGGCTGACCAGCTCTGGTACCTATGAGTCTTTGCAAGAATGTGGAATCAGAGCCAAGGGCTCAGGGCTCACCCGCTCTAGGACAGTCTGGCACCACTTTTCTCAAAGGCATCCTTCTGCTGTTGCCCATGAGGAAGCTCCCCACTCTTTCCCTGCCTTTCCAGAACCTCGGGAGACACGCTCTCCTTATGGGTAAAGTCCACGATCCATTAACACCTTTCTCTGTGTTTTCTAAATCCATCCCCACCATCATCATTCTCATCCCCATTTTACAGATGGCGGAAGGTCCCTTCGGTCCCGAGCAGTGGACGCAGGATTGAATCCAGGTCTCTCCATATCTCTGGCTGGGCTCTCTCTGCCGCCTAAACCCTGCGTCGGGAAAAGCTCCCTGTTACAGTAGAAATCAAATAAATGTAGAAGGAATGAAGGAGTTGGAAAACCACCACACCAATGGGCAAATACTTGCTGAGGGTAAATATTTGCCAAGGGGCAGGGTAGTTACATAGTCCCAAAGTATCTGCCGGTAAGATACTTACTATTTGCAAAGAGAACCATAGTAACTTCCCAGTGGAGAAACCTGGCGGAGCTCTCTTACCCAAGGGATCAAGTTATACCAGCAATCAGAGGACAAGCCCCTAGGATGAGCCTCCTGATAGAATGCACGAGAAGGACACAACATCACTTCTGGGGTATTCTTGCCCATTATGGGCTGAATTGTGACCCCACTCCATTCATAAATTGAAGCTCTAACCCCCGTCACCTCAGAATGTGACTGTATTCAGAGACGGGGCCTTTAAGAGAAGATTAAATTAAAATGAGGCCAGTAGGGTGGACCCTGACTCCATCTGACCAGTGTCCTTCTAAGAAGAGGAAATTTGGACCTGCAAAGAGACACCAGGGATATAGGTGCACAGAGGGGAGAGTGTGTGACTCTGCCAGCCAAGGAGAGTGGCCTCAGGAGACGCATACCCAGCAACACCCTGACCTTGGACTTCCAACCTCCAGAACTATGAGCAAATAGATTCCCGTTGTTTAAGGCACCCAGTCTGTAGCATTTTATTATGGCGGCCCCAGCGAAGGAACACAGTGCCAAAAATACGTAACTTGGCTCTAGTCGGGAGGAAATGCCAGACAAACCCAAATAAGGGTCATTCTGCAAACTGGCCAGTAGTCCTCAAAAATGTTAAGGGTGTGAAAGACAAAAGACAGACAGAGGGACTGTCCCGGATAGGAGGAGGCTGAAGAAAGATGGATTGGATCCCAGACTAGGAAAAAGTACTTGGATTAGATCCTGGACTAGTAAAAAACACTTTCTCCATTGCTATAAAAGTCATCCTTAGGGGCCGGCCCCGTGGCATAGTGGTTAAGTTCCTGTACTCCGCTTTGGTGGCCCAGGGGTCACGGGTTCAGATGCTGGGCGCGAACATACATACTGCTCATCAAGCCATGCTGAGGCCGCATCCCACGCAGAGGAACTAGAAGGACTTACAGCTAGGATATACAACTAGGTACTGGGGCTTTGGGGAGGAAAAAAATTCATCCTTACGACAATTGGTGAATTGAATAAGGTATGTAGACAATCGTGTGATACTAATGTTAATTTCCTGACTTTGATCATTTTACGGTGGCTACTTGTTTTTTGGTGAATACACACTGTCATGTTCAGGGTAGAGGGGGAACCACTCATGTCTGCATCCAGCTCTCAGATGGTATGGAAGAAACTGCATGCAGTGTACACACAGAGAGTGGAAGAAAGAGCTAAAACAAGTGAGAAAAGATGTTAACGGTGTTAATAAACAAAATTCAACGGAGTAAATGTTTAAGATCTCATTGGCTTTATTCAACAATTCATAAATAGCCAGCATCCAGTCTAGCAGACAGGAAGGAGCTCCGAGGAGCTGGAGAGAAGGAAAGACCGTTATAGGCAGAAGGAGCGGGAGCAAGAAGTTACACGAGGCAAAAAGCGAGTTGGTTGTCGCAAAGCTACTTTCCCTCAGTGGCTGGCAGGGGTCTGTCAGGCAGGTCACCCAACCAGTGCCAATCGGGCGAATCCTGATGGGCTGGGTTAAGATTCCATCGCTGGGAGAGCTGAAACCGTAGCTAAGTCGAGTCTCCATTTGGTGATGTGGGGCTTAGCATAAGCAACTCCATTTTGGGCCTGTTGTCCTGTTTTTAACAACATATAATATTTGAGGAACCTGGGTGGAGGATATATGGAAATTCTTTTCAATAAGTCAGAAATTATTTCAAAGTATAAAGTTCAGGGGCTGGCCTGGGGCATAGTGGTTAAGTTTGCACACTTCGCTTTGGCGGCCCAGAGTTCACGGGTTCCGATCCCAGGTGTGGACCTACTCACCACTCATGAAGCCATGCTGTGGTGGCATCCCACATACAAAATTATGGAAGACTAGCACAGATGTTAGCTTGGGGACAATCTTCCTCAAGCCAAAAGAGGAAGATTGGCAACAGATGTTAGCTCAGGGCCAATCTTCCTCACCAAAAAAAAAAAAAAAAAAGTTTAAAACCTCCATTGTCCCTCAGGAAAAATTCACCTCCCCAGCCCCTTCCGCCCTCCAGTTGCAGCTCCTCCCCATCCTAGCCCAGCTCTTCCCTCTCCAGCAACCCTGGCCAGCTTGAGTCCGCTGTTTCCAGCCCTCTCTATGCCCTTACCCCCACCCTCAACTCCCTCTGCCTCAACACAATATCCCCCCGCACCACCCCTGCACCCATGGGCTCCTCAGGTGCCCTTTCCTCCAGAAACACTTCCATGACCTCTCCCCACCCCTCACCACTGGTGGGATCTGTGCCTCACCCTGCCCCCTCCAGGACCACCCCACAAGCTTCACCGGGCTCAGCTCTAGTCACAGCGCAAGTTAATCCTCTCCAAGCGGGAAACCCTTACCCTACATAATTTCTCGCACCCACTGTTTGTCTCTTTCAGCCTTCTGTCCCCGCTTGCGAGGTAACATTATCACCCTCCATTCACAGATGGGACACTGAGGTTTCAGAAGAGTGATGGGGCTGGGGCACAGCGAGAAAGTGGTAAGGGCGGGTTTGGAACCAGACTCCTCATTACTGAGCCGCGTGCCCTCCTTGCTGCTGCCGGTTAGAATAACTGGGGATCCCCAGCCCTTGCTGAGCTGGAGGCTGCCAGCCAGCGTTGATACGCTGTTACTAACAAAAGTCCACTTCCCTAGCTTTACCTAACGTCCTTCTTCTGTTCCAGGATCCCATCCAGGAGGCCACGCTGCACGTACTTGTGCATCTTGTTATTTGTTATTAGTAATAGCCAAAGTCCTGTTAATTGCCTTAATCCCCAGGAGAGATCTCTGCAGCCTGCTAGTCTCTTTCCTCCCCCGTGGCCCTCATCCTGCTGCAGGCTCTTGGGGCCGGGGCAGTGTCACTGCGGGCCCCCAAAGCCCCGCCTGAGGAGTGGGGTGGAACCCGGCCTGCTGCCCACCGCCGCTGTCCCTGCAGCTCAGCGCAGGCGGGAGGCCTGGAGAGCCTGCCTGGGCAGGGAGTGGGTGCAAAGGGGCTTGGGAGACAGGGCGGTGGGCCTGAGACCTCCAGGCCCCCCTCCTGGCCATGATCCAGTCCCACAACCCACCTGTGGTCTCCCCCGTCCTAGGAAGCTTCCTCCGCCCCAGGCAGCATCACTCAGCTGAGCCGGCATCCACCGCCAGCTGTGAGGCAGGAAGCCAGGGTGCAGGAGGCAGCTTTCCCAGCAGCCTCACAGGGCCCCTGGCTGGGAGGGTGCCTTCCCCGGCCTTCAGGGCAGGAATTTCACCAGAGTCCCTGGGGGCCAGACAGGTGCTCCCCCAGGTGGGCCCCCTTCGCCCTTTGACATTCCCACTTGCCACCTCCCGCATATAAGGCCTGAGCCCTCACCTAGCGGTGGGAGGTGGGGACTATTGTGGGGTCTGTGGGTGTATCTTATGGCAGGAACCTCTGCCATGGTTTGGGGTCTCTCCGTGGCCCTGCTGCTGGTGGCCACTCTGGGGCTGGGGCAGCAGCCACGCCTCGAGCCTGGCCTCCTAGGCCTGCGGCACACCTACGACTGTGGGATGAAGGGCCTGCAGCTGCTGGTGTTCCCCCCGCCAGGCTGGACTGTCCGCTTCAAGGTGGTGGGTGAGTGCTGGCTGGATCCTGGGCCCCACCTCCCAGGGCTGCAGAGGGGTGCTGGGAGCCCACCCCTGCAGCAGGAGCGAGAAGAGCAAGGGCCCCGTCCTGCCTGCGGGTGGCTGCCCCCATCCCCTCACATTAGGGAGGGGGAGGGGACAAGGCCAACCTCAATTTCCCCGGCCACCCAGGGCAGCTTCTCCCACGTCATGAACAGAGACACTTGTCCATCTTGCTGAGGGGCAGGTCCTGTATTCTTAGGGCCCAGGCTCTGCATTGGTAACCACGCCCAGCTGGTGCCCAGACTGCTGGTTCACAAACCACGCTGGATGGCAGGGCCCTAGTGGACAAAAGGGCGGAGGGTTTGATGTGGGGATTTAAATCTGATACTTCTAAGCTGTGTGATCTTGAACAGCTGACCTGACCTCTCTGAACCCCCATTTCCTTACATAAGATGAGAAAGATGAGAAATATGACCCCCAACCTAGCCATGTGGACTGAACAGGAGTGTAGGGGGTGTGCCTGCACCCAGAGGGGGCCCTGGCTGTTCTGGGCTGACCTCGCAGGTGTCCCCAGGTGACTGCCACAGCCAGTTAACCCGGCAAACAGGCTCAGCGCTTTCTACAAAATTCCGGGTTCGAATCCTTGTCCTGTCCCTCCTTGTGCGCGCCTGAGGAAGCTCACCTCTGAGCCTCAGCTGCCTCATCCACAGAGTGTGATAACTCACCTTGAACTGAAGTGAAAGAGCTCAGCGACGGAGACCCTCCTCGTCATTTCTACACCAGACTTTTGTTCCTGTTTGCTGCTGTGTGCTGTCAGCAGGGAACCATAGCTAGAAAGATCCTAAAAGCAGCTAAAGCCGTTTCCTCACTGATGTGAAAACTAAGACCAGAGAGGGGAAGGGACTTGCCCAAGATCACACAGCAAGCTAGGAGCAAAGTTAAGGCTGGAACCAGAGTCCTCTGCTCCTGAGGGGGAGTCTTCTCAGCAGACCCCAGCAGCCTCTGCCTTCACCATTCCTCACCCCTGACCTCTCTCCTCCATCCCTCTCTCCCCTCCCCCAACCCAGATGAATTTGGGAACACATTTGAGGTGAACAACTGCTCCATCTGCTACCACTGGGTCACGGCCAAGCCCAAGGGGCCCGTGGTCTTCTCTGCTGATTACAAAGGCTGCCACGTGCTAGAGAAGGTAGGGACCACTCACAGCTCTGGGGGTGAGCCCCGCAGCTGCGAGCCAGCTCAGTCTACCAGTGTCGGGCTGTGGGGGGCCCCTCGTGGACCAGGATGCACCGGAGCTCAAGGCCACTCAGTGAGGTGGTAGGTGAGGGGGGCTACCTCCTGGGCACTTCCTGGGACCCACCCGCAAATCCAGCTACCTCCCTGCTGAACACCCCTCTGGCTCTCCCTGCCCCCTCTTCTGCCTGGATGCTGGGCCGCCCCACCCAGCTGCTCTCCCATCACCCTCTCACCTGTAGGACGGGCGATCCCAGCTGAGGGTGCTCATTGAAGCTGTGCTGCCCGAGGGGCGTGTTGATGTAGCTCGAGATGTCACTCTGATCTGTCCCAAACCTGACCACACCTGGCCTCTGGACTCCTACCTGGTGCCACCCACTGCACCCTCTACCCCTCATACTCGTCCCCTCCGCCCCACCCCAGAGCACAGCTTCGTCCATCCAACCCCTGCTTTGCCATCCCTCGGACCTGGCCCCACCCACCCCACCCTGGCTCAACCCCAGTGGGGCACCTTGGGACCCTGGGAAGTTGACAAGCCGGCTTCCATAGGTACGTGGGGCTTCTCTGTATCTGCACACTCTGTGTCTGGGGTAACGGGTGGCCTCCAGCCCTCGCCTGGGCTCTGAGAGGACACCTCCCTCCATTTCCTTGGAAGTCGCCTGTCCACCTGGCTCCTTCTCACATCCTCACCTGTCTTGTCACCAACCCTAGGTACCCATCTGGCCCAGGAGCAGTGCCAGGTAGCCTCTGGGCGCATACCCTGCAGAGTAAGTGGCAGTTCAAGGGAAGCCTGTCAGCAGGCTGGCTGCTGCTATGACAATACCAGAGAGGTTCCCTGTTACTATGGCAACACAGGTACATGGTGCCACACCGTGTGTGGTCCCGGTCTGCTGAATCCTGGAGCCATAGGAAGGCTTCCTCTCCCACCCACCCCCATCGCTCAAACTCTGCTTCCCACTCTCTTCTGTGGAGAGCCTGGTCCCAGCATGCACTGCAAAAGCAACCTGCAGATGGGGCGGCCACATGTCCCAGCTTGCCCGATAAGGATCGACCCAGCGAACTATTAAGAGATCCACCTTTGCGTGTACCCCCCCCCACCTTTAGATCTAGAACATCCCAGTTTGCATGATGAATTGAATGGGATCCTAGAGTAGAGTTCAACCGTGTGCTCCATGCATGGGAATCTGGGCCGGCAGAGGGTTTGCCCCAGCTAATGCTGGCACAGGTGCAGAGTAAGAGAATCGGGTCTCTGGACTCCCAGACCCATGTTTAAATACTAATCGTCCCCCAGCCCACCCCGCCCCCTTGTCTGTGCTGGATGGCCACTAAACCCTAAGGCCCTGACCAGCCTCTTTGTCCCAGCGACTGTCCAGTGCTTCAGAAACGGCCACTTCATCCTGGTGGTGTCCCAGGAGACAGCCTTGGCACACAGTTTCACGCTGGCCAATGTCCGCCTGGCCTACGCCCCCACCGGCTGCTCCCCGACCCAGGAGATGGGGTCCTTCGCGCTCTTCCAATTCCCCCTCACCCACTGTGGCACCACAGTCCAGGTAGGAGCAGCGGCCGGGGCCGGGGCCCAGGACCACCCCTGGGAGGGCCTCACCCAGCTGTCTCCTCCCACAGGTGGTTGGCAACCGGCTCATCTATGAGAACCAGCTGGTGTCTGACATGGATGTCCGAAGGGGGCCGCAGGGTTCCATCACGAGGGACGGCACCTTCCGGTGAGGGGAGGCCTTCCTCAGACAGGCAGGGCTGTGGGCTCAGGTGTGAAAGGAGAACAGGTGAGCTCAGGGCAGGCTTTGGAGCCATCTGGGTGTCTGGCCAAACTTGAGTGGCAGCTGTGTGACCTTGGAAGTGCTCCTTACCTCTTCCCAGCCTGCTCTACTTGGCGGGGGGCATGCCCCTTGGTCAGGGCTGATGTGAGCATTGACTGGGGGTTCTGCCCCACCTTGGCAGGGAGAAGCCATAGCATGCCCGAGAGGGCCAGAGTCCTCGCTAGCAGGTGCCTCTATTTCTCCAAGAACTAAGTTCAGCAATGAAGCCTCAAGAACTAAGCTAAAAGCGGCCCCTTCCAGGCCCTGGGGGGAGGCTGAGGTTTTCACTGTGGTAGCCTCCTGATCTCGGAGCTTATGAAGCCGCAGATGAGGCAGAAGATACCTGGGGCTGAAGCTCTGAGGGAGGAGCCGAGGGAGAACCCCTCATTGAAAGGGGCCCCGGGACCTGCTGAGTCAGGTGGCACAATCACCTCCAGTGCCCAGGATGCCAGTGGGGGTGCCCCGGAGGGAATCTGTGCTTGCCACTCCTGCCTTTGAACTCCAGCGCCAGGTACCTAACCTCAGCCCCTTTGCCGCATCCGATGGAACTAATATAGTAATCGTGGGTTGTAGAAATTCTGTGCTTAGATGCCCAGGTGCGTTTCTCCCCACCCGACCTGCCATGAGAGCTGGGGAGGGCGCTGGCGTCAGGCTTCAAATGTCTTTTTCTTTAAAATGCTGTACCTGCTGGCCAGGGGGGTGGGGGACAAATCTGTCATGCTTTAGAGCCTTGGGTTTAAGGCCTATGGGAACTAGCCAGGACTCAGCACAGCCCCAGGGGTTCCAGGGAAGGAAGGTGGGAGAGGACACAGCTGCGGCCCATCCGGAAGGAGCAGGAGGGCTGCTCCGACCAGAGGCCTTCGGACGAGGTCAGAGCACTTACACCTGTTGGCATCTGGGTTGCGCCAGGCCCCGGTCTCTGTCTACAGGACGTCTTCCCCAAGGGCACCGAGCCCGGGCTCGAACCCAGAGCTCTGTCTCGAGTGGGGGTAAAGCTAGATCACTTAGGAGCCGAGGTGAAGGTGGCTGGAGCAGGGTGGGGTCAGCCACTCTTGCCAAACACCTCCGGGGCCCAGGCATGACACTGAGGCTAGTGAGGGACGACAGAGCCAGTGTCCCACAGCTACGGCTGCAAGGACAGTGACGACACTGGGGCACTACCTTGTGACCTCACTCGGTCCTTACCACAGCCCTTGGAGGGACGGGGGCATCCATCACCATTTTTTGCAAAACTGAGGCTCAGGTTAAACCACTTGCTTGTGGTCCCACGGCCAGGAAATACTAAGAAGATTCAAACCCGGGTCTGCCCTCCAGGCTCTGCGGTCAGGCTCCAAGGGATGGCCTCAAATGCCAGAAAGGGGTGGGCGTGTCAGCCCCATGTGGTCCCCTGACATCTCCATCCTGCTGTACCCCTGCTCTAGAAGTGGGCCTGGCACGGCAGGCTCGAGCTGTCCCAGGAAGACGAGGTGGGCAGAGGATAGGGGCAGGGGTGCCTGTCACCCTAGCGATTGCTCAGGCGGCGTCCATCTGCCCTGCTGGACTGCACCACGTCTGTTGCATCTGCATAGCTGGTACCCGGTTTATTAAGGAAACAGGATGTGCTGATTCTGTCTTCTCTCCCATCCTCTCGCACTTGGACTTCAGGCTTCACATGCACTGTATCTTCAATGCCAGCGACTTCCTGCCCCTCCAGGCATCCATCTTCCCTCCCCCATCACCAGCTGCTGTGGCCCAGTCCGGCCCCCTGCGGCTCGAGCTGCGGATCGCCAAGGGTACGCTGTCCCTATGCTTTCTCTTCCTGCCCCTGCTTCCCAGGTGCACAGCCCACCCAGGCTCACGAGCCCCTCTCCCTGTAGATGTGACGTATGGCTCCTACTACGGGGAGGGGGACTACCCCATCGTGAGGCTGCTCCGTGAGCCCGTCCCCGTGGAGGTCCGGCTCCTCCAGAGGACAGACCCCAGTCTGGTCCTGGTGCTGCACCAGTGCTGGGCCACCCCCAGCGCCAACCCGTTCCAGCAGCCTCAGTGGCCCATCCTGTGGGACGGGTGAGTGGCAGTGGGTGCTCCAGCTGCCCCAAGGGCTCCCTCCGCCTGCCTCCTCTCCCCGCAGTGGGCGGCCTCCTTGACTTCACTCCTTCCAGGTGTCCTTTCGACGGTGACAGCTACAGGACCCGACTGGTAGCCTTGGATGGGGCAGAGCTGCCCTTCCCGTCTCACTACCAACGCTTCACCGTTGCCACCTTCGTCCTCCTGGACTCTGGCTCTCAGAGGGCCCTCAGGGGACCGGTAAGAAGCGCCACGTGCCTCAGGTCTGCTCCCCATCTGTTAAGGGGATAGGCTGGTCACCGAATCTTCCAGAACCCTGTAAGCTCATGCAAAGATCCCCAGACGGGGTTTGGTTTTACCAAGTGCCCTGGAGGGCGGGGAGCCCAGGTCCTGGCCTCAGGTCAGCCCAGAGGTGACCTGGAAACAATTCAAGAGGGAGGAAGGAAATGCCGGGTGTGGACACCATCAACCCTAAATCTGAGCATTGGTCACAGTGTTCTCCAGTGGCTTCGCTTCCAACTCTAGAAATGATGTACTCAATGTAATTCTGCTTTGAATTTTTATAACCCGGCAACTTCTCCAGAAAGTAAATGTAGATAAACTTAGGGTACATTTAGGTTTTCCACATAATATACAAATGGCTGCATAGGCAACGTATTACTGTATAATTTTTATTCTACTGAATAATATCTTTCACATTAATATATACAAGTGTCTGTATATTTTAAATAGCTGCATATTAGGACATCAGACGAGATAGATCTCACTGGTTAGCACCTGCCAGGGTGGCTTAATTCTCACCTCAGCTGTGAGCCTCTTCCTGAGCCGAGAGACCCTAACCTGCCAGATGAAGGGGCGTCTGCTGGTGGCCCAGGTCAGGTCAGGCCAACTCCTCCTGCTTCTGCTCCTTGTGGGAGCTGCCCCCGGCCTTGTGTTCCCGGAAGTAGTGGTCACTTGTCCACCCCTCTGCCCCTAGTCACAGATCACTAGGGTCCAGGAAGAGAGGGCAGCATGCAGAGGTCAGTCGGGCAACAAAATAAGCAGCAAGCCCTCCCGGGGGGGCACTGCCAGCAGAGGCAGCCCTGCTGGAGCAGGCCGAGGGCTGGGACTCGACCAAGGGCAGCGGTTCCTGCCCCCAAGGTTCTCTCCTGCAGACGTGGGCCATCGGGAAGGAGGAAGGCATGGCTCCAAACTGGGAAGCAACACACATAGCTCTCTGCCTCATCAGCAGGGGCCGCATCTCGGTCTTGGTGAACATGTCCGGATGTCAGCCTGCCTGGCCGGCAGCTGCATGGACTTGGCCTGGGGCCTGGATCCCCCGTCCCTGCCTCAGGAGCTTCTGCCCATGGCACGGAGCCAGCCCTGAGCTGATTCTCTTCCCGCCAGGTTTACTTCTTCTGCAGCGCCTCGGCCTGCGCCCCCTCGGGCCTGGAGACCTGCGCCACTGCATGCAGCTCGAGGACCGCAAGTGAGTCTGGGGCGGGGACTGGGTGGGGGGTGGCGTTCCTTCTTTCATATGTCTGCAGGCCTGTTCCTGGCTTCTGGGCCACAAGGGGCTGGAGGCCAGCCCAAGACGCCCCTCCTCCCCTGGGCAGGACAGCGACGATCCCAGAGTCACCGCAGCGATACTGCCGAGCCCCAGAACATCGTGAGCTCTCCAGGGCCAGTGCGCTTTGAGGGTACTCACGGGCAGGAGCCGACGCTGAGGCCCACAGGTACCCGAGCCTGTGGACGGGCCCTCAGGCCTTGGCCCCACCGCGTGCTGACAAAACAGGGAAGCTCTGGCCGTAGTGAGGGCAGGAGATGGTGTAAGCGCCTTCAGGGGGGAACTAAGCAAAGATAGACGACGTCCACCTTATCTGCAGAAAGGTAGCTTCACTTCTGCCCGTATGATTACAAAGGTCTGGCGTGGAGGAGAGTTGGAGGGGGCCTCTCCCAGCCCTGCGGTCCTTCAAATCCCTTCTCTCCCGCAGGCTCTACCAGGAACTCCAAGCCGAGGCCTCTCCTCTGGATGGTCCTCTTGCTGGTGGCCATTGCCCTGGTCCTAGGGGTTGGCATCTTCGTAGGCCTGAGGCAGGCCCGGGCCCAGAAGCTCCAGGAAGGCAACAGAGGGTGAATGGGCTCAATAAACCATCGTTTCTAGCCTACCCAAAGTAGGTGTGGAGAAGCCATTTGTCATGACTAGAATCGTCTTTCCTGTCTTAGAAACTGGTTCCTTAGCGTCGGCTCGGCCCTTTCAGAACTGTGGCCTCTGTTCCGGACATTGGCAGAGTCCCACATCTCGCAGACTAACCTGGGAGACTGCCCCTCAGGAAAGAAAGGCGGCGCTCCAGGCCGAGCAAGCAGGCTGAGCGAAGGGCGAGGACAGTAAAACCACAGCTGAGTCAAGGAGCGGCATTAGCTGGGAATGGGGACGCTGGCAGGGCTAATGGCCTGGGGAGGCTGGTGACCTTCCCACAGACACAGGAGTTCTGGGCACGCTCACGGCAGGCAGCTCGGCAGCCATCATGGATAACGGGAACCCAGAGTTCCAGGGGCCAAAAGATCGGACCCCAACTTGAAGGAGCTCTTCACAGGCCTGCTGGGAGGCCCCAGGCCCCTACTAAGGGATGCTGGGCCACGTTTCTGATCACCAGCCTCCTCTCCCCTCCTTCGGCCCCCCAGGACCAGGCCACGCGGGGAAGGGTTAGCACGGGTTGAAGAGCAGTCTGTTGGCCCTGATGCTGCCTGCTGCCGTGGGCACGGCCACCAGACAGGTCAGTCCCAGCACTGGCTGGGCTGCTGACCTTCGTTTGCCCGTGCGTGACAGGGGCCTCTGTCTCTGACTTGGCAGCAGAGACCCTTCCAGACTTACAGATCTTCTAGGCTGGGAAGGAGTAGCCACTGAGGGGTGGGGGCAGGTAAGCTCCAGCCTCTGGTGGACAGAGAGAAACCCGGTGGGAAGTCAGAACTTGGCTTCAGATGCCTTTCTGGGCTTTGGCAGGGGGTGAGCTGAGAGATCTGGGGCAAAGTGAAGCCCAGTAGCCTTGACCCGAGGCGGGGGCTCCCAGCTCTGCCTTCTCTGTCTTTTCTGTCTCCAGGACGCTGGTCAGCTACAGGGACTCCAGGGCCAGCCTGCTTGAGTTACGTCCCTCTTATAGCTGTGTGACATTGTTACTCAACTTTCCTGAGCCTCAGTTTCTGAATCTGTAAAATGGAAATACCTGTCCCCATAGGGGTGTTAGATAAAGTGAGTGAATAGATCAGAATCCTTAGACTACTACTTAATGGTTAGCCATCATTTACTGGATGCTATTAACCACTAGAATTCCTCTTCCCCCTGCCGCTAACCTAACGCTTACCTAACCTTTTTTTGGTGTGAGGACAAGTTTACAGTCCAATAGGAGGAGGGGCCGAGGGAATTGCTGCCTGAATCCAGGCTCTTCCAGCTGGAGGCCGCAGGACAGAACGCTCAGCAGGCAGACCCAGACGCCTGCTATGGAAGTTCGTGAAGTAACTTCCCTAATCGGGGCCTGTCGTCCCTTCCCTGGCGAGGGATGGCCAGTCCTGTCCAGCTTCCTGGCTTGCACAGGGGCTCTGGTCAGGGTGACGTCAGCAAGGATTCTTAGCTTGGCTGTTGGTTGGAGGCGCCAGGCGGACTCACACTTAGGGGTCACGGTTCTGGTTCCATCCAGCATCATCTCTTTCTTCTTACTACTGCCTCATCCTACGAGCTCATGATAAGCACTTCAAACTACATGGGTAGGTGGTTACATGAAAGGAATCGATGACGTGTTTAAACAAAGCATGAGTCTATGCATACCAAATTGGAATCACATCATGTCATGGACTTATTTTTTAACACAAAGGTACACATCTCGTGTCATTTCCTATCATTTTTAATAGATGCGTTCTCCTCCATATTGTGGTTGAACTGTGACAAAGTTGATCTTTTGATGGAAACCAAGTCTGTTAAGAGTAACAAGTGTTGAGGGCCGGCCCCGTGGTTGAGTGGTTAAAGTTCCATGCGCTCTGCTTTGGCGGCCCAGGTTCGTGGTTTGGATCCCGGGCACGGACCTGCTCCACTCATCAGCCATGCTGTGGTGGCATCCCACATGCAAAGCAGAGGAAGATGGCACAGATGTTAGCTCAGGGCTAATCTTCCTCCAGCAAAAAAAGAGGAAGATTGGCCATGGATGTTAGCTGAGGGTGAATGTTCCTCACCAAAAAAAAAAAAAGGGAATAACAAGTGTGGAACACAGTTATATAATTCTTTGTATACCATTTTCTTGGAAGAAATTCTTAGGTGGAACTGCTGGGTCAAGAGCTACGCCCCTTCAGACTGTCCGGCTCTGGGAACGTATGGTAGCCTGTCCCCACAGCCTTGCCAGAATGATCACCATCATTCTGAATCTTTGCCTATCTAAGCATCCTAGGGCAATGAGCATTGCTCACTTAAAATGTACCCTTGATGAGAAGCCCTGCATCTTTCTAGCCACTTGTGTCTTGTCAATTGCCTCTTCGTTTTTGCCTCCCAAATTTGTTTCTCTTCCTGTCTGTGAAGAGCTTTCACAAATGAAGGGGTCAACATACTCATCAATTTCCCATTGAGCTGGCTATGAGTTTTTTTGTGACTTCTTCCATCTCGCTGTTCACCAAGATTATGAAACAATGAATATTTTTTTCCTTCATATGTTTATCTTCAAGTATGGCAAAGACCCTCCCCTAATCTATATAATCATGAAGGTATCCATTTACTTTTTGTGATACTCCTGTGACAAGGCAAGTGGTTCCCTCTTATTAGGCGCACACAGGGACAAGAGTTTTGATAGGTAACTTCGGCAATCGATATCTAAATGGTACACAGGTTTTGTCGATACTTCTATGTCAAAGGGTTCTGGTGACAAACAAAGGTCCAAAATACATGCCCAGTGAAGGGCACTGCAGCACTAGGCCCCTTGTTCCTTCCCCGGAGGGAAGCAATCTAAGTTTGACTTTCCTAGAAATCAAAATCTAAATTTTACCTGATGTAAAACTTCTTCCCTAAAACCACCTCCTGGTAGCAGCAGGCACGCAGGCCCTGAGAGGGGCTGAGTCAGACCTGATGAGGGCGATGATAAACCCCGCTCGCTGACCTGTGGCAGGAAGCAGAGGTGCCGGGGGGCCTGTCAGGTTTTCCCTCTTCCTGCCCCTTTGGGTAGGGGGCCGGCTCTGTGGCTGCGGCAGGGTAAGCCTCATGGGACCCACTCCATCTCTGTCTACCCCCCGGCTCCCTCATACTTAGCCCCAGGTCTTGGTGCCGTGCCTTAGGTAAAGGCAGAAGATGCCTCACAGCCAGTTACTTCAGCTGAAGTAAAGCTTCTCTCTTTGGAGGTGGCTCCAGGCCCAGACGTTTCTGCAGGGGCAGTTCCTAGGAGCCTGCCACTTCTGTGCCAGCAGCAGGAAGACTAGGTACCCAGATCAACTTTCTGAAGTAAACAGCTAAGCTGCCGGATTACTTATATACACATTTTAAAAACGTGTTTAAGTCATTGCTAACATGGAAAAAGATTTTAAAAAGCATGCACGTAGGCCAAGAATGGAATACAAGCGAAAGCTCTGGGAAGTCAAACCAGCTTCTATTCTGGGATCTTCCACGGAAGCCTGGAGGTCTTGATGTTCTGCTTTGATGAGTGCAGGGGACTGAGATCAACTCGGAGCTGCCAGAGGGGGGCAATCAACCTAGACGCAGGCCTCCCACGGAAGCTGGGACTCCAGGGGGCTCCATACTGGGGCAGAGGGAGGGAGAAATGAGCCCACTGCACAGAAGGCGGCCACAAGGGACGTCGTGGGGACACCAGGAGCTTGATCTTGGTGCTGGATGGACGCATGGAAAGAAATCTGTGGAGAATGGAAAGTATAATTCCGCCCAGGGCAGGCACAGGTGGGGGCGCTCAAAGTTTCAATCTGGAAAAACTCTCAAGGGCTGAGTTCAATTTAAAGGGATGCCAGGGTGAGAATTAACTTACAGCGATCCGATCCCTGGGCTTCAGGCAGAAGCAAACGCAAAGCCTGTCTGAAAAAAGGTGACCTCAGCCACAGTCTCAAAGAATTCTCATAGAACGAGTCACAGGCAAAATGAGCATTTCACAAATCAAAACCACGAGATGCCAGAGTGAAAAGACAAGGCACAAACTGGGAAGATAGCCGTGACACACTGACAAGGATTCCCACCCAAGATATCTATACAAACTGCTACAAATCAGTAAGAGACACCCAATTAGGAAACCAGGCAAAGGGCACAAAAGGCATTTTGTAAGAGAGAAACTGAAATGGTCTGTAAGTGGGAAAAGACGCCCCACCTCACTAGTAATCACGGGTGTGAAAATTAAACTTCGCAATACTACCAGATACTCACCAGATTGGCAAAAATTTAAAAAGTCAGAAATTACTAAGGGTTGGTGAGGGTATGGAGACGGGAGTGCTCATCACTGTTAACCAGGTTGTACACTAGTACAACCACCTTAAAAAGTAGTCATGACCTATGATATTATACATATAATAAACGCTCTCCTAGGTTAATATCCCAGCAAAAACTCTTACCTCTGAATGTTCACAGAAACATTGTTTTTAACAGCCAAAAAATTAGCAACAACTCTTATGTCCTTTATCAACCATAGGACATATAAATGGACCTAGATGGAATTCTACAATGAATGAGGGATAAAGATCAACCTGTCCAAGGTTTGTTTTTTTTGAGGAAGAGTGGCCGTGAGCTAACATCTGTTGCCAATCTTCCTTTATTTCCCTCCCCAAAGCCCCAGTACACGGTTGTATATTCTAGTGGTAGGTCATTCGAGTCCCTCTATGTGGGATGCCACACAGCATGGCTTGATGAGTGGTGTGTAGGTCCGCGCCCAGAATCCGAACCGGCGAGCCCCAGGCCGCCAAAGCGGAGCAAGGGAACTTAACCACTACGCTGCCAGGCGGGCCCCGTCCAAGGTTTATCCCTGGCAGGATGGCCTCCCAGAAAAGGAGTTGGCCTCTTCGAAGGCTCCAGGGAATGCAGCCATTGCCAAGCGCCCGAGGCGCTGACCATTACGAAGCCTGGAACCCAGCCCCCTAATCACGTCAGAGGAGGGGCTGGTGCTTCTCCAGCCAGGAACGCGCCGCAAGGAATCCTGCTGCTGGTTAGCTGTGACAGCCCCATTTGGACCCTAGACCCATGACAGAATCGGAGGAAGAGCTGGCACAACCCCCCCATGCACACACGCTGAGCTGGTGGATGAGGGCTGGAACCACGGTCCTGCCACATCATATTGTGTCCCTTCCCCGCTAACAGAGGAGCTGGGCTTCCCTATCGTGCAGCTTAAAAGCCCCACAACCTGGTGGTGGGGACCTCTCCCCAAGCAACCCGCCCCAGGACAAATGGGCCACGCGGGACCACACAACGGGACTGCTCCTGTTTCCAGTGAACGCCCTTCCGGCAGCCTGGTGGGGGTTGTGCTGGGCCATTTGCCTGTCTGCACAAGGGTGCGTGAACTATGGCTACTTGTGTCGATACAGGTAAATCTCAAGAACGATGTTGAGCAAATGGAGTCAAAGCAAGACGAATGATTTCATTTACATAAAGTTCAAAAATAATTTTTTTAAAAAACCCAATATTGGGGCTGGCCCAGTGGCGTAGTGGCTAAGCTTGTGCGCTCCACTTCAGCGGCCCAGGGTTCATGGGTTCGGATCCCAGCGTGGACCTACACACCACCCATCAAGCCATGTTAGGACGGCGTCCCACATACAAAAGAGAGGAAGATTGGCACAGATGTTAGATTAGGGGCAACCTTCCTCACGAAAAAAGAAAAGAAAAAAAAACCCAATATAGTGGTAAAACTATAAAGCAAAGCAAAGGGATGATCAACCCCAATTCCAGGGTAGTGGTTTCCTCTGCAGGGGTTAGGGAGGCATTGGAGGAGCATACAGGGGACCCCCAATGCTCTTTCCCAAGCTGGCTGGTGGATAAGAGGGTGTCTATTATTCTTTAACCTGAAAAAGCATGTTTTAGACACTTTTGAATGAATGTTTCACAATAAAACTTTTTTTTTTTTTTTTTTTTTTGCTGAGGAAGATTCGCCCTGAGCTAACATCCACTGCCAATCTTCCTTTTTTTGGTATGTGAGCCGCCACAGCATGGCCACTGACAGCTGTGTGGTGTAGGTCTGCACCCTGGAGCTGAACCCAGAAATGCCAAACTTAACCACTAGGCCACTGGGGCTGGCCCAATACAAAGCTTTCTAAATGCTGGTTAAAGATCTGTTCCAGGGGCGGGCCCCATGGCCAAGTGGTTACAGTTCTGCGCACTCCACTTTGGTGGCCGGGGTTCACGGGTTTGGATCCTGGGCACGGACCTACTCCACTCACCAGCCATGCTGTGGAGGTGTCTCACATGCAAAACAGAGGCCAATTGGTAGAGATGTTAGCCCGGGGCCTAATCTTCCTCACACACAAAAAAAGACCTGTTCCAAATTTTGAATCTTCAGATGAGATCTTAGACTTCATGCTGCTGGTGGAGACCAGCAGCCTCCTAAGCTGCCCGACTAGTCTGCTGAGCGTGTCTCCAACCACCTCGGCCCCCTGCCTCCTCGCTCCGCAAGGCAGTGGGGCTGCTGGGTCCTCTCCTTACTCCAGCCACTCCTACTCCATTCTGCTGCTCTGTCTACCTAGTGAGTTTTTACTTCTCCAAAACGTGCCTGTCACCTCTGTCCAGACTCGCCTGACTTTGCAGACAGGTGCACGCCCCATCCTCTGTGCTGGCATTTCTAGCAGCACTCCAGCCTAGTGCAGTCTACATCCCTGCCTCCCTGCCTGGGTCACGTTCCAGTCACTCTGTGTCGTCAGAGCTTCGACTGTGAAAGAAGGCAGAGGCAGACCAAACCTCTGTGACATGCGTGTCGAGCGGCAGGGGCCACCAGGAGCCCTCGGAGTGCCCCTGGATGCCAGCACAGAGAGCAGCAAGGGAAACAGCAGCCAACTGTGGAGTGCTTCCCTATGCGCACTGGCTCCCTGCGTCCTCACCAGCCCCAGGAAGCAGGCACCATTAACGCAGTTTTTCACATGCAGAAACAGACACAAGTCACAGAGTTGCAGAGCTGGGAGTCACACGTGGGCTTCTGGCTCCCAGAGCCACACTGAACCACGCCAGCACACTCCTGGACACCTGTGGAGTGGGTCACCGCTGCCCAGCCCTGTCTTAGGGGATCACGGGGAGGTCGGCCTGGTTAAGCCAGGCGGCTTAAAACCCCAGCTCCACTACTTACCCCCTCACTTACCTACTTCCTGTCTGTCGACCGGGGAGCACAGCGCTGTCTGCCAGGTTGTCCTGTGCTGAGCCGTCCTGGTGCCAGTGTCAGGGGACACCAATGGAACTACAGTGCCCCCAGGTGGCCGCGCTGGTCATCCCTCCAAGGCCAAAAGAGACAATGCAGCCGACCCCTCACTTTCTTAGATCCTGAGCCACCCCTTCACATGGGTACTCTGATTGGCAAATGCCGGAAACCCCTCCGTGTTCCAAACACTGCCTTGTCACCCGACTCTTGCAGTTACCCATAAGAACGAACCTACACTAACGAGCGGCTGCGTGCTCCAAGATGTTCACCGCAGCGCTGTTTACCAACAGCTACCACCTGCTATGTTCTCCAGAAGGCGAGTTCCATGGCCGTGCAACACTATCTGGGTGGCTCTTGTCAGGGGTACCAATGATAGCCCTGGGCCACGCCCAGTGGTCACCCACCCTGGGCCTCCTTCCCACCCCTCCACACACCTGGATCATTCCAGCCCCAGACCCTTCCCTCTGCCAGCAACACCCCTCCTCCCTTGGAGCTCCTTGTCATTCAGGCTTCAGCGTTAATTCTCGCCACCTCAGAAAGGCCACTCCTGACCCCTAGTCTACAGGAGCCACCCCATCCTTCAGTTCCCCACCCGGCACTTTTGTTAGCTGATCTCTGTTTATTTACTGTTCACTGGCTGGCTCCCCTGGAACCACCTCTACTTCAAGTTTCTAAATGGCAACGTTACGAAATTCTCCTTTCTGATTTAAGCCAGTTTGGGACAGGTTTCCTAACTCCTACCGCCAAGAATCCTTACTGATATGCTCATGGGTCCTCACCAGCATGAAAAGGCCCTTCTCCCCTGCACGTCCCCCTCCCTCCCCGGCCTGAGCGGAAGCCAACCCCACAAGGCCGGTGGCAGCACGAGTGACAGGAGACCCTATCACACAGGCCGAGGCCTGCAGGGACACGGAAGAGTCATCTGGCAAATGGCCTGTAGATTTTATGTTTTCCTTTATTTCTGTCGTGCAATCCAAAAAAGAAAAATTGGTGAGAGAGAGGTGTGAAGAAAGGAAAGATGGGCTTCCTGGGAGCCAGTGTCCTGCTCTGGGCTCCTGCCCGTGACCCACCCAGCTCGGGGGTTCCTGCTACAGACACACACAGGGAAGTGGCTGTGGTTATTTTCTTTTTTTAATGAAACTATATCACTGCTTACAAAAACCTGCGTGAGCCCTCATGCCCACCCGCTTCACAGTTCCCTTGGCTCAGCCTCCCTCCGTCTCCCGAGAACTGGAACACGGTGGGCGTGGAACGGCCACCACCACCAACTCGATGACTGACGCGAGGGGAGAGCCCTGGGCTCCGACCCTGAGCCTTCACAGGGGGGCAGCTCTGCCTCCCATGTCCATTCCCGTCGGAGGCTGTACGAGGGTGGACCCCGCCGCCATGGCTCTCAGGCCCCCACCCAGACCAGAGTGAAATGATGTGAGTGTCCCCCCAGAGACCCCCCTCCCCCCAGTAGTCTCTCTCCCCTCCCTCCCCCCACCCCGACCCTAACTCTACCCCACTACTGAGACGAGGCCCAGCTCCCGACAGAAGGGACAGGGCCTACAGGCTGTAGAACTTGAGGCTCCTGTCCATGCCTGTGGAGGCGATGAACTTGGCGTGGTGCCCGAAGGCCACCCCTGTGGTCAGGCCGCTGTGCTCTGCGGAGAGAGACAAGAGGCCATGGTGAGAAGGCTTCCCCTCCTCTGGGTCTGAGCATCGACCCCTGATGATATGCTCCCAGCCATCCAGTCCTTCCACAGTCAGTGTCTCTCGCACAGCCCGTTCCTGCTTGTCTGTCTGTCCCTCCAGGTGACTATCAACTCCCAGGGGCAGGGGTCCAGTCCAGTCTGGCCTGCACGTTTCCCTCCAGGGCCTCGGCTGGGGCCTGGCACACAGCAGGCACTCAAGTTTTTGCTGGTGGGCTGAGGGAACAGAGGCCTGTCGGTCCCCCTCCCCAAAGCTTCTGAGGCAACCGCACTTCTGCTCAGTTCAAGCACTAGAACCAACCGTGCGCCAGACAGACGGTCCCGAGACAAAGCGCAGTCTCGGTCCTCCACATCTCCAACCTGCTGTTTTGAACACTTTAGCTGAGTTTTCAGTTTGGCTTAAAATTTCAGCGCTCAGCTTGCGGCAGAGATTTAGTTCTAACTCCTTGCTTGTACCCTAGTAATCCACTGGCCTGTTCCAGCCCCTGGTTCTGACTCTGGACCCTAACACAGGGCGGGGCTGGGGCAGGCGCAGAGGAGGCTGCAACACTCCTCACCTGACTCCGGGAGCTCTTGAGCGCCACTCGAACTCCTTCTAGGTCTAGAGTCACAGCTGCAGTCTCGCAGCTCCCCACTGCATTCCAGCCTGCTGCTCTACCTAACTGCTCCACACCAAGACACGGGGGCCCAGAGAAGGGGTAACCCCACGGGCCACAGTCAGGACTGGACACTCCCTAACACACACACACGGAGCGGGGCTCAGGGGAACGCGGGGGCAGAAGTATCTTGCATCCTGCCCACTACCTGCTAACAAGGACGAAAGTTTCATCAACAAAGAGCTGCAGCTGCCACTCGTGCAGCTCCCGAGGGGGCAGCAGGCACACTGTCACCCCACACGTGCCACCTGTGCATCACAAGTTGGCACAATCTGCAAAGCAGTGCCAATACGTGCATTTTAAAGAAGCAGCTGCAGCTCTGAAAGGGACAGTCTCGTCCCCAGGGCCACACAACTAAGCAGCAGCTTGCGACACTGTGAGCCACTGTCTCAGCATTTTCTACTCTTCATCTCAGCACTTACGATTGCAATGGAGTCATGACCTGTGGAGGCATTCTGCATCTGCCTTCCCAACCTGACTGCAAATCCCATCAGGGCACAGACTGGATCTCTCACCCACTGCTCCAAACCCACATCAGACTAAGACACGATATTGAACAACGGCAAATCCTTACTGTGTGCCAGCACTGTTCTAACTATTTATAAACATATTTAGGTATACAGAGTATTACATACGTTGTATATGTATAGTTATTTTATAGGTCTACGTATATATATAAACATATTTTATATATATGTAAATATTAAAATATATCCATATTTATTTATATAAATATTTACATATGTATCATAACTCCACTGGGTATGTACTATTATCATTCCCCAGAGAGATTAAGTAATCTGCCCAATGTCACACAGCTTGAGGAGGCAGAGCCAGCATTTAAAGCCAGGCAGACTGACTCCTGATTTCATTTTCTTAGCCACTAAACTACTGCCTGAGCTAGTGATTAAAGCGGCCTAGGCAAATTCACGCCTACCCCTAGAAATCCCTGACCCGAGGCTATTTCCCCTCCTCCCTGGGAGACCTCAGGATCCCAGGCCCAGACGTACCTGTGAAGTGAAGAATCTCCGTCCACTGTTTGCAGATGTAGATCTGCACATCCGTGCCCCCAAGGGCCAGGTAGGTACCACTCTGGTCAAAAATCAGTGACTTCACCTGCCAGAACCAGGAGAGGGTCACACGAGGGGAACAGAAACCGCACAGCAATTGGGGATTATCAGACCCAGTTTAGATTAATTCAGCAGATAATCAACAAAGGAGAGGCAACCGAGGAAGCTGGGGGAGGGAGGGGCCACACCTCAAAGTTGTTATCCAGCTGCAATGTCTTAAAGTTCTTAAGCTTGCGCAGATCCCAGAGCTTGACAGAGGAGTCGTCGGCCGCTGTAGCCAGGTAGTAGCCATTCTCAGAGAAGGCAATGCTGGTGATGGGGCCTGAGTGGCCAGGGAAGTTGGCCACGTTGGTGCGCTCCTACGGTTGGGGGGTGCGTAGTAAAGTGTCGGCCACGAACACGAGAGGGAGAAGATGGAGCTTACCAAACTCCTACCTCCAAGACATCCTCCTCCGTCCTTCAGGGAAGGACCGCTGGCAGGAATGGCAGGGATGGATGGCCAAGCCCAGGGCCCCCGGCCACACCTATCACGTCACCCACGCAGAAGCACTGTCCCTCCACCCTTGGGACGCCCCCAGGGCCAGGGGCCACAAGAAATTCATCACACTGTGAAATCACAAGAGCTCCAACCCCGGGCCTACCTTCAAGTCCCAGATCTTGATCTGGGAATCCATGGTTCCTGTTCCAAAGATGAGTCCATCAGGGTGGAACTGTGCACAGGTGAGAGCTGGGGAGGAGGGGAGATGGACCTGTGTCAGCCCACTGGGAGAGACCAAGTGTGACAGAAGGTGGGCGCCCTGCTCTGCACGCCCCTCGCTGGGCCCCGCACAACACCCAGTGCTCAGCACAGGACTGGCAGTAAATCTATTTGTAGAAGAACAAATGAGCAAACGACTCAAGAAAGCCTGAAAATAAACGATACAGAGCAAATGAAGACACAGCCCAGCGCCTCCCAGGCAACTCACAGCAGCCAGAGGTCTCATCGGTCACCTTGGTGAGCACACGCCCCGTCTGGATGTCAGAGAAGGCCCAGTACTGAAAACACAGAGACACGGAGCCATTAATCAAGTGGGCCCTAGGTTCCGGCAGCCCTTCAGCAAGGCAGACACTCTGGTTCAGCCAACCCTGGCAGACCAGGCTCCTCCCAGCAGAGAGAAGACGTTTCCCTCTTCTGGGGACCCGGGTGGGGTAGGCAGGATGGTCCCTCCTCTCAGGATATGCAAGCTCAGGGCCCAGCAGGCCTCTTCAAGGCCCTGGCTGGGAGCACACCTGGTCATCAGAGGAGCTCAGGAGATAATCGCCAGTGGCGTGGAGGCTGAGGCCTGTCACAGCGCTCTCATGGGCCCGAACAACCTGCACGCAAGACGCGTTCGGGACCGACCAGATCCTGATGGTGGCATCTGGGGAGGCAGAGAACACCAGCTCCTAAAGAGAAAGCAAAGAGGCACACTATGAGGGACAAAGAGCCGACCAGCGCAACCTTACAAGAGGGGACTGGGGACGGCCACACCCAAATGACTGCTCCTCCTTGCAGCCCTGCTCTGCCCCAAACCATCCCGTCACCCAGTGACGCCTCCGAGGCCCAAAGGCGCAAGCTATGAAAACGTCAATCCAACAGCATCTGGCCTCAGGAGGAGGCCTTGCCACCCAGTGGCAAAAAGGATAACTGAACCAGAGCCCAAGTTCCCACGGCCTGTTCCAGGGCCAGAGAGAAACGTGGCTAGGGCAGTTATTTTATTGAAACAGTCACGGGCAGCTAACGGCTACCATCTGGGATGGCGCAGGTCTCAACAGGACCAGGTCTGGGAGGGGCTGTGAGTCTAAGTTCTACTGCCTCCCGCACTTCAGGATTTCAGGGCTAGTTCATCACCAGAAAAACGTGCGGTAGGGAGAGAACGTATAGTGTCACCAACCAATATTTTGCTTAGCTAGCACATCAGAAGCTTTAGGGTAAAACCAACTCCTATCTTTCATCAATGCAATTTCCTAAGAGAAATAACATATTCACACCCAGGAAGCAGGAAAGGAGTGCTTTCAATTTGAATAAGTTTAGTTTTATAAAGAATTCACCATGTTATTCTTTTATTTCTAATATCCTTAAGGTACAGAGAAAAGGCTGGTTACCTGGGAAGCAGGGACCCAGCCACTGTCCCACAGTCCCAGGCCCAAACTGTCCTAGACTTACAAGTTCAAATCCCACATGGTCATTAATCTGGTCTAAGGAGCTGCCATGACCCCCCCAAACCAGCAATTCTCCATCTCTTTTAACCCACGTGGCTTTCAATGGTCAACAGCAAGTTCTTTTTAGGAAGATCAGCCCTGAGCTAACACCTGCCACCAATCCTCCTCTTTTGCTGAGGAAGACTGGCCCTGAGCTAATATCCATGCCCATCTTCCTCCACTTTAGATGTGGGACGCCTACCACAGCATGGCGTGCCAAGCAGTGCCATGTCCGCACCCAGGATCTGAACGGGAAAACCCCGGGCCGCTGAAGTGGAACCTGCGCACTTAACCGTTGTGCCACCAGACCGGCCCCCGAGCATCAAGTTCTTAGCCCCTACCCTGGAGGACCATGGGCATAAGGATACATCTGTCTTCCTCAGTTATGTGAGTAAAGAGTTTCTTGAGCTTTGTTTTCTGTAGTTTGTTTTAGAAAGACTGTAGGGTTTTTTCCTTTTCCTAACATAAAATAGGTCAACGAATATGCTTTTCCAAGCTATACATTTCCTCTCTGCCCCCAGTTTAAAGGTCAGTGCCTTAGGAGGTCCTCTGCGGAGTAAAGGGCGACCCCATGACTCCAAACAGAGGCCCTGATGCCAGCTCTGGAAGAGTCGCCTCACCAAGGAGGCAGCCGGGGGGTGGGCGACAGGTTCCAGGACCCTAAACCACGGAAACAGGGCTCAGGAAGGAGGAACCAAGAGTGTCTAGGGGAACCTCTTACCTGGGAAGGGTGAAACACCACACTGGTGACTTTCTTGTTATGGCCTTTGAGGGTGGCCAGGATTTGCTCAGAACTCTTATCGAAGACAACAACATTTTTATCCGCCCCACCTGGAGAGAACCCAAATGAGATCCAAAAATGAGGCAGGCCCAAGAGGGTCCCTTTGCTGAAGAAGGTACTCTCGTCCCCAGCCGATGCCAAGGACAGGAGCACGCACCTTCCCTGCCGCCCTCCCCTCCTCGGCCTGCCAGGCCAGCTCTCACCAGTGAGGATTTTGTTGGTGTCGGAGGGGCACAGGTCCAGGGCGAGGATCCCGGGGATGCTGGCGCTGTGCAAGCCCTGTGCAGAGAGCACCACACCAGAGCGAGTCATGGTCAAATCAAAGCAGGCCACAAAGCCACACAACGCCCCCACTCCCATCCTGGCACAGGGGAACAAGAGTGACTGCTGTTCCTTATCCATTGGGCTTGGCCTTGTGCCCGGACGCAGTACCTCCCTCACTGCATTACTGGGAAAGCCAGGGCTGGGCTGGAAGAGAAGCCCTGGCCACTCAGCAGGCAAGGATGGAAACGGGGCCAGAGGCCCTGGACGGCTCTCCGCCCACCGCTCTCCATGCTGGCCTGCCCACCCTGGAAACAGCACGGTGTGCCCTGCCTCCAAGACAGCCAGGAACCGGCCACTCACCACGTGGGATGCCACCTGCCGGTACTTGCTGAGCTCTTCTGGCTTCACCAGCTCCTCAGGCACAGTCTTCCCTCTCTGTAAAAACGAAAGAGCCCCCAAGGAAAGCGGCAATGAGAGCAGGATTCAGCCATCCCCCTTTCTCCTAAGGGGTCAACCGCCTCCCAGCAGCCAACTCTCTCTCCTGACTCCAGGAGACGACTCACCTTCTTACGCTCCGTGGTTAGCACAGTGGCCTTGTCTTGAAGCTGGGAAAGAGAGGGGGGAACGGGCTCAATGTGAGAGAATTATTCTGCCATGACAACAGCACAGTGGAAACTGGTTGCATCTGCACTTTCACAAGCATCACCAAGAACTCATTATCCACCAAGTTCTGTGCGGAAGGCTTATGTGCATTATCTGGTTCCACTTTAACCGCAACCTTACAAGGTGAGTGTTCACGACCTTATTTCACAGAGGAGGCAACTGGGCCTCAGGGAAGTGAAGTCAGTTGCCCAAGGCCACAGAGGTGACATGTAGCAGAGAGAAAACAGAAGAGGGCCGCAGAGCTCCCGGACCAAGGCTACTCCACTGAGAGCTGAGATGCCTGTCGACAATCTGAACTGCTTGGAAAAGACATAACCTCTCAATGCCTACAAAGGAGGATCCGCGCGGGGAACAGAGCTGGACCTGGAAGCAGGGCCCAGCTCTGCCCCGTGTGAGCTGAGCCTTTGAATCCGAGTCTCGGGTTCTTCATCTATAAAATGCAAATGCTAACGCCTCACCTGTCTCCCTCAGAGAAAAAAACACGTAACAAAGTGTTTCACTATCTGCAAAGAACCCCGATAATGACAAAAGCTACAAGTCGCACTTATCAGTAATTAAAATTTTTTAAATTCCTATTATTCTCATTTAGAAGCAAGGGAAAGGAGACACAGAGGGGTTAGTTAAGTCAGCCCAAGGTCATAAAGCTTCTAAGTGGTAACATCAAGATACAAAGCCAGGGGGCCAGCCCGGTGGCATAGAGGTTAAGTCTGCACGCTCCACTACGGATCCCAGGCACGGACCTACACACGACTCATCAAACCATGCTGTGGTGGCATTCCACATACAAAATAGAGAAAGACTGGCATGAATGTTAGCTCAAGGACATCTTCCTCAAACAAAAAAAAGAGGAAGATTGGCAACAGATTTTGGCTCAGGGCCAATCTTCCTCACCCAAAAAAACCCCAAAAAACAACAACAACAAAGCCAGGCAGTCTGGTGCGAGTCTGTGCTGGCACCACTCTACTTTATCCCCAAATGGATGGGATTCTTATTCATAGTGGACTCAAGGCAGACGGTGAGAGCAGGACGTACCTTCTGGATAATTTCGGGAGTCATTCCCACCAGCTCGCCCAAATCCATTGGCTCGCCTGCACCCTGAAGAGAAGAAAGGTGAAGGTGAGAAAGGCACAGGACGCAAAGACACAGGCACAAAGAGGACACGTGAGCCACTGAACGCAAACGGGCTGCTGGCAGGGAAGGGGGACACACTCACCACGACACTGGGCTGGGAGCTTGGCACAGCCTGGGGCACGATGAGACCAGCCTGCGGTTTCAGGGTAGCCAGAGCTGAGAGAGAAGATCATGTTAGAAAGGGGAGACGACTGAGCTGGACCAGCCTGGAGTGGGGATGACGGGGGAGATGCTGCACCTTCTCGGGCGGCAGTGACTTCCTTGGTGAGACGGGCAATGACACGGCAGGCGGCATCGTGCTGGTACAGAGCGTGGGACAGCTCTTGGCGGGTTGTCTGCAGCTGCTGGCGCAGAGTGAAGCTGTGTAGCATGACCGCATCCTGGGAGAGGAAAACACCACTATGAGGGGCTGGGGCGGGGGGCAAGGGGCACCCAGCAGAAGAGGCAGCCCTTGATAAGACGATACTGCCTCCAATCCCACAGCCTAGACCGGTATCAGTGATCGGAGCAGCACCTGAGTGACCCTGCATGCCAGCGCTGGCAGCCACTCCCGAGCTCCTGGCTCACGCCAAACACTGGGCAGACAGACAGGAGTGGGAGCCAGCCCTTTCCCATCCCCATCTTCTTCAATTTACCAGCAAATATTGGATGTTATGCTGTCACCTCACCAAAAGGGAATAATGATGCTGCTGCCGCCATTCATTAAATGTCCTCATTGTGTCAGGCACTGTGCCAGGCAGTCCCTCAAGATGTATGCATTGACTGACTCATATTTTAGAGCACCTATTACACACCACATGCTGCTCTTATGCTGAGAATACACTGACGAATAAAACAAGTCCCTGACATCACCAAGTTTACATTCTAACCTTATTCTGATTCTCCCAATGCCCCGAAGCCGGGCACTAATCCCTGTCACACGGTCAGGAAAATCAAGACTCGGATACAAGAAACGTGCCCAAGGTCACACGGCGAGGGAGCAATGGAGCTAAGTGTGAAACCCAGATCTGTGTGATTTCACCATCCAGGCTCCTCCTCTGCTATCACCCTACCCCTCCAAACAGAAAATAATGCTCCATCCCTCCCAGCCCCGAGTCCCAGTCCAGTGAGGCACTCCCTTCAAGCGGGGAAGACACCAAGTCTCCTCCGGGTACTCACCCACTCATCCTGCAAGGCTTTCAGAATGGCCGGGATGCTTGTGGCTGACGGAGGCTTGGGCCGGATCGGGTGAGCAACTGCGAGAGAGAGAAAGCAGATCTGAAGAGCCATGACCCAGAGGATTCTTGCCCTCCACCACTCTTTTCCCTTTAACCTGCATTAACAGATAGCCAGCTCCTCCTCCAGGGCACCGGTACAGCCTCCCACCCTCTCAGGCTCTGAGCTCTTAAGACGGCCCTAGACCGAGGTCAGCCAGTGGGCACCTTTGATGTCGATGAGCTGCTCCTCGGACAGAGGCTGGTTGTTGATGGGGTCTGTGCCATTCTCTGCGATATACTTCTCAATGAGCCGCCGCTCGTAGACATGATGAGAGACGGGGGACACACACGGGTGCTCCGGCACTTCATTGGAGACTGCAGAGAAAAGGCAGACAGTGAGCCGGGGTGGCGAAGGGGACCTTGAGCTAAGGGGATGCCTTACTCGCTACTGGCCCCCACAAGACCACGCATCCCCACGCTCAACTCACAGGAATCAAGACATGACACCAAGCCAGTTTTGTACTATCCCCAGAATGCTTTCCAGATACCTAACTGGCTTCTCCATCAGGCTCCTGACAGCCAGACAGTCAACAAATAATTACTGCACAACAACTGCGTGCCAGGCACCTAGACAGCAGTCAACGGTCCCTGCCCACCTTGCTTTTGAACAAAGACGCTTAGTCACCCATTATACTCCAGGAGAGGGAGATACAGGTGAAGCCACTCAAATCGCAGTCCAGAGCCTGGATGGATTATCAAAACAATTACAAAGCAATGTGACAAGCGCTGTAATAATAATAAGTGTTTACACACTGTTTACTAGGTACAAAGCACAACTGTAAACACTTGCCATAGATTTAACTCATCCTTGCACAACCCCCAAGAGAGGTACCATTTACACGCCTGCCTCAGGAGACTGTGCCCCCTGAGGATGGGGATCACAGCTGGTCTCTGACTTCCAGTACATGGGAGAGGCCCAGCAGGCACTTGGCAAACATCTAAGAGATGAGTGCACGAGAGGAAGGATGGTGCTGGGGAACATAGAAAAGAGCCTCTTCAAGAGAGAAAAGAAACAATGAACGTGAAAATACTTTGCAGACTGATTTCTTCAACGCAAAGACTCCTTTTCTAGACATCATTCCCCCTCCTTCCTTCTTCCCTCCCTTTTTCTGGATTTATGGAGAGGTTCTGAGATGAGTAAGGGGCTTGAGAGTCAGAAAGCAAGTAGAGAAAAGGATGAGAAACTAGTCACCTGATGAAATAGCGGGAAGGGAGATCATCCCCATGCCACCATAAAATACCAAAAGGAAAGACAGGACAAGGCACAAAAACAGCACAGATTCGGGGTCAGAGACCCCAGCTCCATCACCCAGCTCTGCCACTTACAAGCTGTGCAGCTTTAGACAAGCCACCCTCCCCTTGAGCCTCACACCCTCATCTGTAAACCCGGGACCCTTACTTCTGCTTTGGAGAATTCCTGGAAAGATAAAATGAGATCAAAGACTGGGGAGCGCGCAGTAAACCAATAAAGGCTTTATACACGTACGCTATTTTTATTAGTCGTGCAGGGTGAGGCTGGCAGCTCCAGACCTGGCTTCCAGCCCTGTCACTGCCTCTATCTCACTGCGTGACCTTCGTGAATTGCAGAAGCGCTGATTCCCGGAGTGGGACCTCAGACAACATCCAATGCAACGCCCTTATTTTGCAGATGGGGAAACTGAGGCCCAGAGCCTTGCGCCAGGTCACAAAGCCCATCGGAGGCGGCTCCTGCCCCAGCCCTCGGGTTCCCCGATTCCTGCACCAGCTCCCCTCGTCCGGGCCCCAGGTCTCATCGCGTAATCGAGATGGCCGGCCCCAGGGATGCCTGCGACCATAAACTTGAGGCGTTACGTAAACCGTGAAGCGCTGTGCAAATGCACCCCCCCGCAGAGGAGGAGGGGGACCCGCGTGCTGACAGGCCGCCGCCCGGCCTCCCGGGAGCCCTGCTTTCACCCCCTGCCCCGACCCCAGATCCTCCCGCTCGGCTCTCGGGCCTCCTGCGACCCGCGATCGGCCGCAGCCGACACTCACTCGAGCAGATCAGGGACATGGCGCCGTCGCTGCGCTCCGAGGCGCCTCGCACCAGGCTCCGGGATCAGCTTCTGAGCCGCCGCGGGCCACTTCCGGTTCCCCGCGGCTTCCGGGACGCTCCGCGGCGAGCGGGGAGCGACCCGCCGAGCGCTGCTCGCGTCGCGCTTCACGTGGGACTGCGGCCGGTCGCGCGCCTCAGCCTCCAGCACCTAACGGAAACTGCCCTTCCCCAGAATGCAACCGGGCAGGAAAGGGCCCGCCAGGGCACACTCGGCTATTTCCGGACAGACTCGGCTCCTTCCGTAATAACCTGGGGCAGTGAGAGAGGCGAGCCGAAACTACATTTCCCATGATGCAGTGGGAATTTAAAGCCACAGCAATGCAGCCACACTTTTGAGACCGGTGCTGCGCCTGGCATTTGGTCTGTAGTCTTGCAAACTTAGGTGTGCGTGTGAATTTCCTAAGGAGCTTGTTAAAATGCGTATTCCTGGGGGTCTGCCTTGGAGAGTCTACATTTTCAGTGCGTGCCCCACGTGATTCTGAGGCAGGTGTTTCTCGGACTACCCTTCGATGGACACTGCTAAGTGACAAGTTGAAGAAAGCACAAATGTAAACGGGTAGAGAAATTAACACTGGCCAAGAAACTGTTCTGGTCTTGCCTCTACTACCAATTTGCTCCGTGATCTTGGGCAAGTCGTCAGCTTCTCTGCCCCTTTCTTAGTGACTTCTAGATCCCTTGCAGCTCAGATCGTGTAGGATTCTTTGTGGATATCTATAGGATAAAATACTTTCAGGAGTCATGTACAGAACATGTGGTGTGGGATCCTGACAAAGCAGAAGGACAAGGCAGGTGTGGTCAGTGAAGTCTTCTTCACTGAAGAGGCGTGAATGAGCTGGACTTTGACCGGTGGGCAATATTCAGATAGAAGACAGGGAGAAGAGAGGGCATTCCCAGAGCGGGTACAGCATAAGCAAAGGCTTGGAGGAAGAAGAAAAGTTGCAGGCACGAAGGGCAGTGTGGCATAGTGGCCAAGGGCTTGGACTCTGAAGTCAGATAGTCTGTGCTCTAATCCCAGCTCTACCCAGCTAGTTAACTATGTGAACTTCTCTGCCTTAATTTCCTCATCTGTAAAATAGGGGGAGTGATAACAAAGGTTGAACTAACTCACAGGGTTGTCATGAGGAATTAATATTTAAAAAGTGCTTTGAACTAAGCTTGGCACATAGTAAGTACAGTATAAATATTCATGTTTGTTTTTATTATCCCTACAGCCGAGCAAGATTGTGCGAACTACTGTCATCTCTCCCCTGCACCAAAAAAATAGCATCCTAGTTGGTTGCCTTGCTTCCAGCCTGGCTGCCTTCGAATCCACTTTTCTCAGAAGAGCCAGCAATCTACTTTCAATGAAAAATCTATTCCTGCTATTCGCCAGGCTTTTCACTCATTCGGCAAACATTGATTGGGTGCCTCCCAGGTGCCAGGCCCTATTCTGATAACTGGAGATACAAACGGTGAACAAGAAAGACAAGGTTTCTGCTCTCTTGGCACTTACATTCCTTTTTGGGGGGAGGTGGGGAGAGCACAGACAGTCAACACATAAGAAGAAAATTCCAGAGAGTGGTAAGTGCTAAGAATAAAACAAATCAGAGTAAGGTGGATGGGAGGTGCTGTGGATCCGAGGGGTGGGCTACCTTAGTCAGGGTATTGAGGGAGGGCGTCTCGGAGGAGGTGACATTTTTGCTGAGACCTGAATGAGGGAGAGTGTTTCTGGCAGAGGAAACTTACCCCCAGGTCCTGCACCATGTTGACCTTCACAGTCTCACCTCATCTGCTCTCCAGCCACACTGGCCTCTCAAGTCCTCAAACTTACCCACTCTGGCTGCTTCTAGTACTTTTGCCTGGAACACCTTCCTCCACTCCCTCCGAGCTTGCCCTCCAATGTAAACTCCAATCTCGCCTTCAATGGGACTTCCTCTGGAGCCTCTTTCTGGACCCCTGACTGAAGTTTCCCCACAGCATCCTGTCATTCTTCACTGAGCCACTCTGGATAACTGTAATCATTTAATTATTTACAATTATCTGTCTGATGTTTGGATTCTCCACCAGACTGTAAACTCCATGATGCAGAACCGCAATTGTTCTGGCCACTGTTGTTTCTCGGAGTCTATCACGGTGCCTGACCCACAGCAGAACTTCATCAGTGTTGTTGGTTGGATGACAGGCTGCCTGCCAGGCCAGGCATCTTCCATACTTGGATGTGGTGGGAAATAAAATGGATCTGTTTAGGCAGGGTCTTGAACCAGAGGTGGTCAGACTTGATTGGGCTGGCAGCAGAATAGCAGTTGAGCTATGGAATGATAACCCCACTTCCAGAAGATTCCTCTGGGAAGACACTCACAGGATGGGCTGGAGTGGGGGCACACTGGAAGGAGAGAGACCCAGCGATTCATTTATTGAACATATCTTTATTGAGCACCCACTGTGTGCCAGTCAGGCACTAGAGCAGGCATTGGGAACTAGGCTCAACACTGTGAGCAAAACCAGAGGTGTCCCTATACCAGAGATCTTAGGGGCTGTGACAGAAGAATGGGGAAAAAGGGAGTCCTTTCAAGGCTCTTGAGTTTCAGAAGCCAGCCCCTCAGGCAATAGAAAGGATTCAGGGCCGTTGATTTTGGAGTAAATATTACAGGTAAGAACTTGCTCTCAGATTCTTGCCAGTTTCCTCCCAATCTCAAACTCCCCACAGAGGAGGCAGGGAAGGGAGACCTGGTGGAGGGGGATATATGCATAGCTGTCGGTGGGTCCCTGAGAGGGGAACTCTATGCCCTACTCCCCGAGGCCAAGGCTGCTGCTGCAATGTGCAAGGAAACACATTGGCCAATAAGCCAGAAGCAGCTCCATTTCCCAGGTAGATTTTGTAGTAACCTGTGTGGACAAGTGACAGAGGATCAGGCAGGACAATGCAGCTCAAACAACTGACACTGAGGATCAGATGAATCCGTCCCACCCCCAACCTTGGCCCTATGTTAATTTTCCAAAAGGTGTGTACAACCTGAAAATCAGCGGTAGGAAGAACCCTGAACTATCTGAGATTGTTTCTACCACACTCAGTTGGAAAACAGAGTTGAAAAGCAATGAACTTAGAAGAACAAAAAACTGTATGTTTCTGGCACAGGAAAGTCTGTGACCTCAGATAGGTAGTCCTAGAAATCAGAAAATATCTCGCAGGCAAATGTAAAGTTGACAATGTTACAAAGGCTGGAAAGGGAGCCTCAGGATGCTACCAGAGCCTGTTCCTGAAGAAAGGGACCCTTCGCTGTAGCAGGAAGTGATGAGAGTCCAGAGGAAGCTGGATGTCCCCAGCAACATCTGAAGGAAAGAAACAACTGGACGAGGTGACAGCCTGGTTGCCACTGAAGTGTGTAGGCTGGGAAGAAGGCAGAATTAGAAGGCTGACTCAGGAAGGGGGGAACAAAAGAGTTCCGTTTTGGAGTGTTGAGTTTCAGAAACTATTTTAACATCAAAGGGGAGCTTTTCTGTGGCAGCCAAGGTTATCAAGGCATTTGCACAGCATCTTGGTTGTTTTTTTAAAATGTTCACTCTCGTGACTTCATTAACCTCCACACCTACTGTGGAGCGAAGTGGTATTTTTAGGACCTTATAGTACTTTATCGTAAAGTTGAAATAACTGCAGTCCAGAGAGATGAAGCGGCATGCCTACTGACAAATAAAAATGGCAAGCAATAGGATATATTGGAGTATATGAGGAAGCCATTTGGTATAAACCTAATTCGGCCTGACTTTGTTTTTCCAAAAGGGCCTGACTGTGGCCATTGAGCATGCATTGTATACCTGCTTAGACATTTTGAGATAAAGGTGCAACCTCCCTCCCCCTCCCAACGTTGGCATCTCCTTAAAGATTAAGCATCTTTCTTGACCCTGGGAACTGATTGCAGCGCTCATCTGTGACCGCCCAGCTCGAGGCAACAGACCCGCCAGCCTGCGGGGTTCACTGAGACAGCAGGCCTGTCTGCTGTTTCCATCAATTGCTGTGCTGACAGAGCAGCCCCGTGACTATTGTAAAAGGGACATTTCAATCATATGTGAAACATCCTCTTTGAGGCTATATAACCACCCCGTATACCCCCACTTCTTAGGAGCGCTCTGTTCCTTTGTGGAAAGACTCTCCTGGGCTATTATCCTCAGATTTAAGCTCAGAATAAACTCACCCAAATTTTCATTTATAGATTGGTTATGGATTATTTTCGTCGACACTAGTGATGAGGATTTTTAGGCTGCTTAATTTTAAAATGGTTTATGACGAGGATTTTTAGGCTGGTTACTTTTAAAACTACAGATAAGAAGCAGGCTCTGAGGAGTGGAATTTGTTTGCCCTTTGATCAGAGACAGTTGCATTTGTGAAGGAAATCTCCATGCCTCCCTCTCTGCACCAGGAGGAAAGGGGTATGGCCTTATCTCTGGAAACTCTTAATGGGGAAGGCAAGAACTTAAGTTGTTTACTGTCTGGCAACCTCATGTAACTGACCACCCACCCCAAAATCCTCCTTTGTCTTTAGTTGAAGATAATATTTCAGCGGTGACTTCTGCCATTTACTCAATCCGGTTGGATTCTTACCTAAAAGTTGTGGGACCGCCCAATGGCCGGACCCTACCAGCACTGGTACCATTTTAACTTTCTTTTCTTTGTCTCGTAAAGAGATGGCTCACACACCTATGCCTTAAATTTAGCCCTAACCCTCAACTCAGGGCAGCAGCAGGAGCTCTGACTGCCTGTGGGTCCTGTCCCCATGCCAGTGGGGGCAGCAGAAGCGGCAGCAGAAGCTCTGACTGCCCATGGGTTCTGTCCCCATGCTATTCTATACTATTCTCTAAATAAAAGAGTACTACTGCCAGATCTTAAGAGTCTAAGAAATCTTTCTTTCGACTCCTCGGCTCACCGACCCCACATCAACTAGCATCACAAAGCAGGCCAGGGATCACCTCTTGCTAAATTCCTAATGTGGCCTTTTTGTAGAAATGGGGTGTGAGTTGGTTCATTTTTTTTCAAATTGAGCGAACATTTGAGAGCCATCTGCAGAGTGCAGGTGTGGAACTGCTCTCAGACGGAGCAGACGCAAATTCCCTGCGTTGTGTGTCTCTCACTGCTCCTCTAACACCTTTTCCCTTTGTGCCTTTTTAGCGCGAAAAAGTTTCTCCAAAGACCAGGTGCCCTCGGGCGCGTCTTCGTTAGAACTACATTTCCCATAATGCCCCAGGAGGCATACGTAGCTCGAGAACTACATTGCCCGAAATGCCGAGGGACTGAAGAGGTGGATAGGCTTCGACCCCAAATTCAAAGATCCACTTTACGCACTCTACAGTCCAGATATACAGTAGTCACTTCTCTCCCCTTTCCTGCCAGAGACTTCCGTTCCCAGCTCGAAATTCTGATCTCAATTTCCTCTCGATAGGAATGCTTCGGGAAAAACGTAATCGAGAAGATAGCGCGCATGCGCCCACGGCACTGGGCTTGGGCCGAGAGAGAGGCCGGCAGGTCCCGGGCTCATCCCGCTTTGCGCGTGCGCAAACGACAAACCAACACCCCGGTATTGAGGCGCGGGTTTGGTGGCGCGTTTTAGCGAAGTCGCACGTGAAGAGCAGCAGTGGCCAGAGCCAGGTGAGTGCCAGCCGAGACCGGGGCTCGGGGGCGGCACGCGGGACGAGGAGGCGGCAGCCGCTGCAGGCGGCACCAGGGAGGTGCCGCGAGGCCCGGAGAGCACGACTGGGGAGGGGTCCGACGTCGCGCGGCGGGGAAGCAAACTGGGGACCCGGATCCTCGTTGCTATGCAACAGGGGCGTCGTTACTAGGTAACCGGAGAGGCACGCGTTTCCGCGGAGCAGAGGGTTCGGAGCGCTGCTCCGAGGTCCGGCCGAGCGGGGAGCGGTGGCCAGGCTGGGCGGCGAGGTTAGCGCTGAGCCCCCAGCCCCCGACCCCCTCCCCACGGCCCAGCCTCGCCCTGAGCCCTTTGGGGGACCCCGAACCCGTGGGCCGCGCCGTGTCCCTTGCAAGCGACGCCACCCAGCAGGGCTTGGCAGGGGACGCGCTGTTCGCTGTTCGAAATAGCACATGCCACTGACACCGTTTCTCAGGGAGGCTGGGCCCGGGGGAGGGCGCGGCGAGCCTGGGAGGCTGCCCCTTTGCCCGTCGCCCTGCCCCCAAACAGTTGCTGGGCAGCAGCTGTCAGGGGTTTAGCGGGGGCTGCCCCCACCTGCCAGGACGCTGACTTCATTCTCCTCAGTGGCAGCGTCGCCTCATCTAGGAGCTTCCTTTCCACGCAGCTGTGATGGTCCAGTAGCCGCTGCATATTTAGATCAACTTTAAAATAAGTCCCGTCTCCCCGCTCCCCCCATGGCTCCCCGTTGCTACCCTCAAGGCTTCTTGGCGGGCCTCTAATATTCATTTAACAAGCACTTATTAGTAGTCATCATTCTATGCTCGGCGCTGGGGATTCCAAGAAAAGTTAGACAAACTGACCAGCAGGTGCTCAAAGTCTGATGGAGAAGGCAGACATGATAAACGGCTAAATGATGCCACAGTGTAATGAGTGGTGTGTTGGCAATCTGTGCTGCGATATTGCTGTAGACATTTACGAAGTTCTGGCAGAAACATGTTAACTCCTGGCAGTAACTCTTAACCCCGTTTAACCCCGTTTTACATTTGAGGAGCCTGCAACTCAGGTTAAGTAATAGGCATCAGTTAAGTAGTGGCTTCTAGCCTGTGGCACGATTGAGCCTGCGACGGAAGTCGAGGGTCCTTGGTACACTGCTCCGCCTTTAGGGTTTTGCCTAAAGTGGACTTTACACTGCTGTGCTTTGTGGCAGCTGTCCGGGATGTATCAGAAGCGGTCTAAAAACACAAGCCTGAGAGCCCCTCTCTGGGAGAGTCTGGGTGTGTTGGTCCCGGGTGTAGACATTCTTGCTGTAACGGGCCTCACAGGCCGTTCTGATGGGCGACCAGAGCTGAGGACCGCTGCTCCATAGGGGCAGCTCTGAGCAATGATGGGAAAATCAGGGCCAGCAGAGGGCACCAAACCAGCTGCCCCTCCTGCCAGGCAGTGATTCATAGTGTGAAAGGAAACTAATCAGAGGAAGGAACCTTAGCAGGGGGGTGTGGACTGCCCCACCCTGCCCTCTTAGCAAACCACAGCTAAACATATAGAGCCTGTCACTACTGTAGTAAGTGCCCAGCTGTGCCGGCTTCTCCTGGCCCTGTCTGGGCCCTACTGTAGCTGCCTGAACAGAAGTAGCAAGTAGTCCCAGTTCTTTGCTGCCTTCATACGTGCTGGTGCAAAACCATGACCTCTAAGCCTAGCAGGTAGGTCGTTTCCTGGTGTGTGGTCTCCTCGTGCGAGTCCGAATGTCCTCTCCCTTTGAGCTGGGTGATTTGGGGCAGAACTTTAAGCGCCTTGAGGGCAGGGACCATGTCTTACTGAGGCAGCACGGGGGTGTGGAACAAGCAAAAGGGCGAGAGTTAGATCCTGGGTTCTGGAGTCACGTGCCAGTTCTGCTTTGTGAACTTGAACAAGTCACTTGACCTCCCTAAGCCATAGTTTTCTGAGCAAAACGTGGAGAGTAGCAATACCTTGTAAGATTGTTGTAAGGGTTGAATGAGATGCTAAAATAACAAGCACTTTGTAAATTATAAAGCAACACAAATATATATATGTGTGTGTGTGTGTATACACACACTTTGTTGTTGTTGTTGAGTGCCTGCTATCTGTCTGAGGTCAGGCACTGCACGAGGTGAAGACTTTAGACATACTTCCTCTCAGAGCACGAGACTGCTTCAGCTCTTGACTCCATGGCTCCTCTTTATGAAAAGTATTTGATTGGGCCGAAGTGAGGAGGCATAATGGTGGTGGGTCAGATTCTTGCTGCCCGGGATTAACCTGGAAGAAATGCGAAGGAATCCTGTTAAAGAAAACAAGTAGAAGAAATGGAGCAGCCGGGGGTCTGCACTCTTATCTGCAAAGGGCGCCCTCCAGAATCCTGTTTGATTTGGTTTCCGGTGCATCAGAAGGTCAGCTGGCAGGGCAATGCCAGCCTCACTCTGGAGAGTTTATTTCACGGTTCCCCAGCTCCCCTCGACCAAGGCAGATGGCCGCTTAAAAATTGAGGCTGGCACAGAACGCGGGAGGTGGCCATGGGGGCAGCAGCTTACATCACCCTGACCTTCTAGAACGGAGGAGACGACATCTGATCCCTCTTGGTGGAGGTCCTTGGATATAGAATCCAACCCAAGATAGCAACCCTGCTCTTCAAGTCCCCAGTGTAGTTATGACCCACATAGCTCAGGCACTGACCTGTGCTTTCCTCGTCTCCGACGGCTGGCAGGCAGGAACCATCTGGTTCTTGATTTGTGCCAAAAAGGGTAGAAGGCTTCTCAGCCCGAGGTCCTTCCACATGGATTGCGTATTTTGCAGCCATGCTTGATCCTCCAGGTCTTAGGAGGGACTTAGAAAGTCCAGAAAGCGTCCGAATGTGATATTTTTCCATCCGTTTCTTGGACCCTCCTCCTTCCCACTAAGCAAGAATGGGAACATGTCTTCTGTCTCCTCTGTCCTGATGGCTCCAGATTTCTGTCCAATTCCTCGAAGTTGCAAAACTTCAGACACCTGGCTGCTCCTGCCTCAGGGGCTTCACTCAGCCTCGGATCTTCGAGTCTGAATCATGGGAACTCCCTGGAGCTGCAGGTTCATTTCTGAGCCTGGAAGAGAACAGGGGCATTGCTGGTGCTGTTTCCCATTTCTCAAGCATGGCGGCAAATAGAAGTTGGGATCGAACCCATTTTTCTTGGCTCATCCTCGCCTGCTTCAATGAGTCAGTACTCGTCGGGTCTTAACTTGCCTATGGCATCGTGTTCCCGACTCGATCAGAGCACAAAGTGCTTAAGTGAGTTGTCACCAGTCATTCACAGAGATGACTGGGAGATGCCAAGTCCATTTTAGCTCATGAATAGTCTATTGTGTGACTTTCTAAGTCACTTCGGAGGCTTAAGTTGGAGACGATCCAGCGGGTGGTGTGTGCAAGGGTCTGATGTCTGATGCACCTGGATTCAAATACTGGTTTCCTCACTTACTACTTATCCTTCCTTGATTTTTCCATCAGTAAAATGGGGGGTAATAGCAATACCCACCCGATGGGTTGTTGTGAGAATTCAATGAGATAGGTGACACATGGTTAGCTTTTTAACAACAATAATATCTTTCCTTAAAGGTGCCTTAACACTTTTGCTACATTGGTGGCTGGAATGTTGAGCTCATTCTGCATCAGTGGGTCTCAACCTTGCACAGTGGAATCACCTGGGGAGCTTTTGCAGGTCTACTAAGCCTAGGCGACAACCAGACAGTGACATCAGAGCCTCTGGGCTTGGGGCAGAGGCATCGGGACGTTGTGAAGCTCCCAGGTGACTCTAATGAGCTGCCAGAGTTGAGATCCACTGTGTTACCTTCACTCCCAGTGAGTATGCGATTGGGAAGCAGAAGCTTGGCTTCAAATTCTGGCCTTTCTCCTTAGCCCTGTGACCTTGGCAAACACTTGAATCCTGAGTCTCAGTTTCTTCTCATCTCATCAGTAGGGGCAGGGAGGGTAATACGGGCACCCCACATGATGGTCCTGCAGAGCAAACGGCATCTGTGCAGCTATCGTCTTGCTGGAGCACATAACTGAGCACTTTCCTTTACATTGTTAGACAGCGGTAATCCTATTTGCGTGCTACTTTTGTTTTTTGTATCAGCTTTCTCATAAGTAGATTATAACCTCCTTGGGGACAAAGCTTTAGAGTCTTATAATTTTTCTATGCTCATAGCACCTAAGACACAGAGACAGACTTTCAGATTTTTGGAACTGGAATAAGCCTTAGAGAGATCTTTTCATTCATCCCAAGGCATTAAAAAATACTGGTCAATTAGTATGCAAGTGGTAAAGAATTGGAAAAAGGGAGCTATGAATCAGATGCTTGTGCCCAGCTTAAGTCGAAAGTCCCAGCTCTGCGTTTCTCAGCTAACAGGGTAGGGGAGGAGGAGGGTGTCGGGGCAGGTCATATCCAGGACAGGGGGTTCTATGCCAATTCTGGCTCTCTGCTCACTCTGTGCTTCTCTCCTGGCAGACGCAGCCATGGCAGGCGCAGGCAGCAGTTTGCCATGGGGCAAGCAGCATCTTTTCAAAGCCATCCTGATGGTCCTAGTGGCCCTTGTCCTCCTCCACTCAGCCTCATCCCAGTCCCATCCAGACTTTGTGCCACCAGGCCAGCAGAGGAGGGAGGCCTCGGTTGATCTCTTGAGCCAGATAGGCCGATCTGTGCGGGGAACACTGGATGCCTGGATTGGGCCAGAGACCGTGCACCTGGTTTCCGAGGTAAGGAGGGTGGTCCCTGCTGTGAGCACACGCACTGAGGAAAGGTAAAGGAGATGTTGTTCACGGCCACCGTGTCTTGGCCCCACACTCTCTGTGTGTCATGAGTCATGGTGCAGAGAGCCTCACGTTGCACAGAATGAAGCCAGATGGTACCTGCCTTTTGGGCTCCCGTTGTTTTATTCCTGCCCTAAGGCCTTTAATGCCAGCCCCATCTTTCCCATGTTCCTGCCCTTTCTTTGCCAGAAGGGCTGGGAAATGAGCCATCTTTACAAACGTATGTCACTGGGTCACTACACAGTCTGATCCGCATCAAGATCTGAGTCCCTTCCTCCACCTGTCGAGGTGGGGGCGGGGCCGACTCAGGGACTTCAGGCTTCCTGAGCGTGGTGCTGCACACTTTGGATAGGTCATACTAAACTGCAGAGCCCGTCCTTTATAAAATCGCTAATAGATTAGAGCTGATTGAGTCCTTTTTCATTGAAATGTCTACACAGACCCTTTATAGAGCTTTACACATTACTTCACACACCTTCCTGATTCCCTGGGAGCCTAGGAGGACCCCAATTTTACAGGGTGACTACCACAGGGATTTGATACCCCCCCACCCCATACACACACGTACATCTACTACCACCAGCAAAGTATTCTAGCAAATCCATTGAATTAGGGCCCAGAGGTTCTGGGTTCTAGTTCAGGAAGGAGAAGCGGCCTGCCGTCCATCCCTGTGCACCGGCAGGTGGCTGTGGAAGGGACCCCTCAGCCAGGCCTGGACGGCCAAAGCTCTGGCTGAGAAGCAGGTGGGAGACATCCCAGCCGGGCCCTGCCTGGGCAGTGGTGGTGAGGCTTGGAGGAGAAGAGCGTCATTCGCTCTGGACTCATGTCAGCCCCGCTCTCTCCGCAGACCTTGTCTCAGGTGATGTGGGCCGTCTCCTCGGCCATCTCCGTGGCCTTCTTCGCTCTGTCCGGGATCGCTGCACAGCTGCTGAGTGCCTTGGGGCTAGATGGTGAGTGGCAGAGAACTGGTTAGGTCGGCTGGAGCTTGGCCTGTCCCTTCCTGTTTGTGGGAGTTTATGTTTTCAGGGTCCAGACTTTTCCCCAGCTACTTGACCCCTCCCGGGTCTCCCCAGAGGCAAGCATAAGAGCAGACTGATTACCACCACCTCCCAGGCGTTTGCTTCATGTCCAGCTAGGCGGGGTGCTCAGCCCTAGTCTCTCATTGAGCTGGTACCACAACCCAGAGCTTTACCCCCGTTTAGTAGATGAAACGGGCTCAGCCGAGGAAAGTAATCTGCCCACAGCCGGCAGGAAGCCGAACTGAGCTTTCAGCTCAGGCTCTGTGACCCTTTCAGAAAGAGTCTCCCTTTGCAAGGGGATAAGCTCTGTCCCTTTTTTGCTTCTTGCCCCCTGTGTCCCCTCACCACTCCAGATTGACCGATTCTGCAATTCTCCCCCCTTCTAGGAGATCACCTCACCCAGGGCCTGAAGCTCAGCCCCAGCCAGGTCCAGACCTTCCTGCTGTGGGGAGCTGGGGCCCTGCTCGCCTATTGGCTTCTGTCCCTGCTTCTCGGCTTGGTCCTGGCCGTGCTGGGGCGGATCCTGTGGGGCCTGAAGCTTGTCCTCTTCCTGGCCGGCTTTGTGGCCCTGGTGAGGTCGGTGCCTGACCCTTCCACCCGGGCCTTGCTCCTCCTGGCCTTGCTGACCCTCTACGCCTTGCTTAGCCGGCTCATTGGCACCCGGGGCTCGGCCCAGCTGGAGGCCAAGGTGCGAGGGCTGGAGCGCCAGGTGGAGGAGCTGCGCTGGCGGCAGAGGCGAGCGGCCAAGGGGCCTCGGAGCGTGGAGGAGGAGTGAGAAGGCGAAGGGACGCCAGCCACCTTCGTTGTACCAAAGAGCTGCGCCGCTTCAGGGTCACAGAGCCCTCCTCCCCTTTTCTTGCCCTGTCCCTGAATCTTGAGAACCTTTATCTCTGCCCCAGACTCCCTAACTGAGAGGGAGGAAGACCATGGCCCCTGCTGGTCCTCTGTCTGGGGTTGGTCCTCTTAACCCTTTCTCTGCTCCCAGCCTGTTCCCTGCCAGGGAGGGTGGGAGGGGCCCCCCTCCACCTCCTGCATCTGCTGTCAGCAAACATCACTGCCACTGGGCTCCCCTGACTCCGCCACTGCCTTGCCCTCCTCGGATGCTCTTGCTCGTCTGTCTTCTAGCTCCTCCTCTGCCGAGGCCTCAGTTCCCTTCCTGTTTGTCTCCCTCCAGCCCTGTACTCCTGCCATCCACAGTCCCTCAAGGCATGCTCCTGTCCCCTTCATTGCCCAACCATGGGGAAGAGGCATGGGAGCTGAGGGGAAGGGAAGGGGGGATGTTCCCACGTGGGGCTGGGGCTGAGGACGTATGTTGCGTCTGTTACAAGTGCCTTAATCCGAGCCAGTGGGGCCCTCTGCTTGCCCGCTCCTGTACTGTATCTAGGGAAGTGCCCTGTGGCTGCTTTGTGTCAAGAAGAGAGTGATCCCTCTCAGGATCTTGATTCCCCTTCAGCTAAAGCAAAAGATGACTGCTTCATAGGACTAGGACCCTGCAGTGGCCGTGGGATCCCCTGTGGGGATTTCAGAGACCCTGAAGGAGGAAGGAGGACTCATCTTCTTGTCTGCACAGCTCCAGGTGGTTCTCTACCCCTCCCCCTCACTCTCTGCCACCAAGGAGTTGCTGATCAGGGCCCAGCCCGGTGGCCTAGGAAGCACAGAGCAGACACACCGGAGATGCGCACACAGCCCTTTGCCTCCATGTGCTCTGCCCAGAGCAGGGGACTCTGCTGGCTGACCTCTCTCCATCAGGACTCTCATTCTTCCCTTTAAGATCTGGTGGAGGTGGGTGTCCTCCTGTGCCAGGCCCAGCACAGGATGTGAAGAAGAAATAAATGCCTAGTTCTTAACTGTTGAGGTTTGATGTGGAATCACGGCTGCAGTGATATATATTTTTATCAGCACTTGATTGATTTTAAATAAAATGCACGCTATTTTATTATCTGGATCCATATAAAATGTATTTGCTCCCTCTGGATGGCTTTGATTTCTCCCCCTACAGCTAAACGCATTTCTGTAGAGCTGCCTGGCTTTCTTGCCTTCTCCCTGCTGGGGCAGTGTGAAGCTGGTAGAAAGGGAGGGATGGGGAGCACAAGAGAAGGCTGGTACCAGGTGCCTTCCCTTCCGGGAGAGTGTGAGGAATGAGGAAGGCATGCCGGGTTAGAAAACTTCCAAGAGCTGACAGGATGGTTGAAAGGGGGCTGGGGAAGCTACTCCTTCCACCACTGTGTGCAGGAGCCTCAAAGGCTGGCCCGAAGCCAGGAGAAGACCTGCCTGCCCTCCCTACTTCCCCGCCCCCGAGACAAGCATTTCCTGGATGGTGGTTCTCAACCTGGCCCGTGGATTGGATCGGGGGCCAGGGCGTGGTTTTTTGTTTTTAAGCTGCCCAGGAGATGCTAATAGGCAGCCAGGTGCCCTGCTCCCAATACTGCCTGCCAGGCAAGGCTGGGCCTGGAGGCCAGGGCCTGGGAGGCAGGGCTTCCGTCCGGAGCAGGCCAGTGCTCCTCCCTCCCTAGGGCCACAAGGCTCTCTCTGGGATCGGGCTGGATGTGAAACTCCAGCTGCCTGCCCCTGGAGCCCTTCCTCCACGGGAGTGGCCCAGGGCTCTGTCAGGCAGGCCCAGGGGGCTGTCACCTGGCCCTTTGGCCCTCTTTCATCCCTTTTCCACCCCTGCAGCTCAGTTCCCCGTGTCCCTGAACTCTGGTTCTGATTCAGGGGTCAGATGCCTTTATAGGTGCTGCTTGTGGGGCGGGAGTGAGGCAGGGGAAGTGGCTTTTTCTTCTTTGGTCAGGAGCCTCCGAGAGGCAGCGAACAGAACACATCGTGTCCCTCTGGGCAGAGGCGAGTCAGTCCCTTGTTAAGTCCCCAGGGAAGTCCCCGTGCGCCCGACCTCGAGCCGGGGGGCGCTCCGGGTTCGGGATGCGCAGGGCACTAGGACCCGGCGGGGCGGAGGGGCCGGCCGAGTGCGGCGCTTGTTCCCTCCCTGCCCGCTCGGGCTCCGGCTCCCGCTCCATTGTCTGCGACCTGCGGCCGCCGAGCGGGTGGCACCGACCCAGCCGGCTGGCGCGGAGCGGGCGCGGGAGATGCTTGAGCCGCCCGCCTAGTCCCCGCCTTGCGCGGGAAGGATGTGCGCCCGGATGGCGGGGCGCGCGGTGGCGGCGGCTCCCCGGGGGCCCCGCGGCCCCTGGCTGTGCCTCCTGGTGGCCCTCGCCCTGGACATCGTGAGAGGTCAGCGGGAGGGGAGGGCAGGGGCGGGGCGAGAGGCGGGAGGGATGCCCGGGAGCCGGGAACCCGCGGGTTCTGGGACGAAACCCGGAGCGGGTCGCCCCGCTGCGTGCCCGGAGGGCTGGAGAGCTTGCTCCCGGGATCGCGCCCCTAGCTGCGCGCCTCTGTTGCTTCCCTCACTTGCGTAACCCGGCAACTCCTTCCTGACCCCGGACCAGCTCGGTCCCTGGGCTCTCATCGTCTTCCCCCTACCCACGCCCGGCGCCCGCACCTTCCGCGACGTCCCTTCCAGCCGGGGCATCTAACCCGGCTGCCCCTGCCCTGGGCGCACCATCTCCCTAATCTGCGGTCCACGGAGTTGCACCCTCTAGCCTCCTCCTTCCGCCATCAACCCACTCCCTACAGGAGCGGGAAGCAGCCCCTTTGCCTGGGACCTGCGAGGTACGCAGTCCCCCTCCTCCTGCCCCAAGGAGGCCTCCGACCTTGGAGTCTCCAGGGATTGCCCCCTCCGTGCCTTCCTGAGTCCTTATGGGGATCCATAAGAAGAGGCAGCGACTCCCCTGTGCCCCGGGGACAGACCCTGTGGGGCTCGGACTGCTCTTGGCATGGCCTGTGGCTGCTACGTGGATGAAGCCCCAGGAGAGCCCGCCTCACCACCACCGAGAAAGCTGAGCTCTGGGTGATGGGAGTCCGTGGGAGTCAAGCCACAGAGCATCTTGTAATTATGAGGCGATGGAGTAGGAGGAGGATGGGAGGCCAGGGGCTGCCCCCTGGGAGCCATAGTCACTCACCTGTTGCTTGGGGGGTGGGATGGCGGCAGCATCTCAGACCCATGCTCCTTGGTGGGGAGGGTCTTGAAGGAGCTGGCTCTAGGGCTGCTCTCAGCCACCTGCTCCCCTCCCCAGGGGAGCCGGCGGAAGCCCTAATAACCCCTTACACAGGGAGATGAGGAAAGCCTTATCACATCCATTATGCAGCAGCCGTAACTCCTCCCCCAGACAGGGCTCCACACTTTACAAAGCGCTCCCGAGTCCACAGAGTCACTAAATGCCCGTTCTACTGGTGAGGAAACTGGGGTTCCAAGATGTTAAATGACTGACCCAGGCTTCTTGGAGGCAGAGTTAGGACATAAACGCAGGTCTCCAGGCTCCCAGGACATCCTCTCCAGGGAAAGCTGCCTAGCTTGGGGGATTCTGGGATGAGTAAGACAAGTCCTTCTGTTGCTAGACAGGAAGATGACTAATTCAGAAGAGGCAACCAGGTTGCCAAGTGCAAGAGACCCAGGGGACTGGTGGGAGGGCAAGCAATCAAGGAGGGCTTCCTTGAGAAGGAGGCAACATTCCATCTTGGGCCGGAAGGAGAGGAGACCCACAGTCCGGGGAGTGAAGGCTGCAGGGTCACCCTTGCCAGCAGCACAGGGTGGAGAGAGAGAGATGGACGGTAGTGTAGTGGGTGATGCCTGGCTCTGCCTCCCAGCTCCACCCCACTCCAGCCGGGCGACCACAGGCTGCGACTTTAACCTCTCAGTCTCATTTTCTACATCCCTAAAATAGGATTAATAGTAACAGAACCTAGTTCTCAAAGGTATGACCAAAACTGAAAGAGTTAATACATAGAAAGAGTTTAAAGTAATAGCCTGCAGAGAGCTCATGTTAAAAAATGTTAATTATTATGATTAGAGCTAATTAATAGTCAGTAGGGACAAACCAGATATGGTGTTAGTGGTCCTTTGCCCTTCCGACTGTTGAATATTTGACTCTTTCCCCAGGCTTCTGGTTCCCATCCACCACCCAACCCCCCATCCCACTCTTGCACTCCAGTACCCAATTGAGACAGGGAAGAAGGGAACAAGTTTGGGAAACCAGAGCGAGGTTGCCATGGTGATGATGTAAGGGGTGGGAGGGCAGATGCCCAGCCAAGTTTGGCCAAGGACCCAGGGGTGGAGAAACCGTCTACTACAAAGTTCAGCTCGTCACCATCTGCCACCGCATAGGTCCTATCTCGGGAGAACTGTGCCCTACAAATGCCTAGGTGTCAGGGGCAAGTAGGAAGAGGGCAGCAATGGGGGAGGAAGAGACATGGAGAAGGTTCCGTGGTTCTGCTGGAGGGAGCGAGGCCTGGGTTTGTGGGAGGTAGAAGAAGGAATGGCTGGGAAGCTGGCCTCCAGTCCTGGACTCAGATTCAAATCCTGGCCCTGTCACCTGCTACCTGCCTGAGACCCTCTGTGCCCCGGTTCCTCATCTGTGAGATGGGGAGACTCCCCCCCCACATCCTGAGGGGAGGGGACATTTATAACCCTCTCTCCCTCCACTGCCCACCACCGCTGTGCCCTGGGATGGAGCTCAGCTCAGCCCCTGCCAGCTCCGGAGCTGTCACTCTCTCTACCGATTCTGCCTCTTCAGTGGTCTGTGACCAGGAGCCCCTGGACCCCATCTACCTGCCGGCCACCCTGGAGCTCCTAGATGCCCCTGAACACTTCCGTGTGCAGCGGGTGGGCCACTACCCACCTGCCAACTCCTCTCTGGGCTCCAGATCTGAGACCTTTCTGCTCCTGCAGCCCTGGCCCAGGGCCCAGCCGCTTCTCCGGGCCTCCTACCCGCCCTATGCCACTCAGCAGGTAAGGAGGGGCACCAGAGACTCCCAGGTTAAGAGGACTCAGAGCTGAGGTCGGCTCTGTGTGGCTCAGGGGCCTGCCCCAGTCCCAGCTGTGCTCCCCATGTTCCATGGGGAAACTGAGGCCCTTGAAGGCTCTCTCCTGCCTGCCTAGGATGGGAAGCCTGGCATCCCATCTTCCTTGCACCCCCTGCCTTCTTGAGCACCGCCATTCTCCCTCCAGGTGGTCCCTCCTCGAGTCACGGAGCCCCACCAACGGCCAGTCCCGTGGGACGTGCGGGCCGTGTCGGTGGAAGCGGCCGTGACTCCAGCAGAGCCCCACGCCCGCGTCCTCTTCCACCTCAAAGGGCAGGATTGGCCGCCGGGGCCTGGCAGCCTGCCCTGTGCCCGGCTCCATGCCATACACCCTGCAGGCACAGCTCACCGAGCCTGCCGCTTCCAGGTGAGTGGGCAGGCCCCATCTAGGCTGGCCCTGCTGGCGCGCCAGCCAGATGGCGGTCCTGGGGTAAGGCAGAGAGGGCGAACCTCTCCGGGGACATTTGGGGGTCACAGACCACCCGACTCCATTCCTGCTCTGCCAGCTTTCACGGGGCCCTGTGAAAGGGTTAATAAGGAGTTCAGTCCATTGTGTATGACTTTGGGCAAGCAACTTGATCTCTGAGACTCAGTTTCCTCATCTGTAAAATGGGGTAATAACAATTCCTACCTCCTAAGGAGTTGGATAAAGAATCAACAAGATGAATGCAAGAGTAGCTTTTAGCACAATGCCCGGCACAGAGCAGTCCCTCAGTGCGTGTTTGCATTATTGTTTGAATTCCTTTCCTAATCGCAGTTTCCCCTGTTTTAGAGGCTAGCACAGGAATCCACTGGAGAGAGGTATTCCGCAGGCTTTGGGATTCTGAGAAGCCTGAGTTGTAGTCAGAGAGGTCCTGGGGCACGGTTAGGGCAGGCGTTGGGATTGGCTCATGTTGGAGTGAGGCTGTCCCCAAAGGTACAAGAGTGGCCTGTGGACACGGTTAGAGACCTAGCCCCAGCCCTGTTGCTAGTTGGCTGTGTCGCTCTGGCCCACGCTGGCCCCACCTTTCCTGGACCCTCCAGCTCTGGGTTTCCTGCCATGGGTGCTGGGAATCCCTCCCCCACTGTGCTAGCCACGGCCACTGTGTCTTTGCAGCCGTCCCTGGGCGCCTGCGTGGTGGAGCTGGAGTTCCCCTCGCACTGGTTCTCCCGGGGCTCCGCCACGCGGGCGGAGCTGGCCTACACACTGGAGCCCGCTGCTGAGGGCCCTGGGGGCTGTGGACCCGGTGGGGAGGAGGACCCCAGGGAGCAGGCCCTCCCGGTGGGCGACGTGGAGCTGCGCCCGGCGGACCCCCCACCTTACCAGGAGGTGCCCCTGGATGAAGCAGTGACTCTGCGTGTGCCCGACGTGCCCGTGAGGCCTGGACAGCTCTTCAGTGCCACCCTCCTGCTTCGGCACAACTTCACAGCCGGCGTCCTGACCTTGCGGTGAGCCTGGGGCCTCTGGGGGCGGTCGGAGGTAGAAACCTCTGCAGGAACACTGGGCAGGTGCCTACTCCTCTTGGGGTGCTTACTGGAATCCTTGATCTCTGCAAAACACGGGTCCACCAAACCCCCTCCAGGCCAAGTGCTGTGATCGCCCTGGCGGCACCAAGACCCTGCGATGGGCACAGCCCAGAACTTGGAGTCAGAAGTAGGAAGCTCTCTTCTCCTAACACCTCCCTGAGACTCCTATCTCCAGTGGGGCTGACTATGCCTGCTTCACAGGGCAGCTGCAGGGCTCCAGGGAGGGGAAATAGGAAAGGGCTTAGAAACTGGAAAGCGCAGTGCCTGGGGGTGGTTAATGCTCTAATGCCCCAGGACTGGTGTTTGTCCCAGTCACATTCATCTGCATGTTCTTCCACTTGCCACCCTTGCCATGGGTCCCTAGGCTTTGGACAGAAGCCACTCCTCTCCACAGGCAGGCCCTCCTTTTGTATCCCTTTCTGCAGGAAGTCCCCCAGAGCAGCCCCCCAGCCCAATCCCACTGACAAGGATTTGCAGGGTATGACCCACCTCTTTCATATTTGGGGGTGTGTGTGTCCCGTCCCATCTCCCTGTGTCTCATGCCCTCCTATGCCCACTCGCACACTCATTAGATCTTTCCTGGACACTTTTTATGCCAAGTCCTGTGTCTCTACTGTGGAGCTACAGAGAGGAGCAAGGCCCAGTCTGCTCCTGGCACTAAGGGGCCCCCAGTGCTAGGGAAGGGAGCTGGACGGGCATGAACTGGACTGTGTACTCTGATGAAGGTAGAAAGTGCGGTGGAGGCTTGGGTTAGGGCGTGAAAGGGGGAAATTCGTCCTGCCACCGGAAAAGCTTTCTAAAGGAAATGGTATTTGAGTTGCTGGGGGCTGGAAGAATGGGCAGATAAAGAAAGGAAGGGTGGGCCGGGCTGAAGGCACAGCCTGGACAAAGGCTTAGAGGCACGATTTTGTGTACGTGGGGAAGAATTTTGGGTGTAGCTTTAGCAAAGAGCGATGGAGAGACATCACAGCCGAAGATGAAACTGGACCGGACCCTGGAGGGTCTTGAATGCCAGGCTCAGACTTGACCCTGTGGGCCGTGGGGAGTCCTAAGTAGTCTCTGAGTCGGGGAGAGCTGTGTGGCAGGACCTGCACTGAGATGGGGTCCTTCTGGGTTGGACGATGGCGACGAGGAGATTCAGACCAGCGCAGGGGAGGCCAGACAAGAGGCTGGCATCCTTATCCCCTTGTCTCCCTCGTCCCGTCCAGTCCAAGTTCAGCAGCCACCTTGACAAACTGGACCTGTGTCCTCTTCCCCAGGATCAAGGTGAAGAAGGGGCTGCATGTGACGGCTGCCCGCCCAGCCCAGCCCACCCTCTGGACTGCCAAGCTGGACCGCTTCAAGGGCTCCAAGCACCACACCACCCTCATCACCTGCCACCGTGCTGGGCCCACAGGGCCGGACCCCAGGTGGGCAGCTCCCTCCACTTAGGGGTGGTAGAGGGAGGGCTGGTCCTAGAGTGCTAGTGCATAGATTAATGGGACCCCAGGGGAGGGGGCTGCCATGCCTCCATATTCCACTGTGAGCAGGCCCAAGAACAGACTCCTTCAAGGAAGCAGCTATTTCATTCATTCATTCCCTCATTCATACTATTTACCCAGCCTCTGCCACATGCCACATGCGGTGTCTATGCGTCTCATTCCAGGGGACGCCACCTATTCTGGCCACCGAGTTGCAGCCCTCACAGCCACGACCCCACCTCCCATCCCCACCAAATGGGTCCCTTTTCCTGGGCCATTGCTGTTCCTGAAAAAAGCCCAGCTAGAGTTTGTAACATTTGTGAACTTTTTTTTTTTTTAAAGATTTTATTTTTTTCCTTTTTCTCCCCAAAGCCCCCTGGTACATAGTTGTATATTCCTCGTTGTGGGTCCTTCTAGTTGTGGCATGTGGGACGCTGCCTCAGCGTGGTTTGATGAGCAGTGCCATGTCCACACCCAGGATTCGAACCAACGAAACACTGGGCCGCCTGCAGCGGAGTACGCGAACTTAACTGGTTACTCGGCCGTGGGGCCAGCCCCGTGAACTCTTTTTATTCACGCCCTGAGCCTGGGTCAAGGCCATGGGCTTCGTAGCCCATTTGAATACTGGTTCTGACACTTTTTGGATGAATAACCTTGGGCAAGCCAGTTAACCTCTCCCCACCGCCCCCCAGAGTTCCTCAGTTTCCCCTCTTGTAAAATGGGGATAAGGATGCATCCCTTAGGGTTTGTGGAAGTAAAATACGATACCGCATGGCAAGCCTCCAGGCCAGTTTCTGGCACATAGTAGGTGCTTGATCAAAGGAAGCTGTGGGTGTGATTATTCAGGGGGTCGAGTACCAGTCCCGGGGCTTGGAAGTACACAGAAATTGACATCAGGTGCTTTATGCCACCCCGATGGCTGTGGAAAGCCAAGTAGGGGGTCCCAGGAAGGGCCGAGAGCCAGCAAGCATCCTCTTGGGGGGAGGGTGGGCAAGCGGCTACCTGGATCTTGTCGAGGCCAAGAGCAGATGAGAGCCCAGCCCAGCCACTTTTCACTGTGTGACCTTGGGCCAGTTATAAAACCTCTGTTCCTCAGTTTCCTCCTGTAAAATGGGGACAATCCTAGGATCTACCTGAGATGGACAGGAGCTGTTCCTAGCTGCTGGTAAGAACTCAGTTTCTCTCTCTTCTGGCCAGCAGCCCCCTTGAGCTGTCCGAGTTCCTGTGGGTGGACTTTTTGGTGGAGAATGGCACCAGTGGGGGCGTGGCGGTCACTCGCCCTGTCACGTGGCAGCTGGAGTACCCAGGCCAGGCCCCTGAAGCAGAGAAGGACAAAATGGTGTGGGAGATTCTGGTGTCAGAGCGGGACGTAAGAGCTCTCGTCCCACTGGCTAAGGTAAGGGGTCCCCCCTCTGCCCGGCTGGGTAAGGGGGGGCCAAGTGAGGTGAAGAGCTTGGGGCTAAGCTCCTGCTGCCCCTCCCAGACCGAGGAGCTGGTGAACACAGCGCCACTGACTGGAGTGCCACGGCGTGTCCCAGTGCGCCTTGTCACCGTGGACAGTGCGGGCGCTCTGGTGGAGGTGACAGAGCATATTGGCTGTGAGTCAGCCAACACCCAGGTCCTGCAGGTGAGTGGCGTGCGCCAACCCCATGTGAGTATGCACTAGTGTGTGCAATGATGCACACACGACTGTCCTCCTTCCCCATTCGGGTCCCCAAGAGAACAGCTGCTTCTTGACACCCAAACCCTCATGGGGGAACCACAGCTTCAGCTTTTGTTCCCACCACGTCTCTCCAGAGTCCAGTGGGAGCTGTGTAACCCCAGTAACCCCCAACTTAGGCACTTGCACAGTCATTACCATTCATCACCGCATTGGCAAATGAACTGACGTGGGAGAGTTAAGGACATGTCCTCTGAGATCAGAATGTTTTAGTTTGAATCCCATCTTTGTTATCAGCTGTGTGATCATAGACAAGTCTCTTAACCTCTCGGAGCCTCAGTTTCCTAAGCTTTAAAAGGGGAATCTATTTTAGGGTTGTCGTAAGAATTAAAAGCACCCGAAGATAGTATTCAGCAGAGAGCAGGAGCTGAAATAGTGACAGCTATGGCTGTTATAATAACAATATGATATAACAATTATATAATGATCAAGAAAAAGATAATTGTTATTCCTGGAGCCTCATAATGACCCGTGAGGTTAAAAAAAAAAAAAAAAAAAAAAAATGGCAGGGCAACTTTCCCCATTTTGAAGTTTGAAGAAGGGAAGCCTGCAGCCTGCATTTGCCAAAATCCTGGCTGCCTGAGTGGAGGAGGTGTTTTTTCTGCCACTCGGGGTGGCACTTTACCCCTGTGTAAGTGGTTCCTACCTGAGGGCTCTCAGGTGGGTAGGTCTGCCTTGGCCCTCCACCTCTGCCTACCTGCCGGTTGCCAGGTGGCTCCAGCACCAAAGCCAGAGGCCAGCACTACAGAGGAGGCAAATTTGTGAGTTCAAACGCTCCTCTGCAAAGAGAAAGATTTTGCTGGATGCAAATAGCTAGTTTTGCCATCTGAGCCCCTTGTGAACTCAGGAATGGCTGGTTCCTCCGGGGTGAATGGGTCTTGCCTGCATGGCGAAAGCTCCTTCATGTCAAGACATGCATGACAGTAAAATACCGCACCCAGTTTCAGCTGTACCCCCTATGGCGTGGGATCAGGGCTGTCCTCTCTGGTCTACACCTGTCTTCCATGGCTTAGCCCACCCCTGCCCCCTGCCCTCCCACAGGTGTCCGAGGCCTGTGATGCTGTGTTTGTGGCTGGCAAGGAGAGCTGGGGCGCTCGCGGGGTGCGGGTGGACTTCTGGTGGCGCCGGCTGCGGGCCTCGCTGCGGCTGACGGTGTGGGCCCCGCTGCTGCCCCTGCGCATCGAGCTGACCGACACCACCCTCGAGCAGGTCCGAGGCTGGAGGGTACCCGGCCCAGCTGAAGGGTGAGTGCAAGCCTGGGGAAGCCGGCAGGCCTTGGCCAAGTCGCTGTGGGACTGAGAGAGGGTACAGGAGACACAGCCATGGGCCCGAGCTGGGGTCTGGAAAACTGCCCAGTGGCTTGTGGTTCTTTCTACTCATCTCTGCCCTTCACAACACCCCCACCCCCAGCCTTGTCCACTTTATTTGAAATTGCCGACCTCTGCACCCCCCCCTCCCCTGCCTCCCATCTCTATCGTGCGCATCACTTTCTACTATACTATAACACCGATTAATCTTGTTCGTGTGGTCTGTCTCCGCCTTCACTCCCCTCCCCTAGAATGCGAGCCCTTGAAGGCAGGGTTCGTTCTTCTGTTCACTGCTGTGTCCTCAAAGCCTAAGATTCCTAGCTCAGTAAAGATGGAGGGGTTCCCACCAGAGCCCAAGGGGCAGGGTGGCCTCTGGAATCGAGCTCGCAGACCCTACAGAGAGTGAGCACCCCGAAGTCACTCGCCGAAGCGAGGGTCACCACGCCTCCTCCGCAGCCACAGAGTTCCAATTAGGATCAAGAGGAGGGCGAGGGCGTCTTGATGGAGAGGGACAGGCACCAATCAGAACGCGGCTGGGGCGCCGCGCCTGCAGGGGGCGGGGCCTGGCCCCAGAAGGTGCGGCTGTGGGCGGAGTTTGAGGGAGTGCGCGCGCTGGGGGCCTCCAGTGGGCGGGGTCCTCGGCGGCCGGGGGCGGAGCCTGCGCCGACGCCCCGCCCTCGGCCGCTCCTCCCCGCAGGGCTGCGGAGCCAGAGGCGGCGGCGGCAGTGGAGGAGGCGGAGCGGCGCGCCCGCGGCTGCCGCCTGCAGTACCAGCGCGCCGGTGTGCGCTTCCTCGCCGCCTTCGCGGCCCGCCCGCTGGACGGGGGCCGCCGCCTCACCCACCTGCTCGGCCCCGACTGGCTGCTGGACGTGTCCCACCTCGTGGCGCCGCACGCCCACGTGCTGGACCCGCGCGTAGCCTCGCTGGAGGGCGGCCGCGTGCTGGTGGGCCGGGAGCCCGGCGTCACCTCCATCGAGGTGAGCAGACCCCCTAACAAGGGTGGAGGTGGCGCCCAGAATGTTCGTGGGCAGATGTGAAGAGTGTCGGAAAGGCCCAGGGTGTACCTGGGGAGATAGGAGCCCCGTAGGATTGAGGATTGGGGGAGAATAGGGTGGACCGCATAATGGGGGAAGCCCCTTAGGTATGAAGGCTGGGGTTGGGTCTTGAGAGAGGAAGGGACTGTCCCCTTGGTGTGGGATTGTGGTCCAGGTATGTATAGGGCGTACGATTGCGGTGCAAAGGGTGGGGGAGAGCAGCCTGTGCTCATGCTGGGAGCAGAAACCAGATCCCTTTGTGGGGTGCTCGGGTCTCAGGGGAGAGGCTGTCTGTGTCCAAGGCCCCCCCACCTCCAGCTTCCTCTCACCCTCAGGTGCGGTCCCCGCTGTCTGACTCCATCCTGGGGGAGCAGGCACTGGCTGTGACGGATGACAAGGTCTCAGTGCTGGAGCTGCAGGTGCAGCCGGTGATGGGCATCTCGCTGGCCCTGAGCCGGGGCACTGCCCACCCCGGGGAGGTCACAGCCACATGCTGGGCACAGTCAGCTCTTCCTGCCCCAAAGCAGGTGACAGCTGGGGGTCAGGGGGATGAGGTTGACATCTCCAGATGGGGGCTGATGACAGGGGGATGGGAGGTACCTTGACCCCTCACTTTAGGGTTTTCAGAATGAGGACTGACTGTCCTGTAAGGTAGTGAGTTCTCCGCGGCTGGAGGTGACCAAGCAGTGGCTGGCCTGAGTGTGGCAGTGGGAGGTTGATTAGATGGCTCTAACTGAGGACCCTCCCGATGACTCAGACCCCGGGGCTGAGGGGCAGACAGGTGATTGACGCATGTCCCCTCTCTCCCTGTGTTTTGTCCATCTGCCTGTGTCTGTTTTCTCTCTGGTCTCTCCTCCCCCATGTGGCCTGTCTCTGTGGGAGCGGTCTGTGTGTGCATGGGTGCGTGCCCTCGCGTGTCTCTGCCTGTGTCCGTGTGCCCCACAGGAGGTGGCCCTCTCCCTATGGCTGTCCTTCTCTGACCACACCCTGGCACCCGCTGAGCTCTACGACCACCGGGACCTGGGACTATCCGTCTCGGCCGAGGAGCCTGGCGCCATCCTGCCAGCCGAGGAGCGGGGAGCCCAGCTCAGGGTGGTGGTGAGTGGGGCAGGCACTGAGGGGTTGCCCCTGCATGTGGCTTTGCACCCGCCTGAGCTCTGCCGCCGGGGCCGCCACCGTGTGCCCCTGGCCTCTGGCACTGCCTGGCTAGGGGTGCCCCCTGCCCCCACCCCAGCCCCTGCCCGCCCATCCAGCCCTGCCCGCAGCTCACCAGCTACAGAGGCCAGCATTGGGGGTGAGCGGCGGGCGGCAGGCAGTGCGGGGGGCAACGGGGGTGTGAGGGCCAAGTTCGAGCGGGCAGAGGAGGAGGCCAGGGAGGAGGAGGCAGAGGCCAGGGAGGAGGAGGAGGAGGAAGAGGAAGAGATGGTCCCCGCCCCTCAGCGGGTCACCGACCTAGAGCTGGGCATGTACGCCTTGCTGGGCATCTTCTGCCTGGCCATCGTCATCTTCCTGGTCAATGGTGTGGTCTTCGTGCTGCGCTATCAGCGCAAGGAGCCTCCGGACAGTGCCACTGACCCTGCCTCCCCCCAGCCCCACAACTGGGTCTGGCTGGGCACCGACCAGGAGGAACTGAGCCGGCAGCTGGACCGGCAGTCCCCCGGCCCACCCAAGGGGGATGGGAGCTGCCCCTGCGAGAGTAGGGGAGTCGGGGAGGCCCTGACCCTGACCCAGGCACCTGCTGGGGCCACCACCAGCTCCCTGAGCACCCTGGCCCGGAAGGAAGCCGGAGGGCGGCGGAAGCGTGTAGAGTTCGTGACGTTTGCACCAGCCCCCCCAGTCCAGCCACCTGAGGAGCCCGTTGGGGCCCCTGCCGTGCAGTCCATCCTGGTGGCGGGCGAGGAGGACATCCGCTGGGTGTGTGAGGACATGGGGCTGAAGGACCCCGAGGAGCTGCGCAGCTACATGGAGCGGATCCGAGGCAGCTCCTGACCCCTCCCGGCCTGCCTGGCCCGGCGTAGTCGGCCACCAGCCCGGGCAGCCTCCTGCCCATCCTCTGGTGCTTATTGATCCAAGTCCCCTGCCTGGTCCCTTGCAAGGACTCCCACCTAGGCCCCCTCTGCCCTGCCCCTTGTCATGGACCGTGGTCACGAGGAAGGGCTTATGCCCCTTATTTATGGGAACCATTGCATCCTAATGTTGGGTACAGAATAAACTGAGAAGGAAACCCCAAATGGGACTGCTGCCATCTGTGTCCTGGGGAGAGAGGCGAGGGGTTGGGGGGTGGGGGCGTGTTCAGCCCCTGTCCCTGCTGGAACTGCCGTGGGAGGCCGAGCCCTGAGCCGCCCTCTCATAGCGATGAGCAATCCAGACAAACAGGAGCACCGTGGCAGCCTGAATGCCGGCCAGCAGGAAGAAGTACTGGTCCATCTGGCAGTTGTTGATGTTCCCTGGGAAAGCAGTGGTTGGCGTTTGGGTCAGGGTGGGGCTCCCCTGTGGCTGGCAGCTGGAGCTGGGTGGGCAGTGGGTTGGGTCTGGACACTGGGCAGGTAGCCCTTGGGCAGCTGGCGCCCTGCGTGTCCCCCGTGGCGTCTACAGTTCCCTGTGAGCTATCTGTTCTTTCCGGGGCTTGAAAGACAAATACCATGGGGAAAGGCGACCCTTCAGCCAGAATAGCAGAGTTCTAGAAGCAGGAAGGAGCCTTGGTGGTCCTCCTCCTCCTCCTCTTTTTTTTGGTGAGGAAGATTGGCCCTGAGCTAACATCCATCGCTAGGCTTCCTCTGTTTTGTACGTGGGACGCTGCTACAGAATGGGTTGATGAGCAGTGTATAGGTCCACGCCTGGGATCCAAACCCACGAACCCCGGGCTGCCAAAGCAGTGTGTGAACTTAACCACTACACCACTGGGCCAGCCCCTCCATGCTTCCTTTTTGACAGTTAGGAAACTGAGGCCCAAGGAGGGGAGGCTACACTGTGGGTGGTTAGCCAAATTTGGGCTAGAACCCTATTGTCTGGAGTCCAGCCTGCTACTTCATTCTGCCTGGGGCCAAAGGACTTAGCAGTGGCCACCTCCTCTCCAAGCCTCCCTCCCACCATGTCCCACCCCCAGGGAGGCCCCCACACTCACCGAAGTCCTTGGGGCAGTGCAGCCAGCCCCCCGGCAGTGACAGGAGTGCCACCAGGCTGGAGCCCAACAGCGAGCCCACCCCCGACAGGCAGAAGAAGATGCCCATGATGGCGCCCTGCATGGAGCGCGGGGCCTCTGAGTACGCAAACTCCAGGCCTGCAGAGAGGGGACAGCCCAAGGGGCCGCTGGAAGAACAGAGCACAGGCCCAGGTGCCAGCCCGCTGGGCCACAGCCCCCACCCTACCCTCACCAAGCTTCCATCCTGCTTCCTTTGGATGGTTGCCCACTCTGTGGCTATGACAACACCAGGCACCAAGGACCTCTCCTCTGCCCTGCTCATCCACTTCCGGATGGGCTCCTCCACCCGGACACTCCCACACTGCTGTCTCCCCTCCTCCCCTTCCTCCTGGGTCTCCCATTTCAGTGCCGGCACCTCCAAGCCGTCTTCACCCTCTGCCTTTCCCCCACCCTCTCTGCCCACTTTCATTGTCATCACCAAATCATTTTGATTCAACCTCAGAAATCGGTCTGCCCTCCTCTCGGTTCCTCCTGCCCTGGGCCAAACCTCAGGCCTGCTCATTTCCTGCCCGGCCCCCGCCAGTGCCTCTTAAAGTCCCCTGTCTCCTGTCATCCTCCCCACTCAGCCAGATGGGTCTGTCTAAGGCATGTCTAATGGGGTCCTCTGTCTGCCAAAAACCCCTTGGAGGGGGCTGTTGCCCTCAAGAGAAACCTCGACATCCAGGCTCAGCCCACAAGGCCCCGGCCTCTCCGGCCTTCTCCCCGACCCTTGACATAAGGCTCGGCTCTTGGCTGATGCTGTTCCTTCTGTCTGTGAGGTCCTTCCTGCCACTGCCTGAGTTTTGCTTCCCCAAACTGGCTCACCCGCCACCTCCCGCCTTGGGCTTTCCCGGGGCCCTGCAGCCCCTTCTACAGCACTCCCCTGGGTTTATTGTTTGTGGGACGGTTTCGCGCCCACCTGGGTGAGTGCCACCCGGCCCAGCCCTGGGCCTGTGCTGAGCGAGCCTCTGCAGCTCGGCTGATTAAGAGCAACCCCAGCCCTGTGCTCTGGCGCACAGCCCAGCGGGGAGGCAAACCTATGAATGTGCGAAGGCATCATTATCACACATCGACCTGTGTGCTGTGACAGAGGCAAGCAAAGGCAGGAGGGCGAGCACCCCCTCTGCCCAGGGACCTTGGAGAGAACCTCAGGGAGGTGATGGCATTTAGGCTGGGAACTGAAGGGGAAACACGAGTTCACTTTTGACTTGAGGCAGAGGGAGCAGCAACTGCAAAGACTGGGGCGTGGGGATCCTGGCACCGGGGCGAGTATGTGGAAAGTTGGCACGGGGAGTGTCTTGCGCACCTCCAAATCCACAGTGCCAATCTCAATGCCTGGCACAAACCAGATGCTGATAAATCCTCATGGGGTGGAGGCAGGCCCACTCAGAAAGCCCTGCCTGCCTCCATGAGGATGAGCCCTGGAGGCTGCGCCCCTCACTTCTAGACATCACCAAGCAGAGCCCATCTCTGGTGCGAGAGCAAGGGAGGGGTCCAGTGTACCTGGGATGCTGGCAAAAATCTCACTGATCCCGATGAGCAGGTACTGAGGGATCTGCCACCAGATAGAAAGCGGTGCTGCGTAGTATATTTTCTCCCCGATCTGCTGGGAAACTGTCTGGTTGTTTCTGATGTATTCTAAACGTTCCATCTCAAGGACTCCTGGTGGGAGAGAAAGGGAGACTACATCCAGGCCCGCTCTAGGCAGCTTAGCCTGTGGCAGAGCTTGGCATGTGGTGGGTATTCGCTAAGTAGTCAATGACTGACTGGGCAGCAGGTAAGGAAAAGAAGGCTGGCCAGGGGGAGGTGATCAAGATTTGAGTTCCAACTCTTCCCTTTTTGCCTCGGCTGCTAGGAAGCTCAAAACTAGGTTCTGTGCCCAGTAACAGTAACAACTCATATTGATTGAGAGTCTGTTATGTGCCAGGCATTTAATACGCATTCTTGCAAAGGAAGAAAGATAAATTGAGGTTAAGCAACCAGCCCAGAGTCACACAGCTGACAAGTAGTTGGAGTTGGATTTGAGCCCCAGTGTGTCTGGTTTCAAAGCTGGCCTGGTTTCCATGATGTCACATGACTCTACTGCAGCATCAAGATTACAGTAAGGTTTCTAACCTGGCTTTCAAGTTTATTTTCTCTCCTTCCCCTTCACTGCCTAGAATACAGCTGTGTTCTAGTGGATGTCGTGTTAGGTGACTTGGGTTCAGTCCTGGCCCTGCCACTGGCTGGCTGTGTGACCTTGAGCAAATCACTTAACCTCTCTGAGACCTAGTTCCCTTACGCAAGAAGTAGGAATAAAAATCCCAGGATTATTGTGAGGGCGAAATAGGACAAAAGCACATAGCTGAAAAAGAATCTAGTTTGGTTTTCATCCTTGCAACACAATGCTGTTTATTGAGCTTTAATTCCTCTGGCTCCTGCGGGGCTGGACGCCTTACAGATTTCATCTCTTTTAATCCTTACAACACTCCTGCTGGACCACATTCCATGAGGGTAGAGCCCGGCCCTGCACTGGGTCTGAATGAATTATTGTCCCCGTTTTAAAGATGAGGCTCAGAGACTCTAAGTGACTTCAGGATCACTGAGTTACTAAGTAAAAAGGGCTGAGGTTTGTGCAAGAGCACAAGGCTTCTTTACCGGAGCCTTTTTCTATAAATGGCTTCCAATCCTTTTGAAATGGAAGAAGGAAGGGAATAAATAATAAATACTTCTTTTTTAAAGTCCCCATTTGTTCCTAAGTGGCTATGTGTCTTTGGAAAATTCATTCAACCTATTTATTGAGTGGCCACGGGCATTATTCATAGCAGTGAATCAAAAAGAAAAAGATTCCTGCCTTCAGGGAGCTTTCATCCCATGGGGAAAATCTTTTTTCCTCTCTTGGCCTAAGTTTCCACATCTGTCAAAATGAAGGGAAGCTGGACTTGAGGAAGAGAGTCTCCTTCTGGGGAGCCAAGACCAGCGCCCATGGGTGGAGGGTGTACTTGGCCCAGGCCCACGGCTTCAGCATCAGCCCATAGTGGAACCAGCCTCCCGTCAGCCCCAGACAGAGGCCAGCCTGCCTCCCCACGCCCCGCCACTCAGGCCCACACACCTGCCACAACGACGGAGGTAAAACCGAACACCATCCCCAGTGCCATCTGCTGCAGAGCCGAGGGAAGCAGCTTGCATCGCAGCAGTAGAGGGTCGAGCAGGTGGTCCTTCACAGGCACCAGGATCAGCAACACGATGACATTGGCCAGGAGGAGCCAGGCTTCCGGGATCTGGCCGAGAGGGAGCCAAGAGAGGCAGGTTAGCAGAGCGGAAGGAGCTCCGGGCTGAAGTCAGGAGATCTGGACTCCACACTGTCCCCGGGTGATCCCAGGTCAGCCCCTTGCCCTCTCAGGAATGCACACTCCTCATCTGTGTAATTGGGGGGGGAGGCTTAGATCCCGGATGGCAAATAGTTTCCTCTAACTTCTATCGATTGGTAGTGGCTGCCTGGAACATTCATGGGCTCAGCATGAAAGAACGTCATGATTGATTAGTGATGTCTGCCATGGGCAAGGAAGGGAGGTATAGTAGCAAAGATGTCATTTATCTGCCAGCTCTGAAGATCTTTGATTTTACGAGTCTCTGAAATGCCAAGGAACTGGTTTGGAAAGTCCTGGTGAAAGGCAGAGATCTGGGCATCCAGGGGTCTCAGAGAGGGAGGGAAAAAAGGAGGGACCTGAGTGTGCCTGATCTGGGGGCCTGGTGCAAACTGGGCAGTGAGGCCTCCTCCAGAGCTGCAGCGGGCCTGAATTCCTTTAAGCAGTTGAGTCTTGTCTGGGCTGTGGCACGAATTCACCCACCCTCCAGGTGCTTTTCCTGTACCCTGAGGACGCCCTGCCCCTGGGACAGGGGACTGTGGATGCGACTTCATCTCCTCCTCTTCTCAAAGGCAGCCCCCAGCACGGCCTGCAATGGGGGCTGAACACACCCTCACCTTGTAGCTGCTGTCCTGGGCTCTCAGAGCCACGGAGCTGTTGGCAGGGGAGTCTGGGAAAATGTTCGGGATGTGGAGGTGAAGGCCCTGCAGGACGTACGTGGACTGCATCTGCCAAGAGAGAGGGAGGTGAGGCTGCAACAGAGCTGGCCGCCGCACCTCCAGCCCCAGGAGGCTCCCAGCTCCAAGGCAGGCATTCCTCAGTGAAGCACAGGGCAGCTGGGCGGCTGTCCTCTCTCCCAGCCTCAGGGGAAAGCAACCTTCCCACCCTCCTTGCTCGCTGGGAGCCAGGCTTGGCCAGGGGATTTCCTTGACTGGGCTCCCAGGCCTGAGAGCCGTGTGAGCAGCCTTATTCCAGAGCCCAGGCACAGCTGATCTGACTCACGTTTGTGTCTCCAGGGCCTGCCCCAGAGTAGACGTGGATAAATGTCGACATAGGGAAGATAATGACATGGCTGTCCCCATGGGGAGCGCTCACCTGACACTGAGGCCACGCTGTGTGCCGCAGGTGGACACGGCCAGAACTGCATATGCTCTGAGCTACCGGGATGGCTGTGGACACGGCAGCGGGAGCAGACTCCGGGGCCCCCCGTACCAGGCATTACCCCCTTAGTTGCCAGATAATGGAGGGGAACCTGGGAGAGTCCCACAGGGGAGTCTTGGCCAGGGGAGGGCACCTGAGTTGCTCAGCTATTTACCAAATGAGATGGACGGATGTCAATATTCTGACAACCGGTACAACTGAGAGTCAGCCATGGACACAAGCACATCCCCCCTGCACCTCTGTCCCAACGTGGACAGCTTCTACCTCTGTGCCAACCCCAATTTCAGGCTGGCCCTGTGTGACCCCCGTCTTCTGCAGCTTGAAATAAGGTTCATGTGAAGGGGGGGTGGGGGGCAATGACCTTGTTGGCTGGGGATTAAGGGCTGGGTTAGACTGCTGCCCACCTAGACACACACATCCCCACATGCGTCCCACACACACGTGCGCCCCATTAACCTTCCCCTTGGGGCATGGTGGGAAGCAGTAATTCTCAAACCTGCCTGAGCATCAGTATCATCTGAGTTTATTACACCAGAGACTTCCCCCCAGCCATTCTCTTTCAGTAATGTGGGGTGAGACTTCAGAATCTTTTTTTTTTTTTTTTTGGTGAGGAAGATTGGCCCTGAGCTAACATCTAATGCCAATCCTCCTCTTTTTGCTTGAGGAAGATTGTCGCTGAGCTAACATCTGTGCCAATCTTCCTCTACTTTGTATGTGGGACGCCACCACAACATGGCTTGATGAGTGGTGTGTGTGTAGGTCCACACCCAGGATCTGAACCCGTGAACCCTGGGCTGCTGAAGCAGAGCATGTGAACTTAACCACCATGCCACTGGGCTGGCCCCAAGAATCTGTATTTTTTTAAAAGCTCTCCAGGCGGGTGATTCTGAGGCACAGCTGGGGTGGGGAACACTGTTGTAAACTACTCAGCGACTGAGCTTGCCCCTAACTTGTTGTGTGGCCTTGGGCAACCAACACACCTCTGGGCCTCAGCTTCCCAGCTGGAGAATCTGACTGCAGAGCTGTTGAAGCCTCTAGTCTAAGCCACTCGTTTTACACGTGACAAAACCGAGGCCCAGAGTGATGGGGTGAGTTATTCAAGTCACGGGGCCTTGTGCTTTTCTACCCAAGGGACTTTAGCTATTGGGATGGCTTTGTGCCAGGCCCCACACCGGGGGCTCCACAGCAGCAGTGCACTTTGCGAACTCCTTTCCCCTTTCTGCACGCCCTGGGCTTCTTCGGTGAAAGTTCAGGCCAGTGAGGGCACTGGGGAGCCAGTCCCCGCAGAGCACACAAGCAGGGTGCTTACCTGGAAGTACACCATCCAATAGGGCACCAGGGTCACCAGGACGGGCAAGATCTTCACCAGCACCTGGAAGTTGGCCACGTCCTCTTGGGGGGAAGGGCCAGGCTGGGCAGACCTCTCATCAGGCAGCAGCTGGGTGCCTTGAGAGTGTCTGTGGGGCCAGGGGGCAGCAGAAAAAAGGGCAGCTATCATCGTCACCAGCACGGCCATCGTTTTCACCTCCACCATCATCCTTAATTCAATCCTGCTCCCTGACCCCCAGTTATCACAGCCATCATCTCCGAAATCACCACCCTCATCTCCTCCACTCTTAGCATCTCCACTCCACCATTAGCATCCCTTTCCCCATCATCACCACCGTCACCAACCCCAGCATCCTCCCCATCCTCACTGTCAGTCAGGTGACCACTGTCCCTAAAGCCATCCTCTCCACGGAGTTTTCACTGCTGTCACCATTGTTTGTTTCAGTGCTGGCGCTGCCACTGTGAATATTATCACTATCATCTCCTTTGTAGCAAAGGTGGCTGATCAGGACCATTCTGTCCTAGAGCCGGGCCCCCTTGGGTCCTGGGAGAAGTAAGACCAGAGACTGTGGCAAGCAGAGTCTTGGGGGATGTTTTGGCATCAATTTGCCATGGAAACCAGGAAAGCCCCAGTCCAAGCCTGGCTGGGAGAGAGAGAGACTGTCACAGGTTTCACACACCAAAATTCCCCCTTGTGCTGTTTCCACATGTCGACATGATGGCCCTCTCCCCACATGACGAGGAGGTAGGCAGTGGAGAGGGAGGGCTGGAGGAAACACTATTAGGAAACAGGATAGAGCTACCACTGCTGCGACCTTTACCCTTTGCCCTTTGTCCTGTGAGGTTTCTAATCCCTTCTTGCCCTGGAGCCTTGCCTCATCCTTTGAGATTCCCAAAGTGACAAAACAGTGTGGTGGTTTCCAAAGACAGCCACAGTCAGCTTCTCCCCACCCGCAGGACGTGATGCTACTCCTCCATCAACAGGAGTTTATCGCCCCAGCCCTGAAATGTGGACCAGCCTTGCGCCTGTGCTGGCCAACAGAATGAGGCAGAAAAGATACTCTGGGACTTCAAGCCTCCTAAAGGCCTTCAGAGGACCAACAGCTTCCCCTTCCTTCCCTTGGGAACATTCGTGCTTGGGATGCTCCCTTCTCTAGCAACCCAGACACCTTGCTGTGAGAAGCTGCAGCCACACGGCGAAGCCACATGAAGGGGGACTGAGGTGCCCTCATGGACAGCCGACATGGGCTGCCAGCCATAGAAGTGAGGCAGCTTGAACGTTCCAGCCCCTTTAAACCTCCAGATCACCACAGCCCCTGATGACATCAGAAGCAGCAGGGCTGCCCAGCTGAGCCCAGTTACGCACAGAACTGTGAGAGGTACAATAAAGGTGGTTGCTTAAGCCACGCAGTTCTGGGGTGGTTCGTTAGACAGCAATGGATCGTTAAAACGAAACCTTCCAGCAATGCACCAGGCTGGAGGAAAGCACGTTCTGTACCTTTTCCATCTAGATCCTACTGACAGGAGCTGTAACTGGCTCCAAGTTCTGGAGATGGGTTTGCTTAGCATAAGGAGCCAATTCACTAGGGAGGAGAGAGGCAGAAGGAAGCCACTGTGCATACGCAAGATGGCTCAGAACCTTCCTCCCTCGGATGCCAGCTCATGGGAGAGGGACCCAGTTTGGCTGATTTCTTAGACTTTCTTGTGCTTAACATTAGGGTAGTGTAGAATTATGTCCCAACAACCTTCAGTGGTACCATCATCTCTATAACCACCACCTCGACCGCCATTGTTATGGTCATTACCAGCACTGATCTTCATTGGAGCTAATAACACCATCATCCCCATCTTTATCGCCACCATCACCATCAAGACTATTAACATCCTCGTACTTCCTACACTTAGCCCATCACAAATACCACCGCCACCACCTCGACCTCCATTGCATCTTCAGTCACAATGGGCAGCTCCGGCCTGCTGGAGAGCAGGTCATCATAAAGGGCTACCACTGGAGCCGAAGCTGAACCAGAATGTCCTCACACTGGGCTGTGCCTCCCCGGGAGAAGCTGGTGCTTCTCCAAGATCGGGAGCCTCTTTCACCCAGAGCCCCCTCCTTACCTGGCAGAGGGCTGGCAGCACAGCCGGGGACAGCAGCTTTGGAGAGCAAGCTTAAGCATAGAGGACACTTGGCTGCCCGTGGGGGGCTTGGAGATGAAGATGGGGGTGGCAAAGAGGAAGATGAAGAAAGCCAGGCCTACGCAGCCCACGGGGATACTGTAGCCCAGCAGGAAGCTGATGTTCTGTTGGATAAAGGCCACCACCAGCAGCGACAGCACAGCACCCACATTGATGCTCCAGTAAAACCAGTTGAAGAAGCGGCGGCTGGCATGGCGGCCAAGATCCATCACCTGCCAGCAAGGGTGAAAGTGAGGGCCAGGGAGGTCCAGGGGCACCCTGCCGTGACATCCTCTCTGTCCCTGCACCCCCTCTCCCTCAGAGACACACTTCTTCGGTCAGCGAGTGGGCATTCTGGCACATTCCTAGTCTCTGATCATTAAATAGATGCTCAATAAATATTTGTTGAATGAATGAATAAACCCATCTGTTGGAGTCACTTGTTAAGGATCAGGACATTTTGGCACGGCTGTTTTTTCATGCCCATGACACACATTGCTTTTTTATTGTCACCACGTAGTGCACACGACAGATGTCTCTGATGCTACTCAGTTCGTTTCTAGTTGATTCCTGCCTTTGTCTTTGACCGAGTAACCTATAGGGTGCACCACCTTTACAATCAGAAAAAAGCCAATAAAGATCTCAGGTCTGTTCCACATTATTAAATACGATGTGAGCAGATTACTGAAAGAACGGTTAAAAGTCTAATTGAGGATTTCCTCTGCAGTTTGGAGACGCAAATAGAGTTTTCTGTTGTGGCCCATCTCTCTCCTCCTCTTGCCTCCCTCTAATAGATGCCCTGTCAAACAAGCTCGGCGTTATCAGCGAAAGCAGAGGTGGTCCCAGACTCAGCCCCAAGAGCGGGTACTGACCTAGCTAAAAAAACAAAAAAAAACAAAAAAAACAGGCCCCCAGCAAGGGCAGAAGGGCTGAAAATCTTTACCCAGGGTTTGGATCAATGTGCAACAGTCAGGCCCCAGGCCTCCTTCCGGTCTGCTGGCTTGGGTCAGCTGTGCCGGCTGCCCCATCTCTCCCTGACCCTGGTCCCACATTCTGACTCAGCAGGTCTCAGGCAGGACCCGGGCATCTGCATTTTAAAAAAAGTAGTGAGGATTGGAGGTCACTTCTCTAGAAAATGACTCTGTACACCATCACCCTTTCAATAACCCCCCCACATCTCAGAATCTACTGCTCTCCTTCCGCCCAGAGACACATATTTCCACTTAGCTAAGATTTTCTCAAGCTTTCGTTTCTGTGATTGCTTTGGCAAAAAGGTAAGCAGTTTGTTCCTTTTCCAAACGTAAAATGACAGTCCAAGAGATGCATTTAAAACTGCATTCCCTCGGAGATTCTGAGGGGTCCTCTTGGCGACCGGGAGGGAGGGCCATGTCCACTCTCTGAGAATCCTTGCTGCAGACTTTTCAAGCAGAGAACTGCATAAGTCCCATTATGAACGGCCACTTCCACTTACTAACTGGATGTAAATGAATATGACAATTGCAATTCTAAGGGGAAGATCAAACAGGCCATTCAGGATAGAACTGAGTTCTCCCGCAATGAGCAGACGCTGCCGAGAATGATGGATGGCCCTTTCTGAAATCAGCAAGCGTGTTCAACACGCAGCACCTGGGTATAACTGTCTGCCAGATGGTGCCAACCCCTCCCACCCCCAAATCCCCTGTCTGACTGCCCCCCTGAATTCTGCAGCAGCCCCCTCCCTGCTCTGGTGCACCCACTCTTATTACGCCCATCCACTCTCTACACTGTAGGCAGAGCCATTTTAAAGAACTCAAATCTGAGGATGTCCATCCCCACCTCAAATCATTTCAGGGTTTCCCAACTGTCTTCGGGGTCAGGCCCAGACCCTGAAGGCAGCCTTTCAGGCCGGCCTTGCCCTGCCCAAAGTCCATGTCCAGTAAAAGGGAGGATGCACGGAAGCTGCTGTCACCATCGATGCCACTGGAGGCTCTGCCTAGTGGCCGGACCTTCGGGAGGCCAGTTCTGCCACCAGGAGGAGGAAGAGACAGGAGGCACTGCATGGCAAAGCCCTCTGCGGGTCAATGAGGTCAAGCGCACAGGTTAAGGGTACCTGGGGGCGTAGTGGGATGTCAATGCAAGAGCAGAACTAAAGGAAGATGAGCGATTCCTACTGACAGACAGTAGGGGCCTCCCGGTCTGAAGGAAGGTCAATAGTGGCTGAGAAATGGACAGGGTTGCTCTGGGGGCACTGAGTCCCCCGTCATCAAAGGAATCCAAACAGTCTGGATGACTAACTACTTGGCAAGGAAAGTAGAAACTGCATTGGATGCTGGATGGTGGATGTCAGCTGCATGTAATGATTCCTTTAAAAAAGTCTCCTTGGGGCCGGCCCCATGGCCAAGTGGTTAAGTTCGCATGCTCTGCTTCAGTGGCCTGGGGTTTGCTGGTTCAGATCCTGGATGTGGACCTACTCATCAAGCCGTGCTGTGGTGACATCCTACACAGAACTAGAATGACTTACAACTAGGACATACAACTATGTTCTGGGGCTTTGGGGAGAAAAAAAGAGGAAGATTGGCAACAGATGTTAGCTCAGGGCCAATCTTCCTCACCAAAAAAAAAAAAGTATAGCTTAAAAAATTTCTTTTTAGATGTCCCCTTTATGATCGTAATACATGTAGTTAAAGACCCTTTGACCTACAGAGACAATAAGGAAAAAAGTACCATTAGTCCAGTGGCCTGATCACACTGCTGTTACAATTTTTTTTCAAGTTTTCCCCTTTAGTTGACACCTAGTCCTTTCACACGGCTGTAATCATAATCTGTAGGCAGTTCTGCATTGCTTTTGCTCATTAACACCATATGTGGTTGTTTTAATCATATCACAAATTATTTAAAATTATTGTCTAATATCCTACTGAGTAAAGCTATCAAACACAGCCATGTTGTTAGGCATTTACTCATTCATTTAGCAAATATTTATTGAGTTTCTCCTATATGTTCGGTCCAAGAGCACACAGAGAAAGGCTCAGAGGGTAAGATATTTGCCCAGGCGCCCCTAGCTAACAAGTGGCAGAGCTGAGCTCTGAGCAAGTGGGCCTGACGGAACCTCTGGCCCTGCTGGTAGGAAGAGGTTTTCTCCCGTGGTAGCCCCCAGCCCTACAACACATAAAGGTGGGGCCCATGGTGGGGCCTCAAGTCCAGCTTCCTTTGCCGCGCATCTTGACCTGCTCTCTATGTGACCTTGGAGGGGTTGACTAACATTGTGAAAACTCAGTGTCCTCATCTGTAAAATGGACATAATATTACTACCCACCTCCTGGATAGTTAAGAGGATGAAATGAGTTCAAACATTGTCTGTGCTTAGCGTGGGGCTGGCACATAGGATGACGGCCTGGCCAACTAGGGTTATTACTATTGTTGCCGTCGTTATTCTTGTTGGAGTTAGTTCCCCCTCTTCTTTCAAATAAGGAAACCGGAGCAAGAGCGGGGAGGTCACGCCGGAGCTGCCTGACTCCTGGGTCTCAGCCCTACGTCCTTTGCTTTCCCTCCACACTTCGTGGGCCTCCCACCACTCACCTGGTCGGCCCCAAAAGAGGTGAGGTTGCTCCGGACAGAGCTGGCGGCCAGGGCGAGGAGCAGCAGCCCGACATAGAGGGTGGGCGCGCAGTAGAGGTTGGGCAGGGCGGGCGGGCAGCCAGGTGAGGGGCAGGCGGGCGACAGCGGCGACACGGGGACCTCGCCGCAGAAGGAGCGGCGGCCGTCGGGGAAGGCGGTGATGGGCAGCAGGCTGGAGGCCACCAGGTAGACCAGCAGGCTGAGCACGATGGTGCGGCGGCGGCCCAGGTACACGTCGGCCAGCCAGCCGCCCACGGGCGCCAGCAGGTAGGACGCGCCCAGGAAGACCAGCGCGGCGCGCGATGCTTGCTCGTCGCCCCACTGGAAGTTGGCGCTGTTGAGATACAGCACGAGGTTGCCGGCGACGCCGAAGAAGGCGGCGCGCTCCAGCATCTCCACCAGCAGCACCGCGGCCGCCGCCGCCCGCCGCCACCGTCGGGGTCCCCGCGGCCCGCGCGCCAGCAGCGACCTGCGCTCCCCGAGCCCGCGGGGCTCCCCCGGGGCGCGCGGCGCTGGCATCCTCGGTCCCCGCTGCTCCGCTCTACCCCCACCTCCCCCGCGGCCCCTCTCTTCTGCTCCCCCCCAAACTGGCCACCCTCCTTGCTCACCCCTTTTTGCTCCCCCTGCACCCCTCTGCTCCCCGCTCCCCTCTCCCTGTCCTTTTCACCCCGCCCCCTCGGGTCCCTCTGCTGCTACCAGATTCTACCTCCCCCTCCCTAGTTCTCAACTCTCTCCTCTCCCTTCCTCCCACCCCTAACTCTTCCTCTGTCCTCACTGCCGACCCTTCCTCTCTCCACGTCTCTGCCCCTCCCCCCCCTTTCCTGCTGGGCTGCCCGGCTGGTCTCCTTTCTTAACTCTTGTCCCTTCTCCTTGTGACACCTGGGGACAAGGCCTTCCCACAAGGGCTCCCTCTGCCCCCACCGGCCCTGCTATCTCTTCCACCTCCTCCCCGGCCCCCGATCGCCCCCCTGCCTCCCGGCTCGGTCCCCTCTGGCTCTCCCTCCCGGCTCAGCCTCGGGCCAGCGCTCTGCTTCTTGAGAAACTCCGGGCGTCCCCCGCTTCCCCTTTCACCGCTTCTGTGGCCGGCGCATCACATGATGCCTGTGGGGTGTTTAGGAGAAATGAAAGCCTAGGTCACAGGGTCCCTGCCCGCCCAGCTTTCTAAAAACTGCCCTTCTTCACTGCCTACTAACCCACCCCAATCTCCGCCTGTTTTTCCCGGAGCCTGGAAGCATAAATTTCTCTTTCACTTTCATTTCTCCCTCCATCACACTTTTGCTGCATCCTCTGCCAATCACCGTGCAAAGCTAGGCTGGTAGGACTGGAAAGGCATGTGCATTATTTGGTCCCACTTCACGGATGCAGAGACTGAGGCCCAGTGGAGGGGAGGAAAGGCCTGGGGGGGGCTGGCTGGTTCATGGTAACTGAACTAGGGGTAAACCGCTGCTCGGGCTCCTGAGTAACAGGGGAACCTCTCAAAATGCATTTCAGATTGTGCAAACGCTATGGTGAGGAAGGAAGTGGGGCACCTTCAAGAAGCATGTGGCGCCATAGAGGGCCCACAAGTGAGTCGAGATTGCAAGGGACCTTGGACTAAATCAAAAACAGGCCTCGGCACTTGGCTCGTCAGAGCCCTGCGGAGCACTTGGATTAAGAGCCAGCCCTCACCCTGACCTAAAAGGCCAGCTAGATCTGGCTCCGGCTCTCCTCCAACCTCACTGTGGCCCCATGTCCACTCCAGTCCAGCCACTCCAACCTTCTTTCTGTTCCCCTCACGTGCCGACCTCCCTCCTGCCCCAGGGCCTTTGTCTCTGCTGCTTCCTCTGCCAGAACTGCTCTTCCTCCCCATCTTTGCGTGGCTGGCCTCTTCTCTTAATTTACATTTCAGCTGAAATGTCTCTTCGTGGCAGAGACCTTCCCAGACCTTCATAAGTGGATGCCTATTGGATTCTCAGCACCCTCTCTCTGTCACGCTGTCCTCTTTTAATGTCTTCAGAGCACATAATACTAGCTCAGTTATTTGTTTATTGTCTCCCCCAGTAGAATAGAAGTTCCACTGGGTCAAGGGCCTTGTCTAACTTGTTCTTTGTTTAAGACCTTTCTTTTTAGAGCTGTCCTAGGGTTATAACAAAATTGAGAGGAAGGTACGGAGATTTCCCACATTCGCCCTGTCTCCCACACTTGCATAGCCTCCCCCGTTATCCACATCCCTCACCAAAATGGTACATTTTTTTTTACCAAAGCTGAACCTGCATTGACGCGTCATAATCACCCCAAGTCCATAGCTTACCTTAGGGTTCACTCTTGCTGTGGTACGTGCTATAGGTTGGGACGAATGTGCAATGTATATGTATGTGTATCCGTCACTATAGTATCATACAGAGTGTTCTCACTGCCCTAAAAACCGTCTGTGCTCTGTCTGTTCCTCTCCCCACCCCCACTCCCAGCCCTGGCAACCGCTGAGCTTTTTACTGTCTCCTTAGAGAGTATGGAGATTTGCCTTTTCCAGAATGTCATACGGTTGGAATTAAACAGTATGTTGCCTTTTCAGACTGACTTCTTTCACTTAGCAATATGCATTTAAAGTTCCTCCATATCTTTTCATGACTTGATAGCTCTTTTATTTTTTAAAGATTGGCACCTGAGCTAACATCCGTTGCCAATCTTCTTTTTTTCTTCTTCTTCTTCTCGCCAAAGCCCCCAGTACCTAGTTGTCTATTCTAGTTGTAGGTCCTTCTGGCTCTGCTATGTGGGACGCTGCCTCAGCATGGCTTGATGAGTGGTGCTAGGTCCACACCCAGGATCCAAACCGGCGAAACCCTGGTCCGCCAGAGCAGAGCATGCAAACCCAACCGCTTGGCCACAGGGCCAGCCCTATTAGATCATTTTTTTAAAAAGCACTGAATAATATTCCGTTGTCTGGATGGATCACTTTATTTATCCATTCACCTACTGAAGAACATCTTGGATGCTTCTAAGTTTTGGCAATTATGAATAAAGCTGCTATAAACATCGATACACAGGTTTTTGTGTGGACACAAATTTTCAGCTCCTTTGGGTAAATACCAAGGAGCATGATTGCTAGACGGTGTGGTAAGAGTATGTCTAGTTTTTTTCTTTTTTTGAAAGATTGGCACCTGAGCTAACAACTGTTGCCAGTCTTCCTTTTTTTTTTCTTCTGCTTTTTCTCCCCCAATCCCCCCAGTACATGGTTGTATATTTTAGTTGTGGGTCCCTCTAGTTGTGGCATGTGGGACGCTGCCTCAATATGGCCTGATGAGTGGTGCCATGTCTGCGACCAGGATCCGAACCGGCAAAACCCTGGGCCCCTGAAGCAGAGCGCGTGAACTTAACCACTTGGCCACAGGGCGGACCCCAAGAATGTCTAGTTTTGTAATAAACTGCCAAACTGATTTCCAAAGTGGCTGTACCATTTTGTGTTCCCAACAGCAACCAATGAGAGCTCCTGTTGTTCCACACCCTCGCCGGCATTTGGTGGTGTCATTGTTTCGGATTTTGGTCATTCTAATAGGTATGTAGCGGTATCTCCTTGTTTTAATTTGCGTTTCCCTAATGACATGTGACGTGGAGCATCTTTTCGCATGCTTATTTGCTGTCTGCATATCTCCTTTGGTCATGTGCCTGTTAAGGTCTTTGGCCCATTTTCTCATCAGGTCGTTTGTTTTCCTATTGTTGAGTTTTAAGAGCTCTTTGTATATTTTGGATAACAGTCCTCTACCAGATGTGTCTTTTGCAAATATTTTCTCCCGGTGTGTGGCTTATCTACTAATTCTCTTGATGTGGTCTTTCACAGAGCAGAAGTTTTTAATTCTACTGCAGTCCGGTTTATCGACGATTTATTTCGTAGATCGTGTCTTTGGTGTTGTATCTAAAAAGTCATCACCACACCCATGGTCATCCAGGTTTGCCCCTGCATTACCTTCTAGGAGTTTCATAGTTTTCTGTTTTACATTTAGGTCTATGATCCACTTTGAGTTAATTTTTGTGAAGGGTTTAAAGTCTGTGTCTAAGAGTCGTCATTTTGCATGTGGATGCCCAGCTGTCCCGCCTCCATTTGTGGAACAGACTTGTCTGACTTTTCACTGTTTTATTCCCACTGAACGCCCAGTGCTTGGCAAACGGTCGGTGCTCAATAAGCGTTGGTTGAATAAATGAATGGAAAGCGTGTCTCAGGCCAAGATTTGTAAGAAAAGCTGGAAAGCCCACTGCAAACTGGGTTGTTAAAATTTTATATCGGGTAGGAAGCCAAGCCATGATGGATGGACAAGCCTATGCAGGGGTCGGTCGCCGTGCAGGGTGATGGAGAGAACAGAGCTCTCCGCCCCGGATTCCGTATCAATCACTGCAGTCAGGGACAAGCACGTTGGATGAGCTAGACAGACACTGGGGTCTCCCAGTCTCTCCCAGGTGCTCCCACTAAGCTGCCTCCACCTCTGCTCCTGGAAGCTTGGGATCACAGGGTGTGGTGACCAAGCACACGCCACATCAGACTCAGCTCTGTCCTCTCCTGGTGAGGTCACTAGGGTGGCAGAAATGACAAATGTCATCACAGAGGGCTGAGCCTTGCAAATGAGAGTGCTCAGCTGCCACCAGTGACCTTCAGGTGACCGATGAAGGGAGGGGCCCCTCAAAACAGTGTGGCCAGCAGAGAAACACCAGAAAAGAAAGGCATCAAAGAAAAGAGAAGCCAAGTTTCGTTCTTTCTGTCCGGTCTCTGTCCCCGAGGTTTAGGGGGGCCAAGAACTAGGATGGGGTGACTGGAGAACGTCCCGGGGACCTGCTGAGAGGGAGAGACAGTAGGGACAATTTGCCTCTTGGAGAGGGTGGAAGTAGCATTGTGAAGATAGATGTGACTGTCACCCAGGCACGAGTCAAACATTGAATTACCAGCGTAACGGGGCTGGAGAGTTGAAGTTTAGGGCTGAAGAGACCAGGGCTGGAGACCTCTGACCACAACCCACAGACATATGTGGTTTGGCCCCAAGAGCGTTTGTCCACATGGTGCGACATTTTTGTTCTTGCTTTTGTCATTGTTTTTTAATTTAAAAAATTGTCTAAATTTAGTTGTCTCCTTAAAAAGTCAGAAATGTTCCCATGAAATGTTCCCAGATTTCTGGCTGCTCTTGAAATCGGGGAGGGTCTGGCCACACTGGGCCAGCGTGTTCACAAGGGACAAGCGGCAGCTGCTCCGTTTAGTGCGGTAAGGCGCTGCGTGGCCCCGGGCGTGCCTCGGTTGGAGGCTGGTGAAATGAGCCTTTTCATCCACACCCTGAGCAGCAGCTACAGGTGAGTGTGCGAAACAAAAAGGCTGCACGGTAGAGGGATCCGGCTGGGGATGTTTGGCGGAAGTGACTTCTCCCAGACGCTCCTGACAGCCCTCTGCCAGGCCAGGCAGTGGGAAGTTCCAAAGTGGGGCTTACTGAGCCTCTTAGGCCCCCAGCCCCACCCGTTAAAACCCAGCATGATTACTTTTTCTGGCTGAAAAAAGGAAGCAGTGACACCTAGATCTGACTTCTAGCTTCCAGGTGCATACGGTTTCTTAGTCACCCCAGATCCGTCCGGCTCCATCGCCCACAGGTCCCACAGTCACTGTAAGCATCCTCTGTGCACAGCCGCCCTGCAACTCTGAAGGATGGCCAGGATGTGGCCCACGCAGTGGGGCCAAGCCTGTCTCCCAGGCCTACCCAAGGCCTGCCACACATGTGCAGGACAATTTGGGTTTCTCTGATACCTGGCCAACCGACTTCCTGTACCTGTAGGGGATCCTGGGCTTAAGGATGGACGGAAACCAAAAAATCAGGCCACCTGGAGGAAAGCATAATAGCCTTGGAGTGAGGAGGGACAGAGCAACAGAAGGACAGTGACAGCGCTGGGCAGTTCCTGGAGTGCTGTGCAGGCGTCCGTCCACAGGGGTGGCCAATCCCAGCGTGTGCTGGTGCGTAGCAGGAATGGCATGCAACCTGCAGCTGAAATGTCCATGCCAGACTCCCATGCTCCATGAGGTGGCAAGAAGCACACGAATGCCATCGATCAGCAAGATAAGGTTGAGAACTGCTGCCTTATTCCACTCCCATGACCACCAGCAGAGCAGGTGCCTTTAAAGGAGTGGAACAGAGCAGACGCTTTTCCACGCCCATCAGGCCAGAATGAATGAGCAGGACATTCTGAGGGCCACGGCTGAAGGTGCGGTGTGGATTGTGGACTGGTGTGTGGAAGGCTGTGGCCCCCAGGGGCAGAAGGCAGTAGAGAATGCATCCTCACATTGTCTTCCCTGTCCACTCAGCCCCCATGAGTGAGAATGACCACAAGTTGGGGTTTGGGTGGGGCGGCAACGTGTCACCAACGATAGTTATTACCTATTATTCTTTTTATTAAATGTCCATTCTCACTAACCTTTTAGAAAACTGATTGGCTTGGCATGCCTGCCTTCTCTTTCAGATGTCCCCAAGGATCTTGCTCCCAAGTCCCATTGATTTTGCTTGGCAGCTCTCTTGGGTCCACCCCTGTCTCTCCTATCCCATGGTGCTTGCCTTATTCCGGCAACCCTCCTTCCCTGCTTGGACCATTGCAGTAGCACCATTCAGTTCATATTCAGCACTTCAAGGGCTCCCCACTTGTCCAGATCCCTTAGTCCGACTTTCAGGGCCCTCCAGGGTTAGCCCCTCCCCTTCCAACTCCTGACCTTCATTGCTTGCAGTGCCCTCTCGGTACCCCCTGCCCGCATGCTGCCACTCAGCTAATCAGCTTCCAGTCCTGTCTCTCATCTGGGACTTGGCACACTGTGCTCCCCCAGCCTGGAACCTTGCATGGCTAATAAATCCTGGTCCCTGAGGACTTGACCAAGATGTCACCTCTTCCAGGAAGTCTCTCCTGATTTCCCAAGGTTGGGTTAGCTCTCAGAGCCCCCTGCAGTGACTCATGTCATGACTGCCTGCTTCCTTGCCTGTTTATTCCATTGGAGTAGAGGCTTTTTTTTTTTTTTTTTTAGGAGAATTAGCCCTGGGCTAACATCTGCTGCCAATCCTCCTCTTTTTTGTTGAGGAAGTCTGGCCCTGAGCTAACATCTGTGTCCATCTTCCACTACTTTATATGTGGGACGCCTGCCACAGCATGGCATGCCAAGCGGTGCGTAGGTCCACACCCGGGGTGTGAATCAGCGAACCCTGGGCTGCTGAAGTGGAATGTGCAAACTTAACTGCTGTGCCATTGGGCTGGCCCCTAGACTAGAGACTTTCTGAGGACAGGGCTTGTGTCTTCTTCATCTCTGTGTTCCAGGGCCTGGCACGTAGGAGGCACAGCCTCTCCAAGGGAGTAAACTCTGGGGTTCGACGTCTGAGAAAAGGCCCTGTCATGACCTCTTAAGAGCTGTGCGATCTTCGGCAAGTTATTGAACCTCTTCAGTTTCTTTGACTGAAAAATGGAGAATAATAATATTCACTTTACAGGTTTTTTGCTGAGTATCAAAATGAGAAAACCCGGCACTGTGGCTGGCATGTAATAAGAGCTCAAGAAAAGTCTGCACTTTAATTAACTGATAAATAAATTAAATAGGTTTAGAGGTTGCTTACTATGTGCTGGGCACTGTGCTAGGTGCTGAGGATGCAACAGTGGACAGATGGACACAAATGTCCCCTCACTGAGCTGACAGCCTAGTGGGTGGAGGAGACAGATGATAAACAAATGAGCAGAAGAGAAGAGAGTAAAATAGACGAGAAGAAGATGTTTTTAATGTCACATGTAACAAAGGCTATAATGAAAAATAAAGATGGATAAAGAGATGGAGGTGACAGTGGAGGCTTTTAGGTAGGGTACAAGATAATAATAATTTATTATAAATCTGGGTTTCTCAACCTTGACACTACTGACACTTTGAACCGGAAGTTCTTTGTTGTGGGGGGCCGTCCTGTGCATTATGGGGTATTTAGCAGAATCTCTGGCTTCCATCAACAAGAGACTAGCTGCACCCCTCCCCCTCAGGTGTGACTACCAAAATGTCTCCAGCCATTACCGAATGTCCCCCGGGGGCAAGATCACCCCTAGTTGAGAACTGTTGCTATAAATAAACGTCTGTTGTAAGGGGTGTAGTGGGCTGAATGGCAACCCCCCAAAAGATACAGCCACTTCCTCATCCCTGGAACCTATGAATATTATCTGATACGGCAAAAGACGTGGTTAACTTAAGGGTCGTGAGAGGAGGCACTTATGCTGGGTTATCCTGGTGGGCCCTAAATGCCATCACAAGTGTCCTTAATAGAGGAAGGCAAGTGCTGGTGAGGAGGTAGAGAAAGGGGACCCCAGCACACTGTCGATGGGCTGTAAATTGGTGCAGCCACTGTGGAAAACAGGATGGAGGGTCCTCAAAAAATTACCACGTGACCCAACAGATCCACTTCTGGATATTTATTTGAAGGAAATAAAACCACGCTGTTGAAGAGATATCTGTACCCCCATGTTCATTGCCACACTATTTATAATAACCGAGACATGGAAACAACCTATGTGTCCATTGATGGATGAATAAATAAGGAAAATGTGGCATATAGATATAGATATATAGATATACACACACACATATGTATACACATACACACACCGTGGAGTATTATTCAGCCATAAAAAGATGGAAATCCTGCCATTTGTGACAATATGGATGGACCGTGAGGGTATTACGCAAAGTGAAATAAGTTAGAGAGAGAAAGACAAATACTACATGATTTCACTTATACGTGGATCTAAAAATACTGAAGTCATAGAAACAGAGAACAAATTGGTGGTTGCCAGAGGTGGGAGAAATGGGTGAAGGTGGTCAATGAGAAAAAAAAGAGAGAGAAAGGCAGAGGGAGATCAGACAGACCCACATAGAAGAGAAGCACCGTGAAGACAGAAGCAAAGATCGGAGTGATGCGGTCCCACGCCACGGAATGCTGAGGAACTCCTGTCACCACAAGAAGGTGGAAGAAGCAAGAGACAGATCCTTGCCTGGAGCCTCTGGAGGGAGTGTGGCCTTGCCGACACCTTGATGTCAGACTTCTGGCCTCTGGAACTGTGAGAGAATAAATTTCTGTTGTCTAAGTCACCAAATTTGTGGTAATTTGTTACAGAAGCCACAGGAAACTAATACAGAAGAGTTACATCATCACTGGGTGTGGTTTCACTATTGAATATTATGATCCAAGATTCAGATTCCCATAGGAGAATTTACAAAGCAAACCGTTGACGTGGCTGAGAGTGACCCCATTCGCAGATTACACATAGCTGGATAGGTTCATAAAAACTTTGGCCAATGTACTCCAGACGCCAGAAGATGTCCACAGGGCAGCCCTATATGGATAAAACGGACAGATCTGAAGGTCAGACCTTCTTCTTGGGGCCCTCAGACTCAACTGGAAAGGACCAGGATGACGTGGCTTAGCAGTAGCAGGACAAAATAAGCCTGGGGGATTTTCATTAATGGTAAATTTAGAGTGAGTCAACATTGTTTGGGGCCACCTGAGGCCACAACAGAACAGTGTTTGTCAAGGTGATGAGATTAGAGTGATGTTTTTCTTTTCCTGATTTTCCAGAGTTCCTCTAATGTGGTTCTGAGCCTTCAATTATTACACAAAGCTCAAAGTTGGTATCGGGAGTATCACTCTTGTTGACTCCAGGCCGATCAGAAAGGGTCCCCACGACCCTTCCAGAGACCTATGAGGTCAAAACTATTTTCATAATGATATTAAGACATACTTTGCCCTTTTACTGACATAATTTACCTGGTTCACAAGCAATGATGGATAGAACAGCTAGTGCCCTAGTACGGATGAAAACAGGGGCATTAAATTGTATTAGTAGCCGTCGAATTCTTTTTTAATTTTAATTGTATTGAAGTCACAGTGGTTTATAACATTAAGTAAATTTCAGGTGTACATTGTTATATTTCAGTTCCTTTACAGACTGCATTGTGTTCACCACCAAAAGTCTAGTTTCCATCCATCACCATACACATGTGCCCTTTGACCCCTTTTAACCTCCTCCAACCGCTTTCCCCTCTGGTAGCCACCAATCTGTTCTCCTTATCTATGTATTTATCTTCCACATATGAACAGAATCATATGGTGTTTGTCTTTCTCTGTCTGACTTATTTTGCTTAGCCTAATACCCTCAAGGTCCATCCACGTTGTCACAAATGAGATGATTTCATCTTTTTCATGGCCCAGTAGTATTCCATTGTACTTATAGGCCATATCTTCTCTATCCATTCATCTATTGATAGGCACTTGGGTTGCTTCCAAATCTTGGCTATTGTGAATAATGCCGCAGTGAACGTGCGGGTGCATCTATCTTTTTGAACTAGTGTTTTCACGTTCTTTCCATAAATACCTGGAAGTGGAATAGCTGGATCATGTGGTATTTCTATTTTTCGTTTTTTAAGAAATCTCCAAACTGTTTTCCATAGTCCGCCATTGAATTCTTCACCCCCATGCACTCACAGTAAAAATACGAAAAAAAATTGCTGGTTTCACTGAAGTGTGTCCTCAATGAAAGAGTTAAAATTATTAATATTATTAAATCATAGTCCTTGCATACGTGTCTTTTTAATATTCTATGTGACAAAATGAGAAGTATGCACAGAGCACGTCTGCTGAATACCGCAGCACGGCTTGCCTCCGGGCAGGACATTTGGCTATTGTTTGATTTGCCAGCTGAACTAGCTGGGTTGTGTTTTTTTTTTCATGGAACACCATCTTTACTTGAAACTGTGGTTATCCAGACTTGAGGTTTTGGCAGACAGTTTTTGAAAATGAACGACGTGAGCCCGTCACTTCAAAGAAAACAACTAACAGTATTTGCTGCCAATGATGAAACTGAAGCTTTTAAGTGAAAATTTGAACTTTAGAAAGCTCGTGTCTGCTGCCGTGATCTTGACAGCTTCCCATTACTTAAAGTTTTCTGATGAGATCAGAGAGGATATGAATGAATGTCACTTTTTGATATTGTGTAATGAAATATGTCAATATTTGGAAGATCTGCATAACTCCATGAACAAGAATGTTCCAGAATGGCTGATACATGTTGTTATAAAATGATGCACAGATAAGAGATCTATTCAAAGTCCAAGATAGACCAATGAATTTTAGCTTAACGGTGTATTAGAGTTCACTGACGATTTCAGATCCCATATGGTAACTAACCCTTAGAAACTATCACTTGTCAAGCTTCGTTGTGGTATCAGAGAAGAATATCTAAAATTATCTAAAAAGGCTCCTCCTTTTTCAAATTGCATATCACGAGGCCAGATTTTTTCTGTATCCTTCAACTAAAACAACATATCTCAACAGATTGAATGAAGAAGCAGAATAGAGAATCCAAGTGTCTTCTACAAAGCCAGACATGAAAGCGATTTGCAAATGTGTAAAACCATGCTTCTCTTCCCAATCATTTTTTTGGGGTTTGGAATATACAGTAATTTTTCATAAAAAGTATAATTTACTTTGACATGAAATGAGTTTATCGTTGCTGTTTTTAAATGAATTAAATAAATATTTTAAATTTCTCAGTTTAGTTTCTAATATGATAAGCATCGATAGATATAACCCACGTGAACCAAAGTTCTTGGGTCCTTGATAATCTTTAAGAATATGCAGGAGTCTTGAGACCAAAACGGCTGAGAATTGCTGCCCACTATGTGCTAAAAGGCAGGAGACAAACCCCACTAAGATTTAGGTGGCTGCCATCTGGGGGACAATTTTGGGGACCCAAAGGCCGGGGGCATGCTGGGACACTGCATCCAGGGGAAAGAGCGAGCCTTTGCAATTTGCATCCCTTACCACCAAGAACAGGTCACAGTGTGTGTGGGGCCTCTTCGGAGCATATACCATCCTTGGGAATTCTGTTCCGACCCACTGATCGTGTGACTTCGGGGGCTGCCAGTTCTGAGCGGGGCCCAGAGCAAGAGAAGACTCTGTAGCAGGTCCAGGCAGTGGTGCACGCAGCTGTGCCGCCCTAGCCATAAGACCCATGCAGTCGAATCCTGCCGGAGGTACCAAGGTGGATAAGGATGCTGTGTGTGGTCTGCAGGAGGCTCTCATGGGGGAGAATTTGCAGCATAAACTTCTAGGGTCCTGGAGCAGAGCCATGACTCTTGCAACAGGGAACCACTTGTCATTTGAAAATCGTCTCCTGGGGGCCCGCCCCATGGGCAGCGATTAAGTTTGCACATTCCACTTCTTGGCGGCCCGGGGTTCCCTGGTTCGGATCCTGGGTGTGGACATGGCACCACTTGGCAAAAGCCATGCTGTGGTAGGCGTCCCACGTATAAAGGAGAGGAAGATGGGCACAGATGTTAGCTCAGGGCCAGTCTTCCTCAGCAAAAAGAGGAGGATTGGCAATAGTTAGCTAAGGGCTAATCTTCCTCAAAAAAAAAAAAAAAGAGAGAGAAAGAAAAAAGAAAATCGTCTCCTGGGATGCTCCTGGGCCTTGATAGAGACTTGTGCCTGAGGTCACCAATGGCTAGGTGACCTGAGAGCCCGTCATAAGCTGGGTGTTACTGTACATGCCACGTTGTAAGATCTACACAGAGGGCAGCAGCGATTCATTGTACAACAGCTTCAGGCCCAAACGGGCCCAGAAGGTGCCAGTAAGTTGCATGAACAGATGCTCCCCAGCTCCGCTGCATCCCTGCTTCTCTTTTAACTCATACCTCTGGCCTCAAGGGGGCTGCCCTTGTTGAAGGAGGAAACCCTCAGGCCTGGTTCACCAATGGAACAGCATAATAGGTTGTTACTAACTAGAAATGGACAGAAGCTGCATTACAGCCTCACTCAGAGGTGGCCCTAAAGGATAAGAGTGAAGGGAAACCTCCCAGGGTACGGGGATGGGAGAGGACATTTAGGCGTCCACTGCACGTGGAAGGAAAAGTGGCTGGAGATATGGGTACCCATGGACTCCTGGGCAGAAGCCCAGAAGGAGCAAGACTGGGAAATCAGAGACAAGGATATTAGAGGCTGTAGATGCGTCTGTGGGAGTGGGCAGAAAGCAGGCAGCTCTTTCTGTCTTGTATTGGTGCCCATCGGAGAAGGTCGACCGCAGGGAGGCCTGCAACAGTCAAGTGGAAGGATGTGGTTTCCTGTGGGTGTTAGCCGGCTTCTCGCCTTTGGCCCCCCCAGTGCCGGTGCAATGGGTGGCAGGAATGCAGGCTATCCACGGGGTGGACAGTTCTGAGAACTTCATAAGTCTGAGATGGAGCGCTAGTTGCACACAGTGTGGCCGACTCCAAGATGCATCCTTTACTGACTCTCCTTCTTTCTCTATTTTCCTCTCTCTCTTCTCTGGGACAACATACCTGAATAACATCTGCAAACGGGGCTCTATTTGGGAAGAGTGGGCAGGCTGCGATACCACCCTATTTAAAACTGTAGCACCTTCCTGGCTCTCTTGATCCCCCTTACTCAGCTTTGTTTCTTTTCTCCATGTAATTTACTTCTTTATCACGTCTATTCTTTCTTATGTGACTCTCCCACTAAAACGTGAGCTCTGTTAGAACAGGCAGATTTGTCTGTCTTTGTCCTGTGCTGTGCCCCCAGCGCCCAGAACATGTGATGTTGTGTTCAGTGAGTGACTAAGTGATTAGAGCTAGGGTATGTATATTTCATGCTGAATATTTAGACTGTGTTCGAAAACTCTGGACCTCGGGAAAGACGAGGGTTGGCTGTGACTGGTTTGGGGATTGTGGTCAGGACTAAGGAGTTTCAAGCAGACTGAGGAGTGGGCTTGACTTGGGCTGGGGGCAGGGCTGGTCCAAAATTTAGAGTCCCATAGACCCAGAGCCTTTCCTGGCAGAAGTGCTGTGTTTCACCCAAAACCTTTATGCTTCCGCATATTCACCTCTCCGCCCTAAAAGGCTGATTTGCCCGTGGTTAAGAGCTCAGGTCTTGGACCAGACAGGCCTGCATTCAGAGCCTAGCATCACTGCTTCTTAGCTGTGGGTCTCGAGCAAACGCCCTCTCTAACTTCGCTTTCCTTGTCTGCACGCCTGTGTTAAGAATGGTACCTATTTAGTTCGGTTGTTGTGATAACTGAGCGGGGAGAAACCCCACGTAAAGTGTTTGGCACCATAGGGAGCGCTCACTAAGCCTCAGTCAGCACTAAAATTTCCCCTATGCCACACGGCAGGGGGATGCAGTGCGAGGCCCTCCCCTCCTTCCTGTCAGAGAATCGATAATGTTGCTTACGCCACGTGGCTGGGCCAAGGGCAGGAGAGAGAGACAGTCTGCATGACAAATGCCCGGGCTCTCCACAGGATGGGGAAGCACTAGGGGTCTTTGCAAATTGAGTTCAAAAGGGCCTGGCTCCAAGAGTTATAAATAAAGATGAGCTTATTGATTTGGGCGCCCAGCTGGGTATGTCTTCCAGCTTCCTGTTCAGAGCTTCTTGTCCATGAAACGTGGGCTGTTTGCGGTATATCACACCAATGCCCAGGGATGCTCCCACTGTGCTCTCCTGCCTCTACTCACCCTGTGCCCTCTGCCAGGAGCACCCTGCCTGCTGGAACCTACCCATCCTTCAGTTTGTCCTGCCTCTCGTAGTTCCCTTCCTTTCCTTTCCTTTCTTAGCTTTATAGCGAGTTTCCCCCTCATTCCATTGCATCGCTCTGCTAGTTTAACATGCACATTTAATTTAACAAAGCTGAGAGTTAGTCAATATTTTGTGCTCCTAACAAATAATAGACCTCTCTGACTCTGATTACTCTTTACCTATTCATTTGTTATTGTTTTCTGGTTCTGTCTTTCGTTCTTTTTTCACTGGCCCTGAGCTAACATCTGTTGCCAATCTTTTTTCTTCTTCTTCTTCTTCTTCTCCTTCTTTTTCTTCTTCTCCCCAAAGCCCCCAGTACATAGTTGTATATTCTAGTTGTGGGTCCTTCTGGTTGTGCTATGTGGGATGCTGCCACAGCATGGCTTGACGAGTGGTGTGTAGGTCCGTGCCTGGGATCCAAACCGTGAACCTCAGACCACGAAAGCGGAGCACGTGAACTTAACCACTATGCCACCCAGCTGGCTGCCAATATCTAGTTTTTCAGGGTGTGAGTCTCCTGGGTACTGCTCTGTGCAATTCTTCCTTAAAGTGCTTTGTTGTGATGGTGAATGGTATGTGTCAACTTGACTGGGTCGTAGGGTGCCCAGATATTTGGTGAAATGTTATTCTGGGTACTTCTGTGTGGATGTTTCTAGATAAGATTAGCATTTGAATCTGTAAAGCAGATTATGTTCCCCAGTGGGGGAGGGGGGCCTCGTCCAATCCACTGAAGGCCTTAATGGAATAAAAGGCTGAGCAAGAGACAACTGTCTCTCTCTGCCCGTCTTCGAGCTGGGACACTGCTCTTCTCCTGTCTTTGGTCTTGGACTCGAACTAGAACTTAGACCAATGGCTCTCCTGGGTCTCAGGCCTTCGGACTTAGACCGGAACTACACCCCAGCTCTCCTGAGTCTGTAGCTTGCTCACTGACGTCTTGGGACTTCTTAGCCTCCAAAATGATGTGAGCCAATTCCTTATCATAAATCTCTTATATACGTCCTATTAATTCGATTTCTCTGGAGAATCCTGACTAATAAATTGTGTCCTATGTTTCATGATTTTTCTTTTTTTTTTGGCATGGGAGCTCACGTTCCTGGCAACTTTTTCTATGGGAATTCTTTAAGGCCTGAGTTTATGGCGAGATACCCCAGAGAGGACTTTTGCATTCGTCTCTGCTGAGTGCCTAGGGCATTCCTATCTATTTTTCTTTAAATTCTCCTGTCGTTTTTGTGTTTGTCATTTTTGCTACGCAGCTACTGTGAATTCCACCTGCAGACCCATTTCTGGGCTGATTTGTGGTTCGGAGCATTCAGGATTGACTTTCCTTTGTCTTCCACTCTGAGTCAATGCTGAGTCCAGCAAGTTCTGGGTCCCCTCCCTTTGAGAGGTTTTCCTCTGCTTGTTCATATGTTGTGGGGGTTGTTTTTCATTCTTTTGCTTTAGGTGGGCGATTTCTGATTTTTTTTCACTTTGCTCTGGCTTTAGGTTTTGTCAGCGCCCCCTTAAACTGAAGTCCTTGACCACCTGGGGTTGGCAGGTACCTCAGGGAAACCTCTGTTTCTGGTCTCAATTCTCTTTTTGGATTTGCCTTTCTTGTCATTTTGGCCGCTGATAATTATCCTTAGTTTCTTGCCACCCCAGCCATGCATTTCTAAAGATTTTTTTTTTTTTTTTTTGCAGGGGAAGATTCACCCTTTGCTAACATCTGTTGCCAATCTTCCTCCTTTGTGCTCCCTCCCAAAGCCCCAATACATGATTGTGTATAGTTTTAAGTCCTTCTAGTTCTTCTGTGTGAGCTGCTGCCACAGCATGGCTACTGACAGACGAGTGATGTGGTTCCACACTGGGGAACTGAACCTGAGCCGCTGAAGTGGAGCGTGCTAAACTTTAACCGCTGGGCCATCAAGGCTGGCTCTAGGATGTCTTAGAATATTTTTATCCAGACTTTTTTTTTGCTGTTCTGTTTTAAGGGAACTTTCAGCATATACCATCTGCCATATGGCCAGAAACAGAAGTCTAGCCATCCTTCCTGGCCCGTTCAGACATGTGTCCCTTAGGACACTGCTCATCTGCAGGAGACCTCTCACCGAGTTCATCTTACCCTGGCCTGTGGCTTGGTTCCTGTGTTTGTGACTACACGCTCCTTGAGGACAGGAATGTGGCTTCCTCTCCTCGCCTTCCACTGAGCCCATTCCAGAATTCCCCCTACTGAAGTCTCTTAAGTGTCATTTGAATGGAACTGAATGTGGGAGCTGGAGGTACCCGTGCGCCACCTGTGCTACCAGCGACCTTCCACAAGAGGGCAGCCTCAGCTGGTGCCAGAGCCCCATCCACCCCTTAGGGCTGGGCGGGTTTCACGGTGGGAGAGGCCTGGCTCCCAAACCTACGACATCAAATACCCCCTCGGGACTGGGACCCAGCGGAGGCATCCTCCCCATTCCCCAGGTGGGGAAATGAAGACAAGTGGGATGAGGGAAGTGTCAGGCCAGGGCAGGGGAATCTGAGATGGGGTCATATGGGGAAGGACCAGGACGGAACCAGTCTCCTCTGGACTCAATTTCTTCAAGGGTTTTGCTTACACAACCACATTAAATGAACTATTCCTTCGTTCAGTCAACAACATTTGTTCAGCATCGACTGGAGGCCCTGCAGGGAGTCCTTTGGTCAATGAAGCACACTTGGTCCCTGCCTCCTTCCCACAGTGTCCTCTGCAGTCCAGCTGGACAGCTCAGCATCTCCCGAGAAGCCCCGGGCTTCCTGCCTCTTCCCCTCGCTCCTGCTGCTCCTTCTGGTCCAGAGGCCTCCTGCCATCAGCATCTACTGCAGGGCTGCTCATCCGTCTAGACCCAGCCTGGGACCCAGAGGTGGAGGGCTCTGGACCCTCCCGTGCCACCTCAGGGGACGGCTCCAGCCTGTAGAAGGAGGTGAGGGACAAACCATAGCTCAGGCCCTGCCCAAGGCTCTTCCCTCTCAAAAGTAGACGACCGTGCCCTCCTTCTTCCCACCCATCATTGCACCCAAGGACCAGGTAGACCTTGGGAGTTAATCCCAGGATTCCACAGAGCAGGACAGACCGTGGGTCACTCATTCACTCGGCAAACATGTATTAATTGAGTATGTACTTTGTGCCAGGTATCTAGAAACGAGGTGTGCCCCTTCTGCTTTCCTTTTTCTTAGGAGACCCTTGAGTGTGTATGCGTGTGTCTTGCTCCGTGACCCTTGGGGTTCAGCCAGGCCTGGGGGGCTTGTGGCAGAGGCAGCTTGGCTCTCCCCAGCAGCCCCCATAATACCAACCTGACTTCCTGGAGACCAAAACCACAAGTCGAGCACAGAGGCGTGAGAGACACTCGCAGGCTGGGGTTGGTCGCATGCGTGCAAGAGAGAGCAGCGGAGGGAAAGATACAAACAGGAGCAGCAAAGAGCAGAGCGGGCACGGGGGGCACTCTGCGGCCGTGCCCACCTCCTGGCCTTAGGATGTTGCTTCCTGCCGGCAGGCACGCGTAGCAGTCCGAGATGGCTCCAGACATGTGGTTCTTCCTCGTGATCGCTGGATGGCTGATGCCAACCCTCTCAGGTAACCCCTTATCCTGCTTCTCGTGCTGCTGCTGGAGGACCTGGGTCGTGCTTTCTTGGGCCCCTGTCTGGTTCTTTTCTCTCGCTCACCTTTCTGAAGCCTTTTAGCCAAGACTGTACTCGGGTACCAGGCAGGTGCCAGCTGTGCCAACAGCCATTGGGTTTCAGGGAGGGTACAGGAACCATCTTCGGGGGCTGGGGCCCTGCCTGGACAGTGCCAGGAGGACCCCCGAGGGTGAGATGGTGTGGGCAGGATGTGTGGTGTCTTACTAACGGGCTTCCAGGCTCTGAGGATGGTGATGTCTCCCACCCATGGGCTCAGGAACTCCCGCATCCCCATTTCTTGCCAACTCTCAGGAAGGAATGGCTCACCTTCCAGAGAAGTAGGACCATGGGTGATTGTATTTTCAACCCCAAAGCTGAGTTTCTGGGCTTGCCAGGCTTGGACCTGAGACAGAACTCTGGAAGCCAAGGGGAGTGAGGACAGCTGGTCACTGGTGGGTCCGGAAAAACCCGTTGAAGTAGTTTAGGGCACAAATGAACAGGAAGACTCTTGAGGGCCACCTGTCCCCCATCCTGAGCCCCCCTGGGTGCCAGGGCACCCTTGTGACCTGGGCTGGGACATCAGGTGGCCAGAAGTTCTGGACACTGGGTTGCGCTCATCAGATGCTGTTGGCCCCTGCTGAGGGCAGGGTCTAAGCTGGCAGGAGCTGGAGGTGGGGGGGCACCCAGAGATGCAAGAGATTCTGCTGCAGTTGGGCCCTCGCATTTGGGGGATGGAGGGGCTGGTCTGAAAACAGAATTCTTGGCCAGGGGAGTCTGGGTCCACCTGGCAGTGGAGATGCCAAATGCCTTCAGTTTGGTGTGAAGGAGACCCCGGAAGGCCCCATCAGGAGGGGCATCTGAGCCAGCTAGGAGGACTGGGAGCATTGGGGAGCTATACTGGGGCACCTCTTCTCTCTGCCTGGATCTAGAGGCATGTGCTCTGAGCCTCCCGACCTCACCCTGGTGCAGGGAGAGCCAGTTAGCTCCGGAGCAGGGATGCGCGTGCCTCCGGCCCGTGTGGGTCAGCTTTGCCTCTCTGGCTCTTCCAGGAGCACCTGGAGCTCAGCCAGCTTCTGCGCCTGAGCTGAGACGGACAGATGGTCAGAGACAGGTTCTTTCTCTCCCTGTCCCCATCGCCGCCACCCTCTGTTCTCCACAAGGCCTCGCCACCTGCCTAGGTTCAGAATTCAGTCTGGGGCTGAAAGGTCTGCTGGCCAGCCCCTGGCATGGCAGGCTGCCTGTCCTCCTGCCCCTTCCAGGGCTTCTGATGAGCTGCTTCCATGGCCTCTGGGCAGGAATGAGAGCCAGAGGCTAATCTGGATGCTGGGTGCCCTCGGGGCTAGAGCCGACGCTCAGCCAGCCCAGGGGCTGGGGAACTGACCTTGGATGGTGCCCAAAGGGAGGTAGGAGAACCCAGGGCCTGGACAGAGCTCAGGAAGGTGGAGGGACAGGGCCCTGGAGCCCGGGTCCCTGCACTTCAGTTCTCACGTCGTGCCCTGACACCCCCCCGCCCCACTCCACTCCCAGCACGGTTAGCTACTCCGTGTTTTCAAAACTGCATTTATATTTGGTTGACTCACTTGTTCTTAATACAGGTTTAGTTTGAAAGGAAACTTTATGTCACTCTTGCAAATGGAAAACTGACATCCTGTGCCATAAATAAAAGGTAGACGCAGGCTTGAAAAGAAATAGTGGTGAAAACCAGTGTTTAGTACGTGCCAGCAAAAGGGGAAAAGGATGGAAGGGCCCCATGAGCGGGAGCCCCGGCCTGCCCTCCCAAGGACGGGATGCTGAGGGGGGTGATAAAGACCTGCCGGCTCCCCGTTGTTATTTTCTTCTTGACTGAAAACACTTTGAGCAGAGAATGTCTCCTCGCTATGCGATTTAATGGCAGTGAATGTTGCTTCCTTAACCCCTCCTGAGGGTCCCTGGTGGTGTGTGTCCGACCGCTGAGAAATATGGCCTGGCAGGAAGGGTGTTCCAGGCAGAAAGAAATATGAGCCAAAGTCCCCCAGGAGCCAAGGGCGTGGAGGCAGAGCCAGCCTCTCGTGGGGCCAGGCTGTTCCGGGCCTGCCTGAGCAGCTCTCTTTCTCGCCGCCGTGGTCCAGTGGCCCAAACCCCAGCAGGGCGCTCCCCCTGAGAGGGCAAGAGGGACCCAGATCTGTTTGCGGGGTTCTCCCGGGCCAAATCTGTGCACTGAGCAGAACAGGATGGGGAAAGGAGATGAGGGCCTCCAAGGAGAAAAGGAAAAGGAAAGAAAGGAAAACAAGGGGGAGAAACAAGGGAGCGGGGAGAATGAGGCCAGGAGGAAGCTCCAGGGCCTCCATGCCGAGGGCTGCGTGTGAAGCCTGCTGGGGTGACCAGGCGGTGCCCCGGGACCACAGGCGGGTGGAGTCGGGCCTTCCTGGGCCCAGTAGACCCGGCCATGGCTCTTCCGTGCTGGGCAGGCCTCCCTTCTCCTGCTCCCCTGTCCATCCCAGCTCTAGGCTTCCATCCTGGGCCTCACACAGCTGCTTTGCTGGCCCGGGCTCTGAGCTGACCTCTGGTCAGGGCTTGGTTTGTGTTACTGAAGGACCAGGGCAAAGACTGAAGCTTAGGGACCTATGCTTTCCAGTTCTCTGCTGGTGCTCCCTGGACGTCTGAGTCCACGACCAGTTTGTCCACCTCCTCTGCAGTTCTGTGCCTTGGTTGTCTGAGGGGGATGAAGAAGCAGAAAGAAGGAACTAGAAGCCCTTGACTGGGGAGGCTGGGCTGGGGTCGGGAGACGGGAGCATCGTCCGAGCTGGCCTTGAATCCACCATGCGCTCCTCGCCCCCTCTGGACGTCCATTGTCTTGTCCGAGGAACGGGGCGCTTTGGGCAGACCACCCCGAGGGCTCTGTCTGATCTGAAAGGCTGCCTGCGATGCAGTAACCAAGAACCAGGCCTTTCCCGCCAGGGCAGCGCCGAGGTTGCTGGCTCTAACTCCATCTGGACTGTGGTCGGCGAGGTCCTAAGGGCTGCTGCTGTGCACTGATAAAGCTATTTGTGGTTACTTAAAAAAAAAAGTTTCCTAAATTAACAAATTTAAAAAATCTTTTTCTTAACTCGTAAGTTCAATATACACACCTCATTTTCTTTATAAGTCAAGGAATTTTTTACAATGACTCTCAAGGGGTCTTTGATTAATATTTCAACAAATCAGGTTGAACGGAGGGAGTTCCTTAAATGATAAATACCACTTACAAATGTAGTTAATTAAATTCCCTTCGAACTTTGACGTCCAACACAGGAGCTACTAGAATGTGTGTCAGAAATGTGGTAGTCCAACTTGAGATGTGTTGGAAAGGTAAAATACACAGCAGATCTTGAAGATGCATTCAAAAAAAGAATTTAAAATATCTCGTTAATAACTTTTATGTGAATTACATGTCAAAGGATAATATTTGGGATAAGTTGGGTTAAATAAATTTTATTATTACAATTAAGTTTACCTATTCCTTTTGACTTTTTAAAAATATGGCTACTAGAAAATTTAAAATGACATATGTAGCTTGCATTACATTTGGATCACCCTGCCTTAGAATTCTTCACTGCATTTAGAAATTTAATAAATTTGATTTTCTTATAAATGCTTCAAATACCTCTAAGAAACAAAGCCTTCCCAAGGATTTCAAAGAAGGCTTACAGATCTAAAAACCTAAGTTGTAAACAAAGAGAGCATTAAGTTCTCATAAATGGTCTACTAATGTTTAAAGACATTGTCAAATTCTCTTAAATTTTCAACTTAAAATTTCAGCTAAGGTCAGTGACTCGCTCACAAACACAAGAAACTCTAGGGGCCAAATGTTCTTAAACCTCACAAATACAGGACTTTATAAACCAACACAGAACTTGACCCATCTTAACGCAAATGTACAAATACTATGGGTTTTTGTTTATTTCATCATCTCTTATTTTTTAAATTCTAATCTTCCTGGGCTTAAAAGCCACGTACCAAGGAGAAAAGAATTGTACCATTGCGAGTAACTTGGGTTATCCAGAGCGGGTCGGATTTCCATCTCCGTGGACTGAGATGAGGTCTGCCTGTTTTTTCTTTTGCCAAAATATAAGATATGGTTTTGTTGTGCTGCTGACCACATGCAGGGCCCTCTTTGGTCGCCCATGGCCTCTGATGGGGCTGGTCCCTCGACCCACGGCCTCTGGGTCCTAGTCATGCAAACATAATCCTCTGTCTCCTCCCAACCCAGGGGGCTTCCCCACTTGATTAGATTAAATCAAACAAACGCGTTTACTACTCTATTCCTCTTCTTCCTTTTCTTTTTAGATTGGCACCTGAGCTAACATCTGTTGCCAATCTTCTTTTTTTTCCTTCTTCTTTTCCCCAAAGGACCCCCAGTACTTAGTTGTATATTCTAGTTGTGAGCGCCTCTGGTTGTGCTGTGTGGGACGCCGCCTCAGCATGGCCTGATGAGAGGTGCCATGTCCGCCCCCAGGATCCGAACCAGTGAAACCCCGGGCCGTCTAAGTGGAGCGTGAGAACTTAACCACATGGCCACGGGGCTGGCCCTTCCTCTTTTTTCTTTTTTTTCACATTCTTCTTTCCTGGCAAGACTATAACTCATAAGATGTATAAGTAATATACGACAGGCATCTGCATTTTTCTCTTGGCTTAATCTAGCTCCCTGGTCACAGGGCAGTGATTGGAGGGGACATTTAGCATGGCTGTCACCGTAGTGGTCATGTGGGACAAAGCAGCTCCTAGGGCGCTGGGACTGTCATTCACATAGATGATTACAGAGGGATCTAGAAGGAGTGAGAAACGATGCCCACGGCCTCTCTCATTCAGCCTGCGCTTATCAAGGCCGGCTTCGCTCTAGCTTCATTTTCTTATAGGAAAGCTCAGGAATTAAATTGGGCCCCTAGCCGTCAGATTCTGAGGCTGAAGAATCAGCCTTCTCCTTGAGACAAGGAGGAACGTTCAGGTGGCTCCAGCTGAGACTTTGGGACAGGGGCTTAGAGGAAAAGACCCCTCCCACCCCAACCCCGCCTGGACCACAGCCGTGAAACCACCAACTAACTCCCACGCCTGGTGCTCAGCCCTGTGCTGAGCAGACCGCGGTCTGTTTCCCAAGGCCCAGGGTTCCCCAGACCCTCCATCCCACCCTCAGCACCTGTCCACCCCCCAGTCCCCCCCAGCCAGGTCGGGGCAAAGCGAGTTACCCAGAGTTGAACTTCCCAGCATCCCTTATTCCTGTCCCTTCCCAGTGTTTACTAAAGCTGCCATCTACCTGACAACTGACCGCATCCTCTTTCTAGCTTTTTTTTTTTTTGAGGAAGATTAGCCCTGAGCTAACATCCGTGCCCATCTTCCTCTACTTTATACGTGGGACGCCTACCACAGCATGGCTTGCCAAGCAGTGCCATGTCCGCACCCGCGATCCGAACCTGTGAACCCCAGGTTGCCGAAGCGGAACGTGTGCACTTAATCTCTGCGCCACCGGGCCGGCCCCTCTTAATTGATTTTTTAAAGTGTAAATACATTATTTTTAGAAAAGACTTTATATTGCTCCCTTAAAGGGAAACCATTATAAATCACCGTAATGATAATAATGGTGAAAATAAACCTAATGGAAAGAAAACAATATCATTCCATTCTAGCCCGATGCTCGCTGCTTCCTCTGTGCCCAGACGGGAGGGTTGTAGGTGCGTGAGGACCAGCCCCCTGGGAGATTCCTCCTCCAAGTAATCCAGGAGCCTGAAAGGGGAGTGGAGTGGCACAATTTTTGTCGTGTAACTTGGTGCCATGTCAGTGACCACCTGAGTGGTTTCTCGAACCTTTGGGTGTGTGCTCCACACTCTGGAAACACTGATCCAGAGGGAGGACAATGGGGGTGGACAGTCTGCCCTCCTTACGGGACACAGCTTGGGGAAGCCACCTGCTCCCCTTCTGTGGGGACGACCTGGACCTGAGGGCTGTGTATCAGGCTATCCCCAGGCCCCCTGAGCAGCCCCTGGATTTTCCTGAGCCTTCAAGTCGGGGATGGTGCCCAAACTCATGTCCCCCGCTTCAGCTGTGGGAACGGAGCCCCTGCATTGCGGGCAGGAGAAGGAACCCCGAGGAGAGGCGAGGTGGGGAAGGATTTTCAGGACTCGCTCTGGCTCTAGCTTGCTGGGTGATCTTGGGCAGCGTCTTTCCTTTCTCTGGCCGTCGTTTCTTCACAGGAAAAATGGGCGAATTGAACACTAAAGAGCCAGGCTTTGTCATCTCGGTATGTTCCTCGAGACTTGACTGGTTGTGGTGTGGGACAGCCGGCTGGGAGGAGCCGAGAGCCAGCTGTTAGAAAATAGCCCTGGATGTGCACAACATGGTAACCCAGCTGGTGTCCTGCTGTGTGGAATCATGGACCTTGGTGTCAGGCGGACTTGGGTTCCAATCCCGGCTCTGTGTGACCCAGGGCTTGTTTCTCAGCTTCTCTGTGCCTGCATGCTAGAGATAAAAACACCCAGCTCACCAAGTTCTGGAAATTAATTAGACAACGCATCTGAAAATGCCCGAACATAGCAGCGCTCAAAATGTTAGCTTATAAATGTTGCACAGCGAGGACAAAGATCTCGTCTGTGTGAATACAGGATTTCGTGGTTAACATATGGCTGTTTGCACAATGAGCTCATTTACCCACATGATGACCCCATTGTATAGATGAGAAAACCCAGGGTTAGCAAGGCTCAGAGACCTGTCAAAGTGTGCGGCTAGTTAGTGCCAAGCTTTGAGCTTAGGTCTCCTGACTGGCAGCTCAGTGCTCTTTCTACCAGAAAAAAAGTGGCCTGGCTCGTCTCCTGGCTGGCTGCCCTCGGGGCTCCATTCACACATGGGGCATCTCCAGATGATACACCCTCTGGGCTTGCAGCCTCACCACTGCCTCCAGGGACGGCTCTGAGGGGCCTCTGGGTCCTGGGGCCGCTGGGAGACTTCTCAGAGACAGAGGGCATTCAATGTGGCCCAGTCTTCATGGGGTTGGCCCTGCACTTACCCTGCCCACCCAGGCTAGGAGTCAACGAGGGTGCAGTTAAAGAGGCCCCATGAGCCACAGAAAAGCTGGCCTGGCAGGGGGCTCCATCTAGTCACATTTATTCAGCACCTGCTGTATGCCAGGCCCCGTGAACAGAGATATGAGACATAAAGGTGAAGAAGGTGGTGAAACCCTACGAGTCAGCCTGGGATGGGCGTGACAACAGATGCAATCTGATGACAACCACAGCCACCATCCATCGCAGGGGACTCGCCATTTGCCGAGCATCAGCTATGCTCATCCTGTCCCACTCCGACATTAGGGCAATTGACCCCATTTTACAGGTGGGGTAACTGAAGCTCTGTATTTTGTCCCAGGCTGGCGGCCAATGCTGAGTGTGAATCCGTATGTGCAGGTCTCCAAAACCCATATTCCCCATCCCTGGGCTGCACTCCCTCTGGAGCTGGGAGTCAAAGGAGAGTGAGCTTGAGTTTCTTGAAGAGGGGGCGTCGCTGTCTCAGAGGGGCTGGACGTGGAGGACGAGAGGCTTTGCCTACAGAGAAGGACAGCAGAAACGTCCTAGGCACCAAGACATTTAAAAAAAAATGAGCGTATGCAAAACTGGGAAGATAGTCTACTGGTGATGTGCCCATATCAACTTCCCGGTTTTGGTCATTTACTCTGGTTACATAAGAAGTCACCATCAGGGGAAGCTGGGTGCACGGGACTTCCCTGTGCTATTTTTGCAATTTCTCGTCGTCTATAATTTCCAAATAAAAAGCAAAGGGAAAAAAAAGGCATTTCAGGCAAAAGGACCCATCTGAGCAGAAGTCTGGAGATGAGACAGGCAAGGTGCAAGCCCCAGAGGGGCTGGCTGCCGGGAAGTGCTGACCAGCCATTCCACGCCCACCCACCCATGGCATGTTGGGTGGGTGGGGCCACAATTCCCAAAGGAGCTGAGGTCCAGGCTGTTTTCTTTTCCTGACTCATCCAGACTGTGGCATCAGGAGGATTCGAGGAGCTTATAGGAAAATGTCAAGCACAGCAACTGGCCTGAAGAAGGTGTGCACACAAAACGTCATTTACAAATGTTAGCTGGGCAATCACAAGGAGAATGGCCTCCCGGGCAGCACCACGTGAACTCATAAACCTGCCTTTTCCTCATCGCAGCCCTATGAAGTGCAAATTATGACCCCCATTTTCCTGATTGAGCCACTGAGGCTTGGAGAGGCAAAGTGACTTTTCCTAGATTGACCAGCTAATAGACACACAGCTCATAGAGCTCTACTTTGGTCTTAGGAGTCCAAATCCATTGAAAATGGGCAGAGTGTGGACCCCACCCACCTCAAGATTTCTGCAGGAAAGGTCTGCCCATTCTCTGGGAACTTTTCACCTCGCCCATCATCAGCAGGGCTGTCGTGGAACCCGGGGGAAAAAATCTCAAAGGTGCTCCGGGGTCGGAAGCCACTTTCTGCCCAAGCATGCACTCGGAGCCTCAGTTTCCCCAGCTGTAAAGCAGGGTCAATGGTAACCTCCAGAGCCCAGGGTTGGGATGAGGCGCCATGAGATGTTGTCTGTGAAGTACTCGGGGAGATACAGGCCTTCTTAGGGTACTAAACAGCTCCTTGGCCACAACTACTGCTGGGTTTGGGGCCGAGGCAGGAGCTCACGGGGACAGCAGAAGGAAAAGAAAAGAAACCTAGGTTTCCGCCCGCCATTTTGTGGACTCCTGTGGCCCGACTGCCTTCAGCCTCAAAATGGCAGCTGAGAGAGCCTCCGGGAGGCCATCCTGGGCAGGGAGGCAGGGCTGATGGGCTGAAGAGGAAGCTGTGGTGCCCTTCGGAGATGCTGGACTGAAGCCCCATCTTGGGAAATTGATCTCTTTGCTTTGCCCTGTGAGGAGGGTGCCCCTGGGTCTCCACTGTGCACTGGCAGGGCAGGGTAGAAGGTCCAACCTATGAATTCCCACGCCACCCCCCACCCCTCCTCCATGACCTTGAGCCAGGCTGGGCTCTTTGGGCAATGCCAGCAGATGCCCAGGGAGTCTGTGCATGGGGCCGGGGACCAGGGCAGTGTGGGGACACAGGCTGTGTGAGACAGGAGGAGCCTCAGAGCTGGGCGCTTCTCAAGGTGTCTTGGGGATCCCATCTGAGCACTCTGCTCCCAACTTGGAAGTCACCTACTGAGCCCTGAGCCCGGGAGGAGGAAGAGATGAAGTCCCTGTGTCCTCACAGCCCCGCACAGAGCCAGGCATGGCTCTGTCCATTTTACAGAAGGGCAAACTGATGCTCAGAGAGCTTGAGCCGAGCAGCCAGTTGCTGGCAAAACTGAGACCAGAGTCATCTCCTGGTCCAACTCACCCCCACCAGCTGCCTCTTTCTGAATGCAGTTTGGGCGGAGGATTTTATCTACGCTTCAGTATACTCTTTTGCTAAGATGTTCCTGTTCTGGGAACAGTACCTGGAAACTGAGCTTGGCCAGGGACAGAGGTGGGGGTGGGGGGGGGCATTCCTTGGATGGGGAGGAGGTCCAGGCACCACTCTGCTCTGTAAGACTTGTTTTCTCTCCTTCCTATGGCTAAACTAAACTAAACACACTGGCCAAATGAATTAAGCTCCTTGGAGAAATGTGTTGCACTCCCCAGAGAAGATTCTAAAAATATCATGACAGTATTTATCTGATAAATACTGGAAGAAACCGCAGAGAGCTGCTGGTCATCTGCTCCTACTTTTCAGAGGAAGAAACTGAGGTGCAGAGTGGGGAGGGGGATGCCCAAGGTCACAAAGAGGGGTGAGAAGCCGCATCTGCAGACCGTGCCCGGGGTGTCTTTTTGCACGACCCAAAAGGGCGTGGAGGGGCCCCTGTGCAAGCCAGGTGTGTCCTCAGCTCCCCGCAGCAATGGGGAGATGGCAGCGGAGGGCTGTGGTCTGATGTGACCTGAGGTGACCACAGGTGACCCTGATTGGTCTCTGAAATGTCAGCTTAGTGAGAGAAGGAGCTGGCTTCCAGCAGCCACGCTGCCTGCACCGTCTCTGCAGCTCCCGGGTCCTCAGCTGCTGCCTTCCTTTTCTCTGCTTTTTTTTTTTTTTTCAACATTTTATTTCAACATCATTTCAGACTTACTGAGAAGTTGCAAGTCCCATATGCTCTTCACTCAGCTTCCCCAATGCTAACAGGTTACCCCAATTGCTGTATCATTTTCTCTGTTTTTCTATTACTTTTTTCCTGAATTGTTTGCAAGTGGGTTGTAGACATAATGTCTCTTTCCTCTAAATACTTCATTGCGTCTTTTTCAAAACAACGAAGGTCATTCTCTTACAGAACCACAGTAGGCTTATCAAAATCAGGTAATTAACACCGACACAATACCATTAGGTAATCTACAGGCCTTTTCCTGATTTTGCCAGTTTCAATAACGTCCTTTAAGGCAAAAGAAAATTCCACTTAGGGGCTGGCCCCGTGGTCGAGTGCCCTGTAGTCGAGTGGTTAAGTTCCCACGCTCCGCTTCGGCGGTCCAGGGTGTCTCCAGTTCGGATCCTGGGCGCGGACGTGGCACCGCTTCTCAGGACATGCTGGAGTGGCGTCCCACATAGAGGAACTAGAAGGACGTACAACTATGTCCTGGGGGGCTTTGGGGAGAAGAAGACAAAAAAAGAAGATTGGCAACAGATGTTAGCTCAGGTGCCAATCTTTGAGAAACAAAAGGCCGGTGGGGTCAGCCCCCCCATCACTAGTGGTCTAACCTTGATTGCTCGGCTAAGGTGATTTTTGCGGGGTAAAGTCACTCTTTCTCTTTTGAATCAATATTTACCTCGGGGGAGATTCTTTGAGAATTTGTAAATATTTTGGTCCCCTTTGAAGCTTTACCCACTAGTTGTAACATTATTGCTGATTCTGGACTCAATCAGTTATATTGACGGGCTCTAATGAGGATGTTAGAACTCCATCGTTCCTCCTACGCCTGTGCTTGCTGACTTGGCTTTCTCTGCCGGCTCAGTGGGTGAGAGCCAGTTGGCTCAGTGCCTGGAATGCTGGGGCTGATGAGGCCGAGGCGGGAGCTCCCTCGGGCTGAGCCTCTGAGGGCCGCCATCTTGCTTCGTCTCAGATGTTGGAGCTTGGTTCAGCTCCTCTCTGCTGCAGGGCCCGTTTTCCCTCTGCCATGACAGTTCTTGCCATTCATCTGTTGAGCTCCTCCTGCATGTTGGGCACTGTTTTCAGCCACTGAGGATATGAGACCAAGCCCCGGATTTCAAAGAGTTTAGATTCTCATGGGGAAAATAGACAAATGAGTAAATACATTTTTAAAATATCAGAAAGGAATATGTGCAACGAGGGCAATAAAGCAAAGAATACCCAGAGTGACCAGGATGGGGACCCAGGCAGGGCCTCTGAGAGCATCTGAGCCGAGATCTAAATGCCAAGATGATCTGGGAATGCTGAGATCAGGGAAAAGAACATTCCAGGCCAGGGAACAGCAGGTGCAAAGGCCCTGAGGCAGGAATGAGGTTGACCTGCTGGAGGAGATTACCGAGAGAGGGGGAATGTGGAGGAGCTGGAGCTGGAGAGGTTGGCAGTTGTCAGGAAACACAGATCACATAAGGGCTTGAAATTAACCCAAGGGAAATGAGAAATCATCGGAGAGTTTTAAGTATAAAAGGATGTGATCTGATTTGCCCTTTATGCACATATGACTTTTTAACAAATATTTTTTGCAATCAACTCCAGATTTAAACCTAAGTAAGTTTATTTTAACCTAGAAATCGTCTATCACTATCGTATATCTCAAACCAATATTACTTCAATAAATAGCACATATCCATGTAAACGAATAGGATGCTGAGGACAGAGGTGTCACTAACCAGCCAGCCACCCAAGCTGGAGTCAGCTCTCCCCTGGATAAAAAGTGCTAGGTTTTCAAGGCTGAGCAAGGCCACAATGAGACTTGGAATCCCAAGGACGGGAGAATTGGAAAAGGACTAATTTGCTTCCCGAGTGATTCAATGCTGTCTAATCTTGAATCTTAAATTGTCGGGTTTGGGAAACAGTGTGTTAACTGGTGGGAGGATGATTTGGCGGGGGCAGTGGGCCCAGTGGGGGGCTGTGCCGTGAGGGAGGGAGGCACTGTCTAGCCAGCATCCTAGAAGCAGAGGCAGTCAGAGGCAACGGAGCCCCCCTCTTCCTCTCTGGCAGTCAGACCCCAACTGGCCCAACCCACCCCCTTTACCATGGAGAAACTGAGACCCTAAAAAGGGGCAGGGGCTTACCCAAGGTCATAGTTGTGGCCGGTCTCAATTCTACCATCTCTCTTTGTTCCTCCCACCCGATTCCAGCTGAAAATTCAGACACGATGTAAACATTAGTCATCCTTATCGTAAAAACGTTAGAACGACCACATTAAAAGCCATCTCGCCCTGCACCCTCACACAACACGGCCTTTCATTCTTGAAGGAGGGAGTTTGTGCGTCTCTGGGGTACCACGGGGGTCTAGTCTCATTGGCACGAAGGTGGGTGTGTGGCCGGGCATTGTGTTGGTTTTGGTGAATATTTGTCAGGGCAGCTGGGAGAACGTGGACTTGGGGGTCCGAGGGATCAGCGTTCGCTTCCAGGCTCCAGCACTTCCTGTGCAATCTTAGGCAAGTTCTCGAACCTCTCTGAGGGGAAATGAGTAGGACCCAATTGTCAGCTCCTCAATTCTACCCTCTAGATGGACTCTAAAGCCCTCCATGAAGACCCTTCTAGATAATTTTTAGTCCCCTGCATCTGGTGGGGGTGCTGTCTTTGTTCTAGTCACGTCAACACAGCCTCAAAACTCGGTCCCATGAAGTTAGACTCTGGCAATCTGGACGTGAAGGAAGCGCGTATCCACCATCTTGCGGGTTCCCTTCCTCCCTCCCAGAATTCTCTAGAAGCTCCCGTGGGCTCGCCCCAGCTCTTGCCTCCTGGAGGCACCCTTTGTTGCAAATATGAGTGTGACTTCCTTTCCTCCGGCTGCCATAGCAAAGTACCACAAACGGTTGCACGCTCAACAGAAATTTATCATCTCACAGTTCTGGAGGCGAAGTTCTACATCAAGCTGTCAGTGGAGTTGGTTCCTTCTGAGGGCTGTGAGGAAGCATTTGTTCCGTGCCTCTCTCCCTTCTGGGGGTTTGCTGGCAATCTTTGGCGTTCCTTGGCTGGTAGAAACATCCTCCCCATCTCTGCCTTCCTGTTAACACCGCTTTCTCCTGTGTGCACATGTTTGCGTCCAAATTGCCCCTTTTTACGAGGACACCAGTCCTATTGGATCAGGGCCCACTCTAATGACTTCCTTTTAACCCAACTACCTCTGTAAAGACCCTCTCTCCAAATCAGGTCACATTCTGAGACAGTGGGAGGCTAGGAGTCCAGCATATCGTTTTTGGTGGCACACAGTTCAACCCACACCAATGTGTGTGTGTGTGCGTGTGCGTGATTCAGGAGTGGAATTTCTGGGTCACGACTCTGGAAATATTTTCTAAATTTTTTGGGTCAACTTCCTTCCCCCCAGCAATGCTCAGAGCCCCTGTCGATCCCCATTGGCACCAACACTCAGCATTCCCGCACTTCTTGACTGTCGGCAACGTAGTGGGGGTAGAATAGTATCTCCCTGTGGCCTTTCTTTGCTTTTCTCTAATCACTGTGAGGCTGGATGCTTTTCATACGTTATGGGTCCCGTGTGTTTCCTGCTCTGCGAGGGGCCTGTTCTGGCCTTTCGTCCATAATTCTACCGCTTGTCTTTTCCTTTTTGATTTCTAGAAGAGATTCTTTTCTGAGGAGGGTTTCCATTAGGGACGGTGAGGAGAGAGGAAGATGAAAGGCAGTGTTTCTGGCCTCAGATTTTGAGAACTGGCCCACATACCTACTTCTTCATGGCAAATACAGAAAACCATTTCAGGCCCTTAATCTCTTTCTGGAGTCTGTGGGGCTGGGTGTAATTCAGAAACTGGAATGGTCGGATTTTAGACAGGTGACTTGGCGCATATATTGTGTATTGTGTAATGTCTCAGCAGGGGCCTGGTCAGCCCCTGGAATCAAAGTCTTGAACATTTCTGCAGCAAAACATATGATTTTTTGATACCACATGGAATAAACAAAGACCGTGAACAGCCTCATATCAGTTCAGGTCTTGCCACCAACCAAGTTTGAAAACACTTTCAGTTTGGGGGTATCTGGGGCTTCAGAACCACAGTAAGGAATTGTGCAAGGGTGTTGCCAGAATGACTATTGAGAGGCAGGTCCTGTGGTGCTCATTTTCCTTTGCAATCTCCCAAGATCCCCAAGAGGTGGGTATTAACATCACCGTTTCTGTGGACAAAGTCACAGAGGCTCAGAGAGGTTAAGAAATCCAGATCCTGGCACTAAGAGGAAGAGATGAGATTCGAATCCACATCAATCTGATGTCACAGCCCACAGGCTTCCAGCTGTGCCGTGCTGTCCCCAGCCCTAGGGAGGTGGCTTCTTGGCTTCTCTGCTCCCCAGGACTCTGGAGTTTAGAAACAAAGTCACCAGCCTGACAAGTGGATTGAGAGGGTGGGATGGGGCTAGGAGTGAGCAGGTGCAAGGTCAGTTGGTTGAGCCATACTCTCATCCCAGAGCAGTGGGTACTGGTTTCCAGAGCCTGGAATGACCCCCTCAGACCTCTGCAGAACTTCTCAAGGGCCCATCATCCTATGACATTGACCAAACACTCAGCCCCAGTTTGAAGGCCTAAAGACTTGGCACCGTGGGGAGAGGCACTGGCCAGAGATCTTAGCCATCCTGGGGGTTCAGGGGCTGAAAAAGCACCAATGTCTTCCCAGCGTTAAGTCAGAGCTGAAGTATCTTTGCAAAGAAGGCTGGGGAAGCTCTGTGATGCCAGCCCCTGGCAGGGAGAAAGGGGATGTACAGAGAGTGGTAGGTCACTGCCCTGCATGATCTGTCCTCCCAGCCCACTCACCTCCTGAGAAGGTGCAAGTTAGGTCTCCTGGGTTGTTTGGCGAAGGCTGGGCTATCGTCTCTCCATCACTTTCTCATCCCAGAGAACTCCTACTCATCCTCTAAAACCCATCCCAATTGTCCCTTGCTCTTTGGAGTCGGTTATTCCTTCCCACCTCTATTCCTCAGGGTGCTTTGTTCTGACCCCAGGGTTAGCACTTACACCTGATCATAATCACATCTGCATCCTACACTAGGGTGTGGGGCCCGGCTGAGAGTGAGGAGTGAATGAATGACACCGCCTTGACTAAGGGTCAAGATGAGCAGGAACATAAGAGGACTTTGAGCCACCTCAGAAGCACCCTAGATGTGGCCTATGCTGGAGCATATGGGGCAACCATAAGGCCTGATGGCTAAGAATGTGGGCTTGCACTTAGAGAAAGCTGAAGTCACCCAAAATCCTATTCTGGCTCCGCCTCTAAGTCACTGTGACTTTGGGCAAGTCATCTCCTCCCTCTGAGCCTCAGTTTTCTCATCTGGAAAACTGAGACTTCCTGGGCACTGAGGGAGATCAATAAGAGAATGCGTGCTGTGTGTATAAAGCAGGGCAGAGCGTAAGCATTCAGATGCCACTTCTTTTCAAGGGGACCCAAATTTATTTCCTGAACTTGAACCCATGGGTCCAGTTTGTCCAGTTGGCCATGTGGCCATTGGCCGGTGCCAACCTCCAGCTGTTAGTGACACCAGGTGGCCATGGAGAGTCAGGCTGAGCATCCCCAGTGCCTTCCCAGATTCCCCTTTGAACCTGGACTGGGGCCTGGATTTGTTTAAATGGATGAGGTGGGTGGTGGGTGGAGAGGGGACCCTCAGATCGTGGAGCCGATGGGCACAGGGACGTGCCTGGGTGCGTCAGGGCTGTCCCTGCTGCCCCCAGGAGATGTTCTCGTCCCAGCCTGAAGCTTCACCTGCTTGGGAAGGGGGAAGGGCTGTGTTACCTTCCTAAGAGGGATGTGATGACTTCCAACGGCTTCTGGATGCCTGACATCAAGGGGGCCCTTCTCAGAAGGGGGCTTTAGGCCACCTCAGAAAGGTGTCAGCATCGCCCTCAGGGGTCAGGGGGAATTTCATCCCTTGCCCACACTCAGGCTTCATTCACCCAGAAACTGCTGCTCCAGCAGCTCTTGGAGACTTGAACCAGAGTCCCTCCCAAGAGCCGGTGGGTGGGGACAGGCCCCCCGGAAAATCCTGCGCAGCCCAGCAGAGTTTCGGCCTCCTCTGAAACCCAGAAACCCAGCCCTGCCCTTTGCACAGAGGGCCACACACTGGGGGATTTTATTCTTGAATTTCACATATTTAGGTCTCTAGCTTAACACATCGGGTCCTGTTCTGCCTCCAGGCCTTTGCTCACGCCGTGCCCCCCACCCAGAATGCCCTTCTGCTTCCTCTCACTCGTGCAGCCGCCTAATCCGGTAGAAAGAGTGAGTCTGAAGAGCAAACTTGGATTTGAATTCGGGCTCTGTCAGCTCCAAGCTCTGTGCCCTTAGGCTGGTAACCTAATTTCTCTGAGCCTCTCTGTCAGTAAAACGGGTTTCATCTCAGCATCTCCTCACAGGGTTGTGATGAGTGTTCTGTACGACAATGTGTATGAAGAACTCTGCACAGAGGAAGTCCTGCGTAAACGGGGACCTGCGGCCCCCCCCCCCCCCCCCCGGGGAAATGCTCCTGACCGTCAAGGCCCGGCCCCAAGGTCACCTCCCCTGGGGTAACTTCCGCCTCCGGCTTCCTCAGGCCCACTGTTCATGCTTCTCTCTGCACCTAGCACAGAGAGACGGGATTCAGGTCAGCCCTTGGCACCTGGGTGGACGCTGGGCTGAAGGCAGGCCTGGGGCTCCCCCGCCTCCACCTTCCCGTGGCCAAGCCCAGAGCGAGCCTGGCCATGGGCACGGCCCCGGAAATGTCGGTGGAGGTGAGGGGAGCAACAGAGACGTCCATTAATAATAATAACGTGAACTAGGATTTGTTGAGCTTTACTATGGGCCCCAAGGTGTTCCTCAGGTGGTAATTAAGGGGCCCCAGGAAGCCCTCTATCTGGGTTCAAATCCCTGCTTGCCCTACTGTTCTGGAAAGTTCCTTTCCCTCTCGGGTCCTATATTTCCCCATCTGCAAAGTGGGAATAATGAAAATACCTTCCTCTGAGCATTGTGAAGGAGATTAAAGAATTTAAAACTGTTAAAAACTCGTGGAAGCACATGAGAATCATTGGCAGGGGGCGCTGAGGTGATTCCAGCAATTTACAATGTTTTTCATGTATGTTCTCGTTTAAAAAACTGTCATTTTTATTTTCATCACTACCATTATATAAAGTACAACTGTTACAGAATTTAGAAAATACAGAAAAACAGAAAAAATCTTACCAGTAATGCTACCTTCCAGGATAATTGCTGTTACTACCTTGTTATGGAATCTTCTAGACAGTTTGTCAGAGAGAAACACTGTAAACACACAGAAATGTATTGAGAGTATTTTAACAACCTCTAGGCAGCCCCACCACCCAGATTTAAGAAATATTGACAGTTTTGCCACATTTGCTCGGATCTATATGAATAAGAAAGAAAACCATACAGATGCTGTTGAAATGTTTCCTTGTTCCTCCCTCCTCAGAGCACTCATGCTCCAAGGGTGGCATGTGTACCCTTCTCTTCCACCTGTTTATGTTTTTATTACACAAAATGTATCAAGACCCAACAGATGGTATTGGTACCTATGCTCTATTGTATATAAGTTGTATCACGTTGGACATATCATATTGTTGTACTTTTCTCCCTCCATATATTATGTTTTCAACATCTATCCAGTGGACAGATATGGATCTTGTTCATTCTTTTAACTAAATAATCTGGTCTGTGAATATAACACAGTACCTTTAATTATTGCCTGCTGGCAGGCTGTTAGATTGCTTCTAATTTTCTTCTATTATAAACATTGCAATATATGTCTGCATATGAACATGCCGGAGAATTTTTTTCTAGGATATATATGGAAAGGTATGGTTTGGGGATCCAGGTATGAGCATCTTCAACTTTATAAGGCATCACTGGCCATTTTTCTATGCATTATATTTATAAGGATAAGATCATCTTGTATATTTGGTTTAGAATTGCTTTTTCCACCGACTATACACACATGCCCACACGCCTATCACATATATGTGTTCGTACTCGTTGATTCTGCCTGATGTTCTTGGGTACTGACTGTGGGCCAGGTGATGGTTTTTCTTGTGGTCTCACTTTAGTTCTGTGAGGTTTTTATACCTGTGAGGTGAGGGAGGCAAGTCGGGCATATGAAGAGATTTGCCCAAGGTCCCCATAGTAAGGAGGAAGCTGGTTTCCAAACCCAGGCTTGTTCGGTTCCAGTCCAATGCTATTTCTGCTGCCCAAGACCTCTTAGATGGTCCCACTCAAATCAGATTCAAGGGCCCCATGCAAGATCAACTGAATTGGAAATCTAGAGGGACCTGGACATCCACCTTTTTTTTTTTTTTTTAAAGATTGGCCCTTGGGCTAACAACTGTTGCCAACCTTTTTTTTTTTTTTCTGCTTTATCTACCCAACCTCCCCCGCCCGCCCCCCATACACAGTTGTATATCTTAGTTGCAGGTCCTTCCAGTTGTGGGACGTGGGACGCCGGCTCAACGTGGCCTGATGAGTGGTGCCATGTCCGCGCCCAGGATCCAAACCTTGGGCCACCGCAGCGGAGCGCGCGAACTTAACCACTCAGCCACGGAGCCGGCCCCCCACCTTTTGTATTCAGTGGTCTGAATTCTTATGGGGGAACAAGCAGATGGGGCCTGTGAAAGGCCAGTGTCTCTGGCTGGGCTCTCGTGGAGTCACATCCTTCTGTTATCTCTTGGGATTTTTATGGAGCAGCTCAAGATCCTCTCTGCTTGCTGGTGTCTCATCTTGCCATCTGGTAGCTGCAAAGAATCTATAGCCTGGCAGGGGAGGCTGCACAAGCCTTGGAGCCAGGATGACAGGAACCTTTACTTTTAGAGGCGCTGCTGTTACCGTGGCAACTGCACTCCGCCTCTCATCTCTGGGAACCCTGGACGCCAGCTTTAGAGAGCCAGGGAAGGCAGCAGCAAGGTGTGAGCGTGGGGCAGCTCTGATAAGGTTCGGAAGGAAGACGGGGAGGGAGGGGAAAAGAACACAGCTTTTGGGGAACCAGAATTGTGCCTTTGCTGAGAAGAAGGCTGAGGGCCCTCAGAGCCATCTCTATGCCTGGGACAGGACGTATAGTTGGTGGCCAGCTGTCCTCCCATGTCCACTCAGGACAAGACAAGAGAAAGCAGTCAAAAGCCTCAGCACGGGGGATAATAATGACAGATGCCATATACCATGTCCTAAGCATTTTACATTTATTATCCATGCACCCTTCAAAGCAATCTGATGTGACCCGTGTATTATGCCCAGTGCCAGGCTAACACCGAAGTCCAGCAGGGCTCGGTGACTTTCCCAAGGCCACACAACTGGTGATTGGCAGAGATAGATTCGGATCACTGTTCCATCTGTCCCCAAAGTCCCCATTCTAAATCGTGAAAAAAGAATTCCCCAAGAACGGTGACTGTTGAGCAGATGGCTTGGTTCCCCTCCCTGGGGAAGGTTCTGGACTCTTGCCTCCCAGGATCATCCCGCCGACACTTCTCTCTTTCGTACCTGCTCCAGTCCCCAGCACGGGGCGCACATTCAGCAAATGTTCATGGAATTGAAGGCAGGCCGGCAATAGACTCATTTCTCAGCTTTCAGGATAATGTCGCTCACATGCCCTCACTTCATTGAGCACGAGAGACAGAAGGGGAGTTGCAGAAATCGAACATGCCCCAAAGCCCGGTGGTGTTTCGTGATCTGATCTTTGAGTTTCTTTTCAGTGGAGATCGTGAACTGCTGTTGTCCCTCGCTTCCCTTGGATTCAGTGGTGGAGACAGGGGAATTGGATCCGGGCATGCAGGAAGGATGTCATGCAGGTGAACATCCTCCATTGTGTGACACGGTGACGGATTTCTCTGACCTGAGGGACTGGAGTCCTTTGGGGCTGAGATCTTGAAGGCTTGGCCATCACTTCTCTCTGTCAATCATGTGCAGCCAAATACCGGGTGGCTTAATCGATAAACATTTGTTTCTCGCAGTTCTGGAGCCTGGAAAGTCCTAGATCAAGGTGCCGGTGGAGTCGGTGTCCCGGGAGGGCCCTCTCCCGCGTTTGCAGATGGTAGCCTTCTTGCTGTGTCCTCATACGTCAGAGAGACAGATAGCTGGTCTCTGGCTCTCTTTTCCTATCGGGACGGCCCCATCCTAAGGACCTCCTCTGATCCTGATTATCTCCTAGAGGCCCCCCCTCCTAACACCATCCCAGTGGGGACAGGGCTTCCCTGTGTGAATTGAGAGGAACACAGACGCTCAGTTCACAGCACGTGCCCTGAGTTTTCTTTGCGTCCTCAGGGCCTTCCTACGTGCGATGGAGAGCATGCAAATAAACAGAAAGCTTGTCAAATGAGTGAAATGAGACTAACACACTGAGTTGCTGGCTTTCCCTTGGGTTTCGAGGTTTCCCCCAACCTCCCTGGGCTTGGAGAGCCCCAGTGGGCACAGTGTGGTCTGTTCACCACGGTCACCCGATGCCCGTCACCTCTGTGAGCGAGGACCACACCGTCCAACTGAGCCCAGAGGACAGCCTCAGTCTCTGTGACCAAGTAAACTCAGCCCACTTGGGTGTCACACCTCTCCAAGTCCCTTCAAAGACAGAACATAGCTTCCTCCTCTGAATCAAGTTATGAGTTACTGTGTGAGCCAGCACTATGCTTCTTTCCAATTTTAATAGAATGAGAGTTTGTTTCTTTTTTTTTTTTTTTGCCAGTTGGTTTGTTGATTGCTCCCCAGTAACAATATCAAGGGTTTCCTTTTTTTTTTTTCTTTTTGCTGTGGAAGATTCACCCTGAGCTAACATCTGTGCCAATCTTCCTCTATTTTGTATGTTGGTTGCCACAGTGCAGCCACCAATGAGTGGTGTAGGTCCGCACCTGGAATCTGAACTTGGGCTGCCCGAATAGAGCAGCTGAACTTAACCACAGGGCCGGCCGCCAAGGAATTTTTTCAAGGAAAATATTCACTATAGTCCCACCACCCTCCCTCAGGGCTCTTCCCCCTGGACTCTTTGGTTCTATTCGTCGTCTTTAACCCTCCTTTTCCAATTGCCTGTTTCTCCTCTGGCCTCAGAATGGAAACAAGGGGCTTCAGACAGCATTGGAGCCCCCGGTGTTGGCGAGCTGGTGGGGAAGGGGCGAGCGCAGCTCGTGGTTAGGCGGCCAGACCTCATCTAGTTCATACTGAGGAGGCCGTGGGACAAATGCCATTCCAGGCGCCCTGCCCTGCGGAAGGATGCTGTCCTCACTGCTGCTCATCCGTGGAGTGCGGCCCTTCTGGAAACTGGTCCTGGGCCTGAGTGCCGAGTTGTATCACCATTGCTGGTGGGCTCTCATTTCTGAGTCCATGGCTGGTTGAGCACTGCAGACTTCAAAGAAGTTAGGAAGACCACCTGGGTTGTCAGGGCCCCCTGCACCTCGCCCTTGGCCTGGCCCCTGAAGCAGAAGCCAGGGTGCTGGATTCCAACCTGGTGGAGGAGCGTAGTTAAGAGAGCAGGCTTTGAAACCAGACAGCGTGGGTTCAAATCCCAGCTCTGCCATTTTCTAGCCGTGTCATCTTGGGCAAATGACTAAATGTCTTTGTACCTCAGTTTCCCGACTTTGTGGGCTTGCTGTGAGAATTAAATTGGTTACTTCATCTAAAGTATTAAAAAAGGACTGAATAAATGACAGCTACATCGCTGAGCTGGGCCAGGAGGTTGTGGCAGGTCCTTGGCGTGTCTTGGGGCCTTGCCTTGCCCCATCAGAGCAATGGGAAGAACCCCAACGTCCTTTCCTTATCTTCCCATATTTTGGACCCAGGATGCCCAAGATGGATGACTAATCCCATCAGTGTGGCTTGGAAATAGAACACTGGGTGCCCGTCTGGCTGTCCCCCAAATGGCCACTTGCAAACTGAGACCGGCAGTCCAGCTGCCCCCCCCGCCCCCAGTGAAACTTGGAGCCAGGGGCCAGTGGATGTTTCTGGACAGCTCCCTGATCCAGCGCCGCCCCCCTTGAATATCTGAGCCCTGAGCGAGGGCCTTGGGAGGCAGGCCAGGCAGGGTGCTCGCAGCATTTGTCACCTTGCTCGGGACACAGAAGGCTGGTTTGCATAAACAAGATTCACAGTGGTCTCCAGGCCAGCAGGGCCCATGTCTCCCCCAAAGTTTGGGGGCACTGCAGAGCCAGGGGTCTGGTGCTTGTCCTGGAGAGGGGCACACCCCACCCCCACTCTAGCAGTGCCCCAGAGCAGCAGCTGGGCTAACTGGGGAGAGCACTGCACTGGGAGTCCATGGGCCTTGGGGTACACGGGTGATGCTTAGAATGTGGTGGGACCGATGGCTATTAAACAGCTCATAACTGCATGTGGCTGGGGCCACAGTGCTAAAGCCCAGGGTGCTAGGAGAGCATAGAATGGGGGGGGTTGAACGTGGGCTCTCTCTGGGTCTTAGAAGACGTTCAGAAGCTTAAAACCAGGCCAGAGTGGGGGCGAGGGCAGGAGAAGAGAGAGAATTTCGTATTCTGCTTCCATCACTTAACATCGCTTCCTAAGCTTTCCCCCACGTCGCTGAAAATTCTTCATAAATATTTTTTTGCAAATATTTTTAACGTGCTGTGTTTTCCTAACTAACCCTCCAATCGCCTTGAGACAATTCAGTTGTCTCCGGTTTGGGGTTTGTTTCACTATTAGAATGAGGTGGCCGGAAGGTTTTCATCTCAAACACCGCGGCAGCTCGGAGTCCTCCGTGACATCAGTGGCCTTGGGCATGTCCCCTCACGACAAGGCTGCAACGGGGGTCCTTATTGTTCCCGTTTTACAGAGGAGGCACTCAAGGCTCAGAGAAGCTAAAGGATCCACCCAAGTCACACAGCTAGGAAGGGGCTCAACTGGAAAAAGAATCTAGAACTTTCCACCTCCCACGCTTGGGCTCTAATCGCTGTGGAGGGTGCTATTCTGGATTGTTTCTGTAGGATGCGCTCCCAGAAGTGCAAGAAGTGGATCAAAAGGGTTTGGTGTGCTGTTGTTGTTGTTTTGAAGCCTGTTGACATTTGTACTCACAAACATTTTATGTGGATGTTAAAAAGAAAAAAAGTGCTTCCAGCAGGGGACGCGTGCCACGCTCTCGACACAGGGCTTTTTTGGGGGTTCCTTCCTCCATGTTTCTGTGGTCCCCATCTCCGCCCAGCCTTCCCCCTCTCTATAGCATCTCTTCATCCATCCTCCACTCAGTAAGCATTTACTATGCACTTACGTGTTTCTCAGCACTTCTGATGGAGCTGGGGGCCGTAGGTGCTCTCAGCTGACGCTGGCGTTTATCTCACCCCATATGGGTGTGCCCGGGCGTGCCCTGGTGGCATTCCATTGAGGCCCTGAAGGGACCTGAAGTTCTTTCCGCTGGTCCTCCTCTGACGCTGGGCTGGCCAGCTGGGGCCCCGGCTGGGAAAACACCTCCTCTACCTTCAATGTCTATGCCTTCTCCCTCCCCGTGTCCCCCACCTCTTGGAAGCCATGGGGAATCCCATGGGCTGTGGTGACACAAGAAGAGAACCCATGTCCTATTTCTCAGGATCAAGGCAAGATGGCTCTCTGTGCTTTCACGTTTCCCGTCCTCATCTCCTTCATCGCATCCTTCCTTGGCATCTTCCTTGGCTACCTCTCTCGAGGCCTTGTCCCCGGTGGGGCCTTTCTGCTTGGGACTGGCCTGAAAAAGGTGCCCCTTCCCGGGCTAGGGTAGCTCTCCCAACCTCTTTCTTCTCCCACTCGGAAAGCCTGCCCTCCATCTCTTATCCTTCTTGGTCCACAACTTTCCAGAATGTGGGGCACAACTCAAGATGATTTTGTGGGGCATACAGGATAATTTCAAGTGAACTTAGCATTAAATACCACTGAACCACATGGTAAGAAAAGTATTTAATGGGGCCAGCCCAGTGGCACAGCAATTAAGTGCACTCGTTCTGCTTTGACAGCCCAGGGTCTGCCGGTTCAGATCCCGGGTGCGGACATGGCACCACTTGACAAGCCATGCTGTGGTAGGCATCCCACATATAAAGTAGAGGAAGATGGGCATGGATGTTAGCTCAGGGCCAGGCTTCCTCAGCGAAAAGAGGAGGATTGGCAGCAGATGTAAGCTCAGGGCTAATCTTCCTCAGAAAAGAAAAGAAAAGAAAAGTAATTATTTTATTTTCAATGCTCTGTTCTTGTTTCTGATCCTATCAAAGAGACAGTCTCTATTTGATGATGATGTGTCTTTTAACATTTCTAACAATTATTTATTTTTAATATACTCATTTTTTTTATGTACGTGTGAGGAAGATTGGCCCTGAGCTAACATCTGTGCCAATCTTCCTCTATTTTATATGTGGGATGCTACCACAGCATGGCTTAATGAGCAGTGTGTAGGTCTGCACCCAGGATTCGAACCTGTGAACCCTGGGCCCCTGAAGTAGAATGCATGAACCTAACCACTATGCCACCGGACTGGCCCCTTAGTATACTTATTTATTTTTACTGTTGCCTTCTTTTTCTTTTTTTTTTTTTTTAAAGATTGGCAGCTGAGCTAACATCTGTTGCCAATCTTCCTTTTCCTTTTTTTCCTTCTTCTCCCCAAATCCCCCAGTACATAGCTGTATATTCCAGTTGTAGGTCCTTCTGGCTCTGCTATGTGGGATGCTGCCTCAGCATGGCCTGATGAGCGGTGCCAGGTCCGCACCCAGGACCCGAATTGGTGAAACCCCTGGCCGACAAAGCAGAGTTTGCGAACTTAAACACTCAGCCATGGGGCCGGCCCCAACTATTGCCTTCTATTTTAGGCAAGCAACACAAAAAGCCCATTTATGTTTTTATACTTTCTAATTTTTTTGCATGTCTACCTATGTACCTAATTTTTTGTAAATGGAATCATATCGTGTGTGATTTTTTTAAGTACAGCCTTTTATCTTTTTCTCTCATTGCCTGCTTTCTCTCTCTCCCTCTTCTCTTCTCCCACTGGCATGACTCGGTCCCAGGACCGGCCACATAATTTGTAGGGTCCAGTGCAATAGGAAAATGCAGGGCCCTTTGTTCAAAAATGATTAAGAATTTCGGGGCCAGCCCCATGGCCGAGCGGTTAAGTTTGCGCTCCACTTTGGCGGCCCAGGGCTTCCACCAGTTCGGATGCTGGGCACAGACATGACACTGCTCATCAAGCCATGCTGAGGTGGCATTCCACATGCCACGACTAGAAGGACCCACAGCTAACAATGCACAACTATGTACCAGGGGGCTTTGGGGAGAAAAAGGAAAAATAAAAAAATCTAAAAAAAAAAATGATTAAGAATTTCAAGAGGAAACAGCAGAGCATTAAACCAAGTCTGAGGCCCTTCTAAGCCTGGGGCTCTGTGACTACACGGGTCACATGCCCATGAAGCTGGCCCTGCTCTGTTCTTCCCCGGAAGCCACCTTTTTAATGTACCCATTTTAATAATCTGGTGTAAGTTCTTCCATACTTTTCCTCATGCTCATATAATCCTAATAGTTCATAGGAGGGTTTTATTTTGGCCATTGTTTTACAAAAGTTGTATCATATTATATTTTCTTCTCTGCGTCTTGCTTACTTACTCAACCCAGCGTGGAAATCCCTCCAACTGCTAGGAGTCTATCTCATTCTTTTTTTTTTTTTTTTTTTTGGTGAGGAAGATTGGCCCTGAGCTAACATATGTTGCCAATCTTCCTTTTTTTTCTCTCTCCCCAAAGCCCCATTACACAGTTGTGTATCTTAGTTGTAGGTCATTCTGGTTCTGCTATGTCTGCTATGTGGGATGCCAGCACAGCACGACTTGATGTGCGGTGTGTGGGTCTGTGCCCAGGATCTGAACTGGTGAAACCCAGGCCGCTGAAGCAGAGTGCGCAGACTTAACCACTCGGCCACGGGGCCAGCCCGTCTATCTCATTCTTTATAAAGACTGCATGAAATGCTATGCTGTAGATGGACCATATTTATTCAGCAGTTTTTCCAGTAGATGGGCATTCACTCTGTTTCCAATTGTTTGCTGTTCAAAAAACTGCAATGAGTATTTTTATATTCAAGCAACCTACTGCTGTAAAACAAATTCACAGGAAAGGGTAAACGCTCCTTTTCAGATAAATTTATTGCAGCAAAAAAGTGAATCAAATTTAAAGAAACGTTTGATGCCCAGGGCCGGGCAAAGGCAGGAAGGATTTCTGAGAACCACCGATCCTGCATTCAATCAACAAACACTGCGTTGGGCACCCTATGGGACACAGGGCTGATTCAGCCTTGGACTGTGCCCTCCCAAGGCTATCTGGTCTAGCAGAAAACATGTGTGCCTTTGTGCACGAGAAAGGGGTTTCCGAGACCCAGAAAGAGACGATGCAGACTGAGACAGAGCCATCCACATACACACACGTGGTCTCACACACTCACACATACACGTGGACATATTCGAACACAATGGTACACACATGGTCACAACCACAGACTCACACACCACAATCACACACATGTACTGCAGCCAGCATTGCAATCCCCCCAAACCTCCCAGCACACACAGAAATATCGAACACTAGACTGGAGCATGGGGACCGTTGCTGTGGGAACCGGGATGCTGAAATCCTAATGCGCGGGCATCTGAATTCTTGCTCTGAATATTACATTAGCCGTGGAGTTTGTGCTCTGAATCCTGAGTCATTTCCCCTTCAGGGGGTCAGGCTGGGCGGCCCACCAGGGAGTTGGTGAGGACAGACAATTAAAGGCCTGATTACTTTCTGTCTGAGTGATGGAGTGGCCCAGAAAGATGCCTGCGGGAGAGCTGTGTCTGCAGGGGTGTGCGCACACGCGTGTGTGCTCATCTGGATGTGAGTCCGTAGAAGGTTCTCAGACTAGGCTGAGAATGTGCAGCAGCCATGCCCGAGTCTGCAGCCCCTGGATCTGTCGGGCCAGGCCGGGCCAGGCTGCGGCAACGAGTCCATCCCCAAATCTGCATGGCTTAACAATGAAGATTCACTTCTTACGTAAGATTAGAGTTAGGTCAACATCCCTCTCCATCGTGTAGTTGCCTCTGGTACCCAGGGCCTCTGATGCGGCTACAGCAGAGAAGAAAGAGATGGAGGAGCCTCATGCCTCTTCCCTACCTTGTGGGCACTCACCCTTCTGCCTAGATGTCAAGGGCCCCAGTCTAAGCACAGGAGAGACCCAGAAACGTAGAGGAGCTCCTTTGGGAGTCCCTGCACAGCCTCCCTTTGTGCTTCTGCAAACCAGAATGTCCTCGCCCATGAGAGGAGCGATGACCTTCAGATGAGGGACGTGTCCTGCCCATAGGATCTCACTGAGAGGAAGCAGAGAGAATAAACCCCACAGCTTCACTCTCCTCCCTCCCTCCTGTCTCTGCTGGGGCTCCCCATTGGCTGAGCCGAACAGAAGCCAAAGGGCCCAGGAAGATGCTGATTTAGTCCAAACAGGTAGGCCTCCCAAGGCTAAGTGGACAGAAGCTCTGGAGGGACAAATGGACACTATCTGGTATAGGCAATCGATTTTTTTTTAATGCTTTTTGGTAAGGAAGATTGGCCCTGAGCTAATATCTGTTGCCGATCTTCCTCTTTTATTTTTTTCTCCCCAAAGCCCCAGTACATAATTGGATATCCTAGTTGTAAGTGATTCTAGTTCTTCTACGTGGGCATGGCTTGATGAGCAGTGTGTGGGTCCACGTCTGGGATCTGAACCAGTGAACCTCAGGCCGCCAAAGCAGAGCACGTGAACTTAACCCCTCGGCCACGAGGCCGACCCCACATTCCATTTCTATTCTTTGAGTCTCCCTTTCCTAATTCGTAAAAAAAAGGATGCTAATACCGACCTCACTATGTGGTTGGAAGTCAACGGAATAATACATGCAACGACCTGGCATATAATCGTCCTTAGGCAAATGTTATTTTCTCGGTGTCTAAAAGCATTTTTTAGTCCAATGGCTCCCAGCCCAGGATGCGCCAAGTACCCTAAAGTCTGGTATGAATTTCTCAAACAAATGTTCTTAACAAAACTGTTTTTTCCCATTTTTGAGCTTCTTCTGTATGTCAGGTATTTTGCAGGTATTGTCTCTGTTCTCCCCACCATACTTTCCTAAGTGTTATTGCCATCAGTGCTCTGGTGCAGAGAGGTTAGGAATCCATCCACAATCACTCAGCCAGTAAGTTGGCCTGGTCCCAAAGCCCACAGTCATTCTTCCGGCTCTACTCTGATTTCTGAGGATGGGTGTACAATTAATAGATGAAGTGGGGGATTCTGCAACTCCAAAGCTTGAGAATTTCCCTATGCACCCAAGGTCCAGCACGGTGTCTTTCCAAAAGCCCCGTATAGCCACAGCAGGCTCCAGACAGTGCCCCCTGCCCTTCAAGGGACCTCTGTGCCCTCCATGCCTCAGCTCACTCACCCACCTCGGCTGTTGCTGGTCAATTGCAGGTGACCCGTCTCCAACTCCATCTGGCCTGCCCAACACCAGCAGTGCACAGAGCCAGACCTTGGAGCCAGGTGAGCAAATAATCTTTCTGGGGTCTGTGGTCAGCTTTCTGAGACCAAGCAGGTGGTGGCCCGCAGTGATCGGAAAGGGAAACGGACTTTTAGGGTACCAGGGAGGCTCCCTAACTTCAGACAACACTTCTCCTTGCTGACCCAATGCCTGAACCCCCACCACTAGACTCACTTTGAGATCTTAGAACCTCTGTCTTTGAGAGGCCACTGATAAAAAGTCACATACACGTGGACCAGATATTTAGTGAGCCTTTTATGGAGATTTGTTGAGAACAAGCCAAGGAACTCTTGGTGGAGGTGGCAGGGTTCCACCAGGTGGGTCCTTAATGAACTCAACTGATAGGTATTAAGGACCTGCTCTGTGCAAAGACGTGGGCCAGCACCGGGGATGCAATCCTGGGCAAAAATAGGCAAGGTTCCCCAAGGAGGGGCTCTGGGGAAGGGGGAACCACCAGCCGCTGAGTCAGCCCATCTTCCACCCCAGCACCACAGTGGTCCTCCAAGGTTCCAGGTCACTGTGGCAGACGCCATGTTGGTATCCTCAGGGGCCTGGGAGGGAAGCGTGGCACCCACAGTACCAAGGAGGGCCTCTGAACCCAGAACTCAGTCCTTCTATCACGCAAGGGTGCCCTGGAGACAAGGGCAAGAGAGGAGGGTGTGTGGGGACTAGACAGGTGGTTCTCTGTCCCCCGAGAACTAACCCATCCTAATCTCTAGTCACCCTCAGCCCCACCTTCTCCTAACGCTAAGGAGAACCAGAGAGTCAGGCCTCATAGGGGGCTCGGAGATGCAGTAGCCCAGCCCCATCTTTCAGACTGGAAGTCTGAGGCCCAGAGCCCGGTAGGGCGGTAGGGTTTGGTCCCAGGTCACGCAGCACGTCGATGGTGGAGCCCCTGGCAGCTACCCGCCCCCACCCCCATCCTCATCCCTGGGGCGTTCAGAGGCCGCATCCACCGAGGGCTCAGCTCAGTCTCGCGCTTCCAGGGGCGCTGCTCCGGGTCCGCCTGGCGAACGGGAGCAGCCGCTGCAGCGGGACGGTGGAGGTGCGGCTCGGGGCGGCCTGGGAGCCCGCGTGCGGGGCGCCCTGGGACCGGCGCGCCGCCGAGGCCGTGTGCCGCGCGCTGGGCTGCGGCCGCCCGGGCGCGACCGTGCAGCCCGCAACGCTCCCCCCGGAGCTGCCGCCAGGTCCCGCCGCGGGCAACGCCAGCGGGGCCCCGAACGCCACGCAGGCCCCGGCGCCCGCCGTCCTGTGCAACGGCACCGAGTGGAGGCTCTGCGAGGTGGTGGAGGGAGCGTGCAGCAGCGACGCGAGACCGGCCCAGGTCACCTGCTCAGGTACGAGGGGACCGCCAGGCGCCCGCCCTGCCTGCCACCACCTCCCTCCGCCCCGCCCCCATCTCGGTCTTTCAGCCACTGCCTCTCCCTTCTGTCCCCAGCCCTGGACACTGGACCCAAACTTCACCTTCCGGACTTCCCCTCCGCCCCACCCCCAACACAAACACAGCTGGTTCCCACACTCCGGGACCGCAGTATCTTATCATTTCCAGAGCTGAGCATTTTCTCAGACCTGGCCTCCAGATCCTTATCCCTAGTTGATCTTCAGTTCGCCCACTTGGTCCCCAGCCCGACCCCTTACCCGGGTCTCTAGCCCTTACTTTATTGGTCTCGCCCCGCTCTAGCTTTGCACCTCTATGTCTGCCCCTACTCTCCATGTACGTAACAGGCTGGGTTCCCAGGGTCCCTTGGCGTTGCAACCCAGCCCCAAGGCCTACTCTTTAAGCCCCGCCCACAAGGTGTCTAGCTCCACCCACTAGTCTGCAGCCTCTCCTACCTAGTCTGCAGCCCCAGAGGATGCCCCAGTCCCATCCTCCAAGTCACTAGCCCCTCCCACCGGCTCCACAGCCCCGCCCATAAGGCATCCAGCCCTGCTTCCGGGTCTAGCTCTGAACAGTCCACCTCCTCTGTCCAGCAGGTGCCCAGCCCGAACAGGGTTCCCCAGTCCTGCCCATTGGGTTACCAGCCCCTCCCACTGGGTTCACAGCCCTGCCCACGACTACCCTGCCCAGACCTGACCACCCTCTCCCCCCTCCCTTCCTCTTACCCACAAACCCCTTCCTCTCTCACCCCCAGAGAACCCTGAGCTGCGGTTAGTGGACGGTGGCAGCCCGTGTGCAGGCCGCGTGGAGATGCTGGAGGATGGCCAATGGGGTTCGGTGTGCGATGACACGTGGGACCTGGAGGATGCCCACGTGGTGTGCCGGCAACTAAGTTGCGGCTGGGCTATCCAGGCCCTGCCTGGCCTGCACTTCGCCCCTGGCCAAGGACCCATCCACCGGGACCAGGTGAACTGCTCCGGGGCCGAGAGTTACCTGCAGGACTGCCCGGGGCAGCCAGGACACGGCTACTGTGGCCACAAGGAGGATGCTGGCGTGGTGTGCTCAGGTCAGTGGGCTACCCTGCTGGAGCCCATCCTCCAGCAACGTTCACTGTAGGCCTGCTGGGCACTAGGCCTGGAGGCAGTGCTGGAGTGATGGTCCCTGCCCATGCAAGGGCGTCGTCCAGGAGGGAAGACGAGACCCAGACAGACAAGATCCAGGCAGAGAGCAATCAATGCCCTAAGACAGGAAGCTGGGTGGAGTAGAGAGGCAGCAGGCAATCCCCAGCCGGAGGGATAAGCTGCCCACCCTCCGGAGTAGGTGACATTGGAGATGAGGCTCTTCCTCAGTAGGGGTTGGTCACCTGGTTCAGAGCAGTAAGGGGAGATGGAGGCAAGAGGCCCCTGAGGAGGCTGCTCAAAGGCCAGGGAAGCCAGGAAGCTCCAGTCCAGCCAGTTCTTCTCTTTCATGTGCACGGGAATCGGGGCAGGGGGGAGACTTGTTAAATATAATTCTGATTCAGTGCCTCTGGGACAGGGCTCAAGCTTCTGAATTTCTGACAAGTTCCCGGGTGACACTGATTTTGCTGGTCCGCGGACCACACTTTGAGTAGCAAGGATGTAGAGTACGGCAGCAGAGTCGGCCAGAGCAGACGGGGCAGATGAGAGGGGGATGCAGATGCGAGAGGGAGAGTACACAAGAGCTGGAGACCTATTGGCTGTGGGGCGTTTGCCTTTGTGGGTCTGGGCCGGTGGGGATCTGGGCCCAAAGGATCCTGACCTGACTCTGCACCGCCCCCCTCCCCCGCAGAGCACCAGTCCTGGCGCCTGACCGGGGGCACTGACTCCTGCGAGGGGCAGGTGGAGGTCCACTTCCGCGGGGTCTGGAACACAGTGTGTGACAGTGAGTGGTACTCAGAGGAGGCCACAGTGCTCTGCCGGGCCTTGGGCTGTGGGACCGCGGCGGCCAGAGTGCCCAAGGGGCTGCCTCACTCGCTGTCGGGCAGGATGTACTACTCGTGCGAGGGCACGGAGCCCACCCTCTCCGACTGTTTCTGGCGGTTCAACAACTCCAACCTCTGCAGGCAGTCGCAGGCAGCCAGGGTCCTCTGCTCAGGTATCCCCGTGCCGCGCCCCATCCCCTGCAATTTGGACCAGGAATTCCACCTGAATCCATAGCCTAAGAACTTGCAGCCCAAGGACCACAGCTTGGACTAGATAGGGAATGGCAAATACTGGCATTTGAGAGCCCATTGCCCCTACTATGCTAATAAGTCAGGACATCCTTCTCCACAGATCCCCGACTCAGCCCCAGAGGCACGAATCGAATATTTATTAAGGCATTATTATATGCTAAGCAGTAGGTCTCTGTTAACTGGAAGGGGCTCAGGAGATGAAACCAACTTGCCATCCCAGGGCCAATCATCATAGCAAAAATAATGTTGAGACACTAATAATACCAGCGACGGGGTCTGGAGCCCTGATAGTGTGCCAGGCCTTGTCAAGCCCTCGGTGTGTCATTTCAGCGAAGCCTCACATCCATTCTGTGAACTGGGTTCTACCGTATTTCACCAAATCTAAGATGGCATTGCTGTATCCACCATTATTCCCATATCAAGGACAAAAGTGTTGCCAAAATTAACTCTTGACGTGTCATCCATTATAGTGATGGATGCCATTGCCCCGATTTCAGCGGTGCTCAAATGGGAGAAAGCCAGCGCGTTAGAATTAACGTGGTGCTGGCATCCCTGTGGGGTTCAGACACGTGGCTGTGAATTCCGGCTCTGCCGTTTGCCGGCAGCGGGCTTCAGTCTGGACAATATGCGGATGCTGATTCTAGCCACTTCACGGGGTGGCTGGGAAATCAGATACTTTCCACCGAGGGACTTTGTAAGCTCCATCCCCTACCTGTCAAATGGTTATGATTAATGGTGATAATATCGGCTTCCCACCCCCTGAGGCTGCTGTGAAGAGTAAACCCAAGACTGAATGGAAAAGGGATTCACGGTCTGCGGCAGATTGTACAGAAGGAAGGGACAATGCTTTTACCAGCCCCTTATTCCAACCAAAGTACCCTTCCCAGCATTTAATCCATGAACTCCTCCTTATTTTGGGGGTGGGAGGGCAGATTGCCTTAGCCGTGGGCCCCCATGGGAACACCCTCCTCCCCCCGGTTCCAGGTCACTTGTCTGTCTTGTTCAGTTTCTGGCACGAGGCCAGGCACACAGTAGGTGCTCGGTCATACGTGCCAAGTGAGTGAGCACTGCTTTCTGACAGGTTCCCGGAGTTTGCTCAATCTGTCCTCTTCTGAGGCCCCTACGAGTGTTCAGCCGCTCACTGTAGGTGAGTGTCACTGGGGGTGCGGTTTCTCAGAGGGGCAGGTGCGTGCGTGCCTGTGAGCATGCGTATGTCCGTGTCTGTGCGTGTACGTGCGTGTGTGCCTGTGTGCCTGAAAGGGACCTGTTGGTATGTCCCCCATCTCCCTCCTCCAGCCGACTCTCTTACTTCCCCCGCCCTCTCTGGGCACTTTGCGTGCCTCCCGCCTCCCCTCTTGCCATGTCATCTCCACAGCTCCCTGAATCCTGACACTTTGTGGACAGGAGTCCGCTCCTCACTCTCCTGTGGTCTCCTGTAGGGCAGGAGGATAGAGCTGGCAAGAGCTAGAGCTGGTCGGACTCCAGCCAGGTGGTGGGGATGCCGAGGGTAACAGCCCGTGGGTTTATAATGTTCAGACACTGGCTCAGAGCTTCCCAGTCATTATTTCCCACCCCGTAATCCTCCCGTAGCCCCATGGGGGAGGTCTCGTTACAACCTTCACATAGGGGAAGGAGTTCTGGCTAAAGGGTGAAGTGGTGGCCCGCGGGGGTTGGCCAGAATTCGCACCCAAGGCTTGGAACTCCAGATCCGTGCTCGGTCTTTCGGCCGGCTGGGTGTAGGTCGGCCAGCTTCAGTGCAGACTCCTGGGGCTCCGGTCCCAGCTGTGCCCCTCCCCGGCTGTGTAATGTTGGGCTATTCTTAACCCCTCTGAGCCTCAATCCCTTGACTATAAAAGATAAAAACTCTCTCCTGGCGTTGCTGTGTGTCTCCAGTGAATTAATTTTTATAAAATATTTTGTAAGAATAACTGGTGCCCAGGGGCCGGCCCGGTGGCGCAGCAGTTAAGCGCACATGTTCCGCTTCTGCGGCCTGGGGTTCACCAGTTCGGATCCCAGGTGCAGACATGGCACCACTTGGCAAGCCATGCTGTGGTAGGCATCCCACATATAAAGTAGAGGAAGATGGGTACGGATGTTAGCTCAGGGCCAGTCTTCTTCAGCAAAAAGAGGAGGATCAGCAGCAGTTAGCTCAGGGCTAATCTTCCTCAAAAAAAAAAAAAAAGAATAACTGATGCCCAGACAGTGCTTACTGTGTACTGGATCATTTAGTCCAGACGTAGAGCCTTTTAGCAGCCCCGGGACACCCACAGGGGCCGGCCCAGATTCATGGGTCCCCCCTTAGCCCCAAGAGCCCAGCCTCCCCATTGCACGGCTTCCTTCTGCTAAAGCCAGTTCCCACTCTGCCCCCCATCTCCCAGGGGGAGCAGACACTGCCCCCAGCCAGGGGGTCAGTTCGACCTCATCCCCCAGCGCCTGGTGGTAGTGAAGCTACCCTTCATCCAGCCCTGTGGTCTGCACACCCAGGCCTTATGCCCTGATCGGGAGGTGTTTTATGTGTCTCTAAGGTTGAGGGCTCCAAGCTCTTGCCCCACCATATTGGATTGAGTTGACTCCATCTCCGCACTAGACAGAGACCCTCAAGATGTGTGATGCTGTTGTTGTGTTTGTTTCCCCAGGGCCTAGTGTCTGGCATACAGTGGGCACTCAATAATTGTTGAGCAGAGAGAGATCCCTGTGGGCTGGTGGCCCGGAGAAAGTTTCATTCAGTCAATTAATCATTCAATATGCATTTCTTAAACATCTACTGTATACCAGGCAAAGGAAGGGACGGGGAGGAAAGGTCCAAAAGGGAAGTGAGTCAGCTGCAGAGAGGATGGAGAGGAGAGAAGAAGGGCAAGGAGAAGTCTGTGTCCATTCCTCGTTCTCCCTGATTTGGGGTTCTTGCTTCCAGAATCTTCTGTGATGGTGAACACAGAGGACTGGGAATCTCGGGAGCTAATGCTCCTCATCCTCTGCATCGTTCTGGGAGTTCTCCTCCTTGGCTCATTCATCACCATAGCCTTCATCTTCTTGAAAGTTAAAGGAAAATATGGTAGGTGCAGAGTTCTGGGAGCCACGGGGAAGGCCCAGGGATGGGAAAAAGCAGGCCCTGAGGTGTGGCCCTCCCAGGGGGACCCGAGCAAGCATGGCAGTAATCCAGCTGTGGCCAGCCAGCCCTGGCTCTGGGGAGTACCTCCCGATGGGAAGGATTTTCCCAGCATGCCCAGCAGAAGTGGTCCATGGGAGGACCAGTCTATTGTGTGTATGTTTGGGAAGGGGGTTGAGGAGGGAGATGTCTCAATGGGAAAAGTACCAGGTAGACCGGGAGAGGGCAAAAAATGCCTTGTAGAATCTCTGCGTCTCCTCCCTCAGCCCTCCCCGTTATGGCGAACCATGAGCATCTACCCACCACCACCCCAGCCGGGATCAATAGTTATCAAGATGTCCCCATCACCATCTCCACCAAAGAAGGTAGGACATCACCCATCCCGGGGGTGGGGAGGGCTGGGGAGGACACTCAGGTGATATTTTCTCGAGGTGATGGGGCTTGTTTAAGTCAATGGACGGCCCCCGCTGGAGATGAGATTGGCCACTCCACAACCACTCATGGCTGTGGGACCTTGAGCATGTCAGGTCTCAGTCTGGGCCTTGATGACCGTCCAGTGCATCATTCTAGGCCTCTAGGCCTTCGAGTTCTGGACCCATACAGGCCCAGGGCATTGTGGATCTTGGCTGTCACTGGGAAGCCCCACTCTGCTAATTGGCCAGTAGGTTTGTGGCACCATCTGCTCTTTCAACGACGTGCTCCTCGGACCCCCTGCCGAGCCCCTTCAAGACTTTCCTGGAACATAATTTTATTTCATATTTTCTGAAAGAAAAAAATTGGATCAGTCCATCATCTTTTATGACATACGGATTTACACCTCTTGAAAGTCTTGTAAAGGAGTTCAGGTTTAATCATGGTGCACGATGAATATATTAAATCACCTTTATTTGAAAGCGTTCAATGACACAAAAACCAATACAGAGCAGCCAAATATTACAAATATTCTCTGCGCACCGTATCCATCTAGCTGAGAAGAGAATATGAATGCAGAACCTGGTGCAAGTTAGGCACAGAGCATTCACTCACTGAGTTGATGGCCTAGAGGTTCAGAGCCACGTGGCCTGCTCCTCTGGGCAAGGTGAAAAACCTCTTTGTGCCTCAGTTTCCTCAGCTGTAAAGTGGGTATAACAACGTACCTCTTCACAGAGCTGTTAGGAAAATTAAATGAGATAATATTTATAAACGTTAGACTAGTGCCTGGCATGTAGTTTAACACACACTGTGTGAGTGTATGTTAAATAAATAAATGTTATTTAATTCCCCATGTTGGAGATAGGTCGGGGGAGCTTGGAAAACCCAGGCCAGATGGCCTTGTACGGGATGGGCTGCCTGGCGCTCTTCCTGCCACTGTCTGCGGTCCCCGCCATCCATGCACTCTGCCGTCTCTCTCTGCGCCTCTCTGCCCACCTCTTTGCCATGTGCCCCACTCTGTTCTCTCCCCAGTTCCCAATCTGCCCGTCCAGGTCCAGAACCCGCCCCCCGAGGACTCGGACTCCAGCTTGGACTCAGACTATGAACCCTATGACTTCAGCGCCCAGCCTCCCGTGGCCCTGACTACCTTCTACAGTGAGTGCCTGGGCCCGGGCTCCCAAGGGCCCCCCCTGCCCGGACCTGGGAGAGGAGGTGGAAGTCCCCTCGTTATTACCCGCTAGATTGACTGTAAATGGTCCTCACTGAAGTTTTCAACGTGCTTTGCCACCCTGGAGACATCTCGATGTCTCGAGGCAATTCCACACCGACCTTCTCTCCCATGTTCATCTCTGGCCGCTTAGTGTTTTAAGACCAGTTCTCGACATCCACCTAAAGATGGCTGGGTCTGTGTAAGACACAAGGGAGTCCAGGCGGGAGACACAGATGGCTTCCTGCATACTCACGCCCCTTCTGTGTCCCCTGCTGCCCCATCAACCTCACCATCCCCCCCGCCCCTCTACTGTGAGCCCTGCTTGCTCCTCTTAGCCCGCTTTTCCAGCTCTTCTCTGCCCGCTGGGGATGGGAGGAGGAAAGACAGTGCTTAAGGCAGGGCCCATGCAATGCCGGGGGGGGGGGGGGGGGGGGGGGGGGGGTGGGTGAGAGTGCAAAATCCCACACCTATCGTGGAATCCCCTGGAGCTTCTCCAAAATTCCTGAGTCCCACGTGGGACCCACCATATAAGTTAGAATTTGGCTGCGTGTGACAGAGACCCCCAAATGACAGTGTCCTGAGAAGCCGAAGGGGGCCTAGGCTCCTTCTTCCTTGCTGCTCTGCAGTGCCTGAGATGCTGCCCTCATCGAACGGCTCACTCCCACGTGCACATCCTAGTTGGCGGGAAGGGAAGGGAAGGAAAGGAAAGGGGCATGTGCTTTACTCTCCAAGGCAGGATGCGGGAGGTGCTCACCCGGCTCCCACTCCCATTCTGCCAACCAGAACTTATGCCCACCAGCTGCCCGAGAACCAGGGAGATAAAGCCTCTGTCCTGGGTAGCCGTGTGTTCCGATAAAGGCCGGAGGGTCTTCTACGACGGGAGGGGAGAGTGCATGTCAGGGCCAGCTAGCCATCTCTGCCCCGCCTGCTGAATCAGGGCCTCTGGGTGGGACACTGATGACTCCACTTCTTCTGGTCCACGGACCAGCATGTGGGAGCCACCGGGATGAGGGGTCCTTAGAACCTGGGATTCTGAGCCTAGGCGTGGAAGATGCAGGACAGAGAGTCCAACATCCTACGACATTGAGACTCAGAGTCAGTGGCACCAGGGTCGACAGCCCTGCCTCCAAGATTTCAGACACTCAAGCCCCTAAGACCCTATGAATCGACATCTCTCTGATTCTGAAATGAGGGTCCCACACAGCCTGGGACGCAGATTCAGACCCTCTGGCTTCGGCTCTGGGAAGGCTGCTCGAAGGGGCAGTGTCAGCCCTTTTTCTGCCCAGGAGAGAAGCCAGGATGCTCCATATTTCCTTAAGAAGCAGGAGGGGCAGCTGGGGGCCGTGGGGGCAGGACACTAGGCTCTCTGGCCAGAAGCAGCCTGTCCCCATGCTGGTTTCAGATTGCAGTTCAGGGCCTGCATGGACCAGGATGGGGGCCTGGGATCTGATGGGACAGTCTAAGCCCGCAGTCTCCCTGGGGCTGTCCTCCTGCCCTGTTCAGCCTCACCTCAGGGGCACCCTCCCGAGCCCCGAGGCATGCCAGCCCCTCCTCCAGGCTCCCAGGACAAGGAGGTTGACCTTTCACCCCTCCCCATCTAGACTCCCAGCGGCACCGGCCCACAGATGAGGAGATCCAGCAGAGCAGGTTCCAGATGCCCCCCTTGGAGGAAGGTGAGCCGGGCTGGGGGTGAGGGGGGTGCCAGCCCTGCCTCCAGACTTCACCGCCCAGCTCACCTTGAAAAGCACCGACAGCAACCTCCCTCCTGGCTTTGACAGTTCCTGTTGGCAGTAAATTCTTTCTCGAGTCTAACTGAAAGCCCTCTTGCTTCATTGCTTCCTCCGACCTCACTGTTCTCCCTTTCTTGGCCCAGGACTTGAAGAGATGCATGCCTCCCAGGTCCCCCCTGCCAACCCTGGACACTGCATCGCTGACGCCCCCTCCCTGGGCCCTCAGCACCACCCGAGGACCAAGAGCGGGTCCAGCACATCCTCCGGGGAGGGCTACTGCAATAACCCCAGCGGCAGGCTGCCTCTGTGGAACCCTCAGGCATTTTCTGCAGAGAAGACACCCTTCCTGGAGCCGCCCCCCAACTTGGAGCTGGCAGGCTCCCAGACTACTTTTTCGGGTGAGTTGGGCCCAGGAGGATTCTATGTGTCCCCAAAGTTCCCATCCTGTGGCCGGTCTGGCTGGAGGAAGCATAAAGCTGGGAGCCCTGAACCGGGCTGAGTTCAGGATTCTAGTCTCAGCCATTTGCTGTGTGACCTTTAATGAGTCTCCTCCCCTCTCTGGGCCTTCATTTCCTCATTGGTCAAGCTAGGGACTTAACTCTGCTGGGTCGTGAGGGCCTCCCAGCTCTAGCGGTGGGTGAACCGGCTGTCTCCTGGCAGAGGGTGATCAGCTCTGGGGTTTCAGCAGGGCGCTCAGCGGATGACAGCTCCAGCACCTCCTCCGGGGAGTGGTACCAGAACTTCCAGCCGCCGCCCCAGCCCCCTCCCGAGGAGCAGTTGGAGTATCCAGGTGCCCGTGGCTGGGGATGGGGTCTGGGGGTTGGGGGACAGAGAGGGACTGGGAAGTGGATGCGTGGGGGAGCTCTGGATCCACTGGATCCGTCACCAAGGGGAAAAGAAGATAAAGAGATTTTGTATTTTAGCAAATAAGAATATGAGGAGGCAGGGAAAATGGATGTGGATGGGATGGAGAGGGATTCAAAGAGGATGCTTAGAGAGGAAGTGAGCTCCCCATTAGTGGAGGCATTCAAGCAGAGCAGCCAGATGGCCCCTTGGGGGAGATTGTGGTAGCAGAGGAGCCCCCAGCCCTCGCTTGTCCATCGCGTTCCATGGCAGCAGCGTGGGGATGGCAGCCCTGAATTAGACAGGGGGCTCTGCCCTCTGGGCTGGCATCCTAGCCAGGGAGATGGTAGTGAGCCAGGTGATAAGATGGTTTCACACAGCATCACGGGGTGGGGGGCCCCAGACCCACTCAGTCGGTCCCCTGGGGCAGCAGGGGCGATGACTGGGCCTGTCACTGACCTGAGCCTCCCGGCCGCACAGCTCCCCCCAGTCCCCAGTCTGAATCCACCAGCGAAGACTACGATGACATCGGAGCAGCCTAGACGGGGCCCAGCGAGGCAGCGGGGAGCTCCTTCCCACTGGACTGCACCTCTCCCACTCCCTTCTCCCACCCCATCCTCCCAGACGCCCCCCAGGGGCTGAGAGGCCTCCCCCGGAGAGAGGAAGCTCCACACGCTGTATGACCTCAGCCTCCATCCGTCAGACAGAACCTCCTGGCCCAGCCTCTGACCCCTGCCCCGCACAGCAGCCCCGAGGTGGAGGGGGCTGCCTCGGAGAAGGAGTGAGCTCCCTGTCTCAGGGATGAACAAGCCGAGTCTGGGCCACTTCTCAGCAGGCTGCAAGGAGGAATCAGACTGGATGACCCCCGCGGCCCTTCTGACCCTCCCTCGGGCGTCTGGTGCTTTGATTCCCTGAGACTCAGAGAGCTCAGGGCCCAGAGGTACCACGAGGGGCAGAAATGCCCTGTGCTGCCAGTGCTGCCCGGGAGGCCCCGCCTGCAGAGGCTGATGCTGCTTTCGCTCTGACGGGGATGCTGGGGCTGAGAGTGGCCCACCAGCCGACCCCGGCTCTGCTCAGGTTGGTAACCACAGCTGGGCAGGGAGTCCAGCCTCCCCAGGCACAGCCAGCCGACAGTGGGAGGGATGCTGCCCCTCCCCACCACCAAGGGCCTGGGGCCCGAGGCCAGCCTCACCTCTAGAGACCCTCGGAGCCCACCAGGGGCACAGCCCTGTTCTGCAGAGACTGCCCCTGGACTGCAGATCCTTATTCTGAGCTTCCTACGGTTTGCAAAGATTGTCCCATCCAGGCCCCTCACAGACCCAGAATGGGGTCCAGTCCCTGTCGTGGCAGAAGCACAGCGATGTCTGCAGGAGGGGCCCAGAGTCTCCACTAGGCTCCGAGGCCCCATCCGTCTGCTTGGGTCCGTGGGAGCCTCCCAGCCAAACGCGTGAAGATGCCATGTTGCACCTGGAGGCGGAAACCTGTCCGGGCCGCCTCCAGAGAGAGGCCCAGGGCTCAGGGCCAGCTTCCGGTGTCCTGTTCTCAGCATCCGGGGATTAAACTAATTGCTGAATGAGACCAGGCGTGGAGTGATGAGTCCTTGAACCCGCAGAGCCCAGGCTGCGCGTGTGTGCATGTGCGTGAGTGTCTGTGTGTGTGTTGGGGGGGGTGTGCATCTATCCATCGAGGTGGAATGGTTTGGGGAAACTGGAAAACCTACCGTGGTCTGGCACTGGGAAAATGCTGGGGATGCAGAGACAAGAAGATGCAGGCCTGCCCTCCTGGAGGAGGTGGACGCCAAGACAGATGCAGTGAGCTGAGCGCACACGGGCCGGGGTTCTGCACTGACTGAGTCCGACCTGGGTCTCCAGAAGCTTCCGGGGCAGGGTGATTCCAGGCGATCTTACGCTCAGAGCTGCCCAGCAAAAGAATTGACCCCAGGCCCAGGAGGAGTAGGAGATGAGGCTAGCGGATGTGGACGGGACTCATCCACAGGCTGGCACGTTGTCCAGCCGCAGTGGCCAGTGCCCGGCCATGCCAGGTCTCCTGGCCTGGGAGTCAGGTTTCCTTTCAGCTGTGAGTCCTGCCCCACGGGGCTGAGCAGGGCCTGCTTTCTGTTCACCTGTCCCAGAAAAAGCTGGCACTCCCCAGGGGCAACCGTCACAGGATGTGGTTGCCGCTATGATGGGGCCCCCTCCTCGGGGCCCTCTGAACCCTCCCAGCCCATGGGGGATTCCTAGGGGAGGAGCCAGCGCTGAAGTAGGTGGGGACAGACTCCCAGGGCAGTTTGTGAAAGCCTTTTTAGTCAGACAGCCTAGATTTGAATCCCGGCTCTACCCCATCCTGGCTGTGCGGCCTCCCGCAAGCTGCTCAACGTCTCTGAGCCTTTGACGTAAAGTTTGTCTGTAAAGTGCACAAGGCAGTATAGGCATCACATAGGTGGTAGCAAGGGTTAGAGGCTTGGCCATAAATGTCCCGTCTCATTGGTAGATTGACCCATAGAGGTGAGAGATCTCCTTAAAAGGAGAAAGGAGAGGAACAGAGAAAACAGCAGTTCATGGGGTCTTGGGGCTGGAGGAGGCGTGGAGAACGTCTTGTCCGTCCCACTTTCATTTTACAGATGAGGGCGCTGAGGCCTGGAGGGGAAAGGACTGGTTCAAGGTCACTCAGAGAGTTAGCCGAGTCACAATCCGCCCCCCTCCTCCTGGGGCTCGGACAGGGAGATGGTGACATCCTCTGAGCTGTTCCTCCTTTCTCTCCAGAGCCACTTCCCGCATCCATGGCCCCTCCCCCAGGGGACTTTCTGAGGGCTGGTGTCCAGAACCACAAGCCCCTTGTCTGAGCAGAGAAGGCCTCCTGGGGAGGGCATGCCTGAGATGGGTCGTAAAGGATGAGTAGGAGTTGGCTATGGGAGTGGAGAGGGAAGGGCATTGCACATTGATGGAAAGGCATGAGCAAAGACAGTAAGAAACTGATGGCTCAAGAGGTAAAGGGGGGTCCAGCCTGAGAAGAGAAGAGGCTGAGGACAGTCGATGCCCACACCAACTCTGTTTCATAGGTGGGAAAACTGAGGCCCAGAGAGATTAAGGAAAACGCCCAAGTCACACAGCTAAAAATGGACAGCGCTGGGATTTCAATATGCACCGTCTAGCTTCAGAGTCTGAGTGTTCACCACAGTGCTTCCAAGGGAAACCCGTTCCTGTCCCTGTGCCCACTGGAGCCACACTGCTGGACACGGCCAGAGCCCCAGCTCAGCCCTGAGATCTGGAGACACCAGCCTGTCTGTCCACCCACAGCACAGGCACCTGCTGGGTGCTGGGTGCTCGGCTCAGGGATGGAGAAGAACTCATTGCCTGGGCACTGTGTGCAGCCAGGCTCGATGGTGCCCTGGGGCACAGAGAGGCATGAAACCCGGCCCTTCCCTTGGGCAGTTTAAAGTCTCTGGGGGAGACACAGAGACCAGTAACTGCAGTATATCACCATGGATGGGGAGCAGGCTGGCGGTGGTGACGACAATGGTGGGTGGCGTTCACTATGTGCCAGGCATATGTTATTTCATATAATCCGCATAAGAGCTCTCTAAGAAGGTATCATCCTCCCTAATTTATAAATAAGGAAACTGAGGCCCAGAGAGGTTAAGTGACTAGCCAGAGGTCACACAGCCTGGTACAAATTTTCTACCTAACTCCATAGCCCCAATGTGAAACTACCACACTGCCTGGTTGGGGTGCATCCTGGGTCTATTTAACCCACATGAACTGAAGTGAAGTTTCTCAGCAGCGAAAGAGAAAGAAAAAGAACGACTGAGCCCACCGTCCCCCTCAGTGAACAAAAGCTAGGGAGGGAGGAGAGGGGTGGCAGCCAGGACCCTCTGTTCCCTCAGGTCCCAAGAACTGTTCCCTGCGTGGGTGGGCATGTTGCCTCCCTGGAGGGGATCTTAATGATTAAAATTCACATTTTTCGTAGTGGTGGGCCTGAAACCCAGCCCATCGCTTCATCTGGGTCATCAAAGGCTGGAGGGAGAAACATCCAGGCTACAGGCAGCTCAGGACAGAGTCAAACACGGGCTTGCAGAGGGAGCTCGCCTTCTCTGTCTTTCCCTCCCTCCCTTCCTCTCTTTTTCTTTCTTTTAAATAGTAAATACATTCACTTGGTTCAAGACTGCAAACAACACGTGAACGCAGCTCATGAAAAGCTCGTTACCCCCCGCCCCCCGCCTGTCCCGTCCCTATTCTCTCCCCCAGGCGAACACCGCTGTTTCTCTGATGCAGACACGAGCAAACGTGAATACGTTTTGCTCCAC